>NW_009260616.1:4073468-4124391 GCF_000687185.1 Egretta garzetta
GAAAGCCAACATAAGCGAACTTGAGGCATTTTAAAGTACTTCCTTCTCTTCCTCATGTCAACAAAATATCTTCATTATCCTCATCCTGTTTAACTTTCCATCTTTTCCACCTGGGCATTCTCTAATTCCACATATTTAAGTACCTCCTCCCTGCAGATGATTCTGTGTTCACACACAAAATGTGCTCTCAGATCCTCTGTCCTGCACTATATTACCTCACACCATCACTTCCCAGACACCTCTTAAGAAGTTGTCAATCAGAATGTCATAACAAGAATTTTCCTACCTCAAGTCTAAATGCAGGTCATTGTAAAATGGGAGGTAACATTAGAATGAGTCAATTATATGTTCATGATAAAAATGTAATCATGGTACATATTCACTAGGAAGAAGATGATCTTTCACTATTAGTGTGACAACCCTTGCCAAGCTACCAATGACAGAGACTAGGTGTGTTGTACTGAGCAGTACAGATACAGCCATTACCCGTTTCAAAACTCAAAGCACATTCGTCTCTGCCTTTTTAAGTTCAAACCTAAACATAGAATCTGAGTGTCATGATCACTGCCTTCTCTTGTTCTTTACCAAGTCAATTCCAATTTTACCCCAACACACAATATCCAATCCTCTCAAGAGGCATTCAGTTGAAAAGCTCATCTACTGAAGTTTCTTAATCTCCGCTTTTTTATGTAACACTACTTTTTATGTTTTTGTATTTCTGCAGAAAAATGGTACCCAGCAGTCAATCTTCTAAACTTTTGGGCAGGTAAATAAGGTGTTTGACTTCTATGTGTTCTGAGTTGCTCTTACTTCTACTGAGTTGTTTTTCCATTCCCTACTTGCTGACATACTCTGTAGCCATATTCAATATAAAACAATGCATGGTTGAGCAGCAGGATTTTCTTCAGAAGGGCTTGCAGGCTGTTCTCACCCAGCTAGTTCTTGTACTTTTCCAGTTTAAACATTCAGGTGTCAGTTTCTGTAGGAGGGGAGAAGTTGCTCCCTGTTTTCTATGGATTTTAAATTCTAGTAAACTGCCTTTGCAGAAGAAAACAGCACTAGGTTACTTATTAGAAATATTACTTCATGCTTTTCAGTTTGCAAGGCACTCTGATTAAGGAAAGGTATCTAGACCTTGTGGAGAGTTGTTCAGTGTTTCATCATTGTAAAGGTACAGACTTCAAAAAAAACCACTCACTGACTTGCTACAATGCTTGTCTGCTTACCCTCAGGCATTTAACTTGGTCTCTAAAATCTACTGTGCACCTCCCCCTCTAAAAATGGAGGATATAATTTAATCCACATAATTGCTCTGATTAATATATAATTCATATATAATGTATGTGTGTGTCTGTGTAGTTTTTTTTATACACATAAGCACAATTCAAGGAGGCAAAGTAAAGCCATCACACATCTGCCAATTGAGAACTCAGCCCTGGCATCACATGTTAAGACTGAAAAAGTTATTTTGCTGTCTTGCGCTGTTCAGAACATAACAATTTTCACAGTTTATCTTAAGTGTACTAAAACTCTGCATTTTCTCCTCACTCCCTGCTCTCCCAATACTTGTCTACTCTTATTCATTCTGAAAGAAACCACAAAAAAAAAAAAAGAGGTGGCTTATTTTCTGTTTCCAAAATTAATTTGATATTTGAGTTGTCTAACTCAACCCAGCAAGAAGAATAAAGTAACTGGAAACAGGTATTCACTTCAACTTCAACTAATGCCACTTCTGTGCATTTCTTTTCATTGTATCATGTTATATGGTAAAACTGGGGAGATGGATATAAAACCATTTAAATCCTCCAGAAATCTAAACTAACTAGACAATACAGCTGTTCACGGGCTAAGCAGGCTACCTGTGTAAGAACTCTGCATTACATAAAGAAGTCTACCTTAACTAAATCCAATGCATAAAACAGCTTGTAGAGAACTGATCTGACTTAAGAAAGTCTGATCTGACTGAAGAAAGGATGATTAAAGGAGTGACAGCAGCAGCTTCTCTTCGCTGGAACTTGAGCTAGCTGAAACTCCTATGAGTAGTATTTTACTTGAGAACCTTCTTCAGAAGTTCAGGTTCTTCCTACTTCAATTCTGAGCCTCAGCACATGCCAAGAACTTTTCTTTGATGTGGGAAAGTTGAAGCTGTAAAAAGGTAGGTATTAGACAAGGAAATGAGTTAATCAGATATCCCAGACACTTGTGTTTCCTGTAAGGTTTGAATTAAATTACTTTTTTATTTTGAATTGATTGAAGTAAACTGAGTGATATATGAGCTGAATATTTTATGTCTAAAACCTTACATTTTGCCTTTCTGGATTTAATATGGCCACTTAACTCACGAACCATTGCTATCTTTCAAGGAATACAAAGGCCCTTTAAGCTCAGTATGCATACACCGACACCTACATCTGCTTCTCGAATTCAGTTATAGACAAAAAGAAAACTTTGAAGTAATGTGAATAAAGATTTTACTGTTGAATCGCAAAGATTAATTGCGCTGTAATCCTGAACGTTGGCTGAAGTGGTGGTCTTTCAGGACATATCCTGAAGCTAACCATTGTTTTAATGTTACCGGATTTCCAATACTTCACTTGCACACATCTCTGAACCTTTGTTTGAAATCCTCGTCTTTATTATAAATCTTATAAAGATTTACTAAAATCTTTGTACAAGCCACTAAAGCAGACGCAGTTAATGACATGGACAGACATTTCATTAATGGTAGATTTGAAAGCTGTATGCTTAATACACAGTTATTCTTAAACTCATTATACCAGGTTAGTAGTATTCCCAGAAAGCACAGGAATTATAGCAATTTACAAAAAAGTTAAAGAAGTTTCATAATTTCATGTCAAAGAAGGATTCACCTCTACACAGAAAGTTTGTGTGAGGCAGCAGTCTATTAAGAAAAGTGAACTTGTCCTAAAAGTAGCAGATTTCTGCTACACCAACTTTACCCTTCTTTCTGGTTTGATTTTTTAATTTTTTATATTATACATCTAAGATGCCACACCCTGATCATTACCCTCTTTTCATATTTTTAATCATCATCCACATACAGTTTGTACAAGTAAGTCTGTATATTTCTACTCAGCAGTCAAGTCCTAAGTAAGCAATATTATTTTTTATTTTGCTCTCAGATCCAGCTGTACCCAAATACCTCATGATCCATTTAACAGCGCCAAAATACATAGGAAAAACCTTTATCTGCACTTCCCAAAGTTGCTACTTCACCAGCTGAAGAGGCCAGAATTATTTTACTTTATTTTTAAGTTCAGCTTTCTCTTTCAAACCATCATTGTTTCATTACATAGCAGGTCTGAGAAGTGGTTGAATTAATTCCATTATATCTAATGGAACTTCTGTAAGGAGAAGTGACCGGACTTGCTTATTTTAAAATGACTACGATGTTCCTTTTGTAAGATCCCAAATATCAAGATGACTCTGACCAACTGGATAGATATAATCTCTAATTTTACAGTCTTTTCATTAGTAGACTGCATGACCATGTGCTGTGTACAACAATAGCTGAAACACCTTTGTTAGTACATGTCTGTGCTACACTCTTATTGTTCCTATGCAATATTATCTTGCTCTGGCTGCTAATTTTGGAGGCCTCCCTTTTATAAAGGATTTTGAAAGTATGCAGATGTTTGGGAAAGTGAGATGTATATTGGGAACAACGTATTTTTATTTTACTTCCAGGGCTTTTATGTGAATTGAAGTACATGAGTAATTTGCTCTTTCATCTTACATTTGATTAATAATTTATCATTCACTATTTGATCTTCCGATAAGCAAGAAATATAAATGCAATATATATAAATGGGATAGTCCAAGTACTATACGAAATCCAGAGAAATTGTGACTGCTACTCACTGTACTTGGAAAAAAAGCAATATATGGATCCATTATGTGGTGCAAGAGCAAAACCGTGACAAATTTATGGCATTTCATCTGGTTTCCTTGATTAGGTTCTAAAGACAAAATGACTTTGCCAAAGAGATGTAACACCCTTCACATTGCTGGCTAGACAGATAACACCAAAGTGAACCTATTTACATATAGTGGAGACTGTTCTTTCTCAAACTCAGTCTATGCAAATAAGCAAGTCTCTACAATCAAAGGACAAAACAACTGAGTGTTAGAACATTTTGTCTTGACAATGAGAAATTCTAAAATAAGTGGGTTTTTAAGCAAAAGAACCATAGCTCAGAAACACTCAAGAAACTGCAGAACGTGACAGGTTTAACTAGTAAATCTATTAAACTAACTCCTTTCTCTAAAACTGAGGCTGACTATACCTTAGGAAGCCCCATCTTCAGAAAGTAACAAATATTACCAAATGGGGAAAAGCAAAATAAAGTGCCAAGAGTTACATTAGCTAGTTTGTGTTACTCTGCATTTGTATTTTACTTGCAAACCTATGACAAGGCAAATCTGATCTCAGCTGCACTCCACCACTTCACTTCCCTCACCCTTCTGTAAAGCAGAGGGTTAAGTCTACAACTGGTAAACTGCTGAAGTTTCAACCAGCTATGGTTGAATTTAGTGTTGAAAGCACTGTTCAGACAACAAAACTACTGTCAGCTGGCCTCTCCTGAAGCCCTCCTCCTATTGGACTCCTCCAGCTTCCCCAAAAAAAGTATTAAAAGTATTCACATCCTTCTGGACCATTTCCTTAACGTATGTCTTTCAGGAAAGTGTTCCCCTCCACAAATTCATAGACCAAGGCCAAAACAATTTCCATTTATGATTTCTCATGGGAGGTTGCCCTCACTTATAAACACAACATTTGAAATACAACCCAATTTTATTTATCTAGTATCAGCTTCCACCTGGCACTCATCAGCACTGGTACTTGCTCTGCCATTCATAATTCAATTGGAGAAAATACTGTGCGCTCCTTATGTGAATGAACATATTCACAATAATCAAGTCACCTTCATTTATATTTGATAAAGAGCTTACTCTCAGTTTCTTATAAAGATCTAAATAAGGTCACAGATTGTACCAAGTAATTTGTTTCAGTCTTTATTGCACAACTTCTTTCCAAAACTTTCTTTCCTTCAGTTCTTCTGTTCTTGTCTCACCAAGAGTGTAATAAAACTTCAGTCACCTCATCTGCATTTCCATCTATTGCTCCTATGTACAACGAATATAGTGACTTCCCCCACGCCCACATATCATACTGTACCATTGCAAACAGCCCGTATCCTTGCAGGTTAATAAGCTGTGGAAGGGAACGCCAGGGACCCTACACTGAACAATGCTGAATAATGTATATAATTCTAGACTAAAAAATGGACACAGAGGGCCCACATTTCAAGTGAAATGAGCAGGATTTGTAATTATTATTACTACTGAATAATAATATCCTCCCGTTGAAGCACAAAGGTTGGGAACAACAACAAATCTTAGCATTTTCAAGCAGTCCAGGAAGCATGACAGAGACACGGAGAGTACTACAATAGCTCACTTTAAGCTACTGTAATTAAACAACATTTTAATTACTTTAGTGGCAGCTTGCTAAAATACTCAGTTCCCATAGACGAGGGAAACAATTTTAGCAACCATTTTATTGTAAGTGTCAAAGCCTGGTTATTGCCTAACATGCTATTTAACCTTGCTGAAGTCCCCACATGGCAAACTGCAAGATCTTAAACAGGCACAAAAATGAAGTGTTACTGAAGGCATTAACAAATTCTAGTGGCAAGAGAACCACATTTAATTTGCAGGATCTCCTTTTAATCCATCAAAATATTTTTTTATTCATAATCAAAACAAAATCAAGTCACTTCGAATTCTGGCATTTAGAGCATACTAACAAGTTATATGGCAAACTAGTAAACAAGTAGTCCCACAGACTAAAGAACCATTTTCAACTGCAGGCTTTCTTAAGCTTCCTCACATACCCATTATACGTTTACTTGAAGTCCATTTACTCACACCTCCCATAGGCTTTTTTTTTTTTTAATACAGGAAAGCTATCCTTTTGCAAAAATTGTTATATTAGGAAACCTTCTGATTTTATCACTTAAAAGAGAAAAAAACACCAACAATAAAGTGCCAAAAAAAAATCTGCTCCAAGCCAGAACATTAGGTTATGGACTGAAATATATGTACAAGTCAATCACAATACCTATAATTTTGACAGTAGCAGGATTTAAATTTGTAAATGCTGAAGTTAGAAATAAACAATCTGGATCCTAAAAGTCTGTCCTGTTACTGACTGCCACACCACAGATTTGAGCTAAAGATAAACGCTGGATGCCTTAACAATTAGATCCAAATAATATTTGTTATTTTGGGATCTTGGAAAAGGGGCATGTTAACCTATACATGGCAGTAGAGAGAACCATAATTTCAAGTTTGTATACTTTTCCACTTTTTTCTAGTTCCCAAAGCAGTAGACCTATCACATGCAAAACTTCCACGTTGTATGAACCTGCACAAAAAGCTCCTTTAAAAGACACTCAAATTTGCAAAGCTAAGTACAGAGATGAAAATCAGAACTGGTAAATAAGCCTTCAAACTTCAGGGTAGCTTATAAAATCAGATACTGACTGGCCTCTGTAAACAGCTTTGCTTAAGAGTGCTGGCAGGACACAAGACTGAATGTATCCTTGCCATATTACTCATTCCTTTTTCTTTATGCAGTTCCTCAACTCATTTAGTACCTATCTTTGAGAGCAAATGATGAAACGCTTTTCAGACTTTCCCCACAGCACAACATCAACTCTTTCCTAGGTCAATCCATCCTGTGCAGTTAACAAGGGAAGGTATCTGTGATGAGACCGATGATGCACGATGATTCAGTGCTCGCACAAAATGTCAACTAAAGTCAACTAAATTATATCCACATAGATAGAGCTATTGCACAGAGCACTGCCACTTTCACCTGACCGAGCAACCATAACTTCTTGCCACCCTCCATTTTGACCAAAAATAGAGAGGGATGAGGCAAACAAAGCAAAAATCCACTAATAACCAACAAGAAGGTTATTTTAGTTTGAATCCAAATTCACCTTTGTGAAATCTTCTGGTAGAAGAAATCAATTTTCTCTTCTCCCCCCAAGCCCATGGCTTCCTGCTTCGTACCTTGTTCCCATTCTGGTCCTGCCTGACTACACCCACATCAGATGGCTGATCAGTGGGTCAGGGCATGAATTCAAGCAGTGTCCCATATACCATTTTATTGTTAGCACCTTCTGGTCTGGTTTGGGCCCCTGTTGTTCCAGCCAATGTCCAGGCACACTTCAGGACACCATGTAAGCAAAGGACTGTTCCCAGTACGCAGTATGGTCAAGACTGTCCTTTTGTGGGAAAGAATTTAGGAGGGCTGAAGAAGAGGGGGACGGATCAGTTAGTGTCTCATCCTAAGGAAGTTGGGGTGTGTCTGGGTGTAGAAGCAAAGCACCATCAACTCCAGTACTTAACAACTCCCAACCCTTCACTGCTGTGCCAAGTGGCTCAGCTTCTGCACCACTACTCCCCGACTCCTGACCCCTTCATCCATGTCATTCAGATGCCTCTTCCAATCTCTCTTCCCAAGTATGGGTTCACTGTGGTTCACCCCTTGTGCTGCAGAGACGAATAACTTTTTCCTGCCCATCATGAAGGAGAAGTTGGGTGGTGGTACAGAAACTCTTTCAGAAAGCTATGAATGCTCTGTGTGTGTGCAGATCCTAAAGCAAATAATGAAAAAATAAAAACAGAGAAGCACGCAGCAGTGTGTGGGGAACAGCCAAGCTCCCTAGTGATCCCGTGAAAGACTGGCTCCTTTCTCCTCCGTTAAAACACGTTGATACACAATCCGACCCAGTGCAGCCTTGGGCAGGGTCATGCATGAGCACCGCAAAAAGGGTGTGTAGGCAGGAGTGTGTGGGGGGAGGTCAGACCAAATCCACAGCTAAATTAACTGAAGAGCAAAGATACACCTCCATGGAGATAAAAGTGATTCAATGGAAAACAGAGCACACATCCATGATGCAAAGACCAAAAAAGAATCGGAAAATGCAACTTAATTCCTGAAGGACTACTCAGTTTGGCTGAAACTTCAGCAAGGTATCAAAAATGAGGAAGCACTGCAATGTGGATATCTCAGTTATAAAAATCATAGGGCTAACAGCTCCAGCTATAATAAAAATAGCCTAAGCATGTTATACTCCAAAAGGGGAAGCTTCCAAACACGTCCACTTACTAGCCTACCAAAATTCACAAGTTTGCAGAGAAAGGTGGTATTTTACTTATTTAAATCAGAACAGTTTGCTTTCTTCAGAAAGGTAAAAAAGAGTAACCCTGACAACTGATTTATTGAACTGAGGGACTGAAATCTAACGTGAAGAGATGATGCCATTTCCCATTAAGACACCTTTATTCCATAAATCCTTTTATGTGGATAAACTACTGCCTACTTTACAAAGTGAACATTAGGAAACTTTTATATGAGGTGATGAGAATGATCAAGTGCTGGCCAAATAATTCAACATGTACAGTGAGTATCTGATGTATTGCAAACTTCTAGAGAAGAAAACTTGCTTTATCCAGCTGCACTGATGTAGAATATAAAGAGAAAAGATTCTGCCACAGAATATAGTCACAGCTATTTTTGTAAAGAACATCTTAAAGAAAATTTAAGATTTAAAAAGCATAGTTTAAGATTAAATGGAGAGAAAAACTATCCTTTTTATACAAATAAAAGCCAAATGTGCTTCCCCAACAGCTGATTAAGCAGTTACTGCCCAGGAAATGACCAGAAACATCAAACAGAAACACATTTTATTCTACTCACAATAAATGACACTTAAGGCTATGTCAGTGTGTCACTTATTAAAAACTAAATCACTTTCATGGGTGAAAGGTTTCTAAAACAGGAGCAAGTAAGAGTGTACAAAACATTAGTGCAGCAAATGTCAAGTAATGCCCGATACATGATAAATGCTTAAATACAAAAGAGAGGGCCCTGCTATTCTTTTGTGTTAAATAATTTTGAACTTTAAACTATAAGATACAAATACAAAGCAGCATTTGATACTAGAACTTATATTTAAAGCAGAAAACTAAACAAGAGTCCAAGCTGAGTAGCTTCTAACAATTCAGCCATCAAACAAATTGATGTCCATTACTGATGTTGGTGTTGCACTTAATTATTCCCGTTTCCTCATTCCACTTTGGGAAAATTCATCTACTCATTACTGATGCCACGTAAAATTCAATTCTATATGACTATTAAGTATTATGAAAACAATTTTGTGAGGTGTCAAACTTAAGGCAGCTATTTACAGGAATATCAGGAATAAGATAATGCATATTATCCGTAAAGTAGTTTCAGTAAATCTGCTGGATTGCTGCAGATTGCTGGCTGACTAATGCAATACAAAATTTCAGACATTTTGAAAGACTTCATTGCTTTTAAGTATTACTGAAAAAAAAAAAAAAAAAAAAAAAAAAAAAAAGAGTGCTACATAATTTTAAAAAGTACATAAATTAACAAGAGGAGCTGAAATTGTAAGCAATACTATCCAGAAGTAGAAGTTTCCAGTACAATTATAGCAAGATATATGCAAACCCAAAGATTTTAGTGTTATTAATGTAAATCACTCTACAGCGCTTTATGATGTTCCTCCAAGCAAAGCAAAGCTCTTCCTTTAAAGCAGAGTTTGCTATTTTCTATGATGTTTTGTTCTTACATTTTTAAACATCTTAATAATGCTAAGCTACTAAGACAGGAATTTAATATTACAAAAATTCCTTTAGGAAAAAAATATCTTATGCACAAGATAAAGTTAGCACGTCATTCAGACATCTGACAGTACTCGGAAGCAGTTCAATATCCTATATTTACATTATTAATGTAAACATAAATGCACACTAAATTGCTGCTTATATAAACTACATAATATCCACTCTTATTAACTCCTCCTTCTTAAAATCATAATTAATTTGCAAGCATGTAAGAGAAGTTAATTAATCCTGACTTTTGCGTAACATATTAAAAAGAGTACCTTTTTTCAGAAAGCGTTTCTACCATTATGCATGGCAACTACGAGAGCTTTTAAGTGCTCAGTGTACTGTGCCTACAACGCTTTCCTACTTTACTACAGCAGAGGTACTCCATTAGCTCTCTGTACCCAGCAATTACATACACACTCTGGCCCACAAAAGAAAAAAAAAAAAAAAAAAAAAAAAAAAAAAAAAGAGCAAGAGACCAAGGACTTCTCAATTGAATTGAAATATTGAAATTTTACAGAGGTTCTTGCCTGTTCAGGGCCTTTCTAGAATAAAAACTTTAAGAATGAACTTTGCTCCCAGCTGCATATTTACCAGTTAATAGGATGACCTGTACATGCAGTTGTGATGACCTGGTGCCTTGTAAGACTAAAGCAGCTAAGTTTGTGCCAACAGCTCAGCCTAACTTATGGGATTTAACTTTACTAGAATACACAAAGGAACTTAAAAGGTATGTATGGTGTGTGGCTTTCTTTAAATGCAAGTCTAATTTGTGGAAGAATTCACAAAGTGGAAATGTAAAGTGTTTACAGAACTGAAAAATTAATGCTTGCGGTGTCCTGATTCTTCTATCCAAAAGGGCTGAAAAGTTAATTGTTTACAATATTCTTTTTTCCTTCCTTCAGTCCAGCTCATTGCCTCCTATCTACCTAAATCTCTCAGACTGAAAAGCTGCGTATAAGCAGAGCAGTAAGTTTATTATGTTTCTACTTCCTGCCTTGTTTTATCTACCAATGATCTAAATTTTGTAGCCTCATATCATGCTTGCAATATTAGAACCCAGTCTTCAGTTGGCCCCTGGAGACTAAACAGAGCATTAAATGTTAATCAGCAACACTACTTACCACATTGAAATCTAAGTTTTTTTCAACCCACTCCTTGGCTTCCTTGAATTCCTCTTTCATTTCCATGATGTATAGCGTATCAAGGGCATCCACTATTGTTGCTCCTTGAATGTTACCTGAAATACATGAAGAGCCAGTGATTTACTTTCCAACAGAAGGCTTTTCAAATAGATCTAATTAATTTAAATTAATTCTAATTTCAAAATCCAATTTTAATTAATCCAATTAAAAATTGGGTGTATAAGCATTCAAGTGGACAACTAGTAAATCACAGCCATAACTTTGATTCCCATGCCACAACATAGTTTCATAATATTTAAGTATTTCTTCCACTAATAGAGCCGTGCTGATGCACTGCATTTTCAGCCATGATTTTGCATTTTTAAACACTGATGGAACAGTTCACTGTAAAATATAATTCATAGAAGACAATAAATCTCAATAAATGGAGATATGACTGTTTCTTCCAGTTTGGAATGAAAAAAATCAGTTGCTTTTTTGGTTTTATACTCAACAACATACATAAAGCTTTAAGATGATGATAGGTAGTGTTCATGTTTCAGTTAAGCAAGCCCTTTAAGAAGTACCCTCTCTGAAAAACTATTTTTCTGATACTGCATCACCATGTAACCTACAGAAGACAGCACTAAGGGAGTAAAGGCGAACTTGCATACATCTGAATTTCTCAGGTCAGAACAGACTGCCAACCATCAGCTTTCAGAGCAAGTTCTGGTTGCTTGAAAAAGCGGCATCCTTCTGCCTCTATTACGTGACAGGTAAAAGTTTACTAGCCTTCACCTACTGTTGCAAGATGAAGTATCAGTATGCTCACTTTGGCATGGATTAATTGTTCGTGATCCCATACCGAAAGGTTAGTGGAGTATCGGGGAGAAAATAAAGCCACTCAAATAACTTTCCCATGCTTCCTTCAAATTTACAATGACCTTTTTAAAACACCTTTTTAATCTAAGAAAATCTTCATTATACATGCAAACTACTGTTAAGATATTTTTTAGAGAAGACCCCAGATACAGAAGTAAACATTTAGAATTGTAGAATGGTTTAGGTTGCAAGGAACAGAGGAAGTCATTAGGTCCAATTGCTCTCTCCCCTGGTAGGGTTAGTGACTGGGGTAGATAGTTGACTACTAATTCAGGAATTGATTGCACCAGGCAAATAACAAGACAGTAGCTACAACTAATTTTACAGAACATGATTATCATCTTGCCTCTGAAATACCTGATGAAAAAGTAAACTTAATTTTGTAGACTTATCAATTATCAGAACTGAATTACTCATATTTAAGTAGGAAACCCACTACTGCAGTCAACTCTTGTGTTTACTACCATGAAGGTTTTCTGCTTCCTCATGAAATGGAGGAGTGATTGCAGACCTCCATATAGCACGACTGACATCACTTTCTTAACTTAAGCTTCTAGGTAGAAAATAATTTTCTATTTGTATCATCTTAAACAAAACAATACTTGAGATTATTCTAACAGTGAACAGAACAAGATGCTGTCTGTTTTAGCAGCTGCTAATTGCTTATACAATCCTTTTTGGAACATCCCTTTCCTACTCTGAAGGAAGTAACCGATGTTTTCCCCCAGATATGCCACTAATAAAATTGCAGCATACTTTGGTAAGAAGGACATCATATCTTCCCAGAGCTTATTTGGAGCTTGGCTGCCCTTCCTTTAAACAAAAAAACCCATTCCTTTAAACTTGGCTAAGTAACTTGTATTTTTCCTGAGCTCATGAGAAAGTGAAAGCCATTGTGGAAAACTGCTGGAGGACACGTGCTCAAGAACACTACTGCAAAGGTTCTGGAGACGTTTAGTAACTCCGTACAACAAAAGAAGCTCCTGGTGAACTTTTACAACTGAGCTCCACTTACGGAAAAATCATGTATAACCTGATTTGTTCGAGTGGATTGCAATAGGCTCACCGTGCAATGACATTCTTTGTGATAATCCTCTTGTAATACAGCTAACACCACCTCTAAACAGTCGAGCTTTCAATTTTAAGGATTAGTACTTGAGCTTCAACTCACTACTGAGTCAGAATAAAAAGAAGAGAATTCAACCTTATTGCAAAATCGCCCTTGGAGTCACCCACTTCCTATGATTTTTTTTTTCTGAATTTGGCCTGTATGGCCTGCTTAAAGCATAGACCTCTCCCTGTAGGCAAACAGAAGAAAATGGAAGAACCTCAAGTAGATCTTACTTTATTTGAAACAACTTTTGCTATTATTCTAAAGGCTCCAGAAATAGAACAACTAATGTCATAATTAAATAGTCAAGCTTTTCTTGAACTTCAAAATTCTGGATAAAAGGTAAAAAAAACACAGAATGCATTTTTAAAGTGTCAGTTTAGAGGCCAGAATTACGTCTTGTGAACAACTGTAGTTTATGCTAAGTTAGCCAACAGGATAAACCAAACTTAAGAGTGTTAAGGAAATTGTGTAGCTGAACAGCTCATTTATAACCAGTCAGACCATCAAGGGCGGGGGGAAGGAATGCAAAGTAGTTAAATGAACATTTCTTATTATAGAGCAAGACCAAATATTTCACAAGTCTATATATGCTATGCTTCTCAAAACATAGCACATACATTTAAAGTTATCATTCATGTTAGTTCCTACGTTCCCAAGGAATTACACAGCAGTCATGGTCTACAAGAGGCAAAGATTATCACTAGGCAATTACAATACACACTTATATGACACAGAATATTTGGACAGGAGGACTGTTTTGTTATACACCGATGGTACTGCTATAAATTTGGTTAACAGCAAGCACTGGGTTACAAAAAGTGCCAGCAAAGTTGCGGTCACCATGGTAGTTTCATAGCTGCCCTAGGCAGAAAGAAGATATCATAAGTAATACTCAGAACAAATTCATACACCTCATGTAATTACAGATATATTTTACAGATAATACAAAAAATATTTTATACTCAAGGTAGAGAAAATGGACTTGAAATTCATAAAACATAAGCTTACAGTGAGTAATTTTGATGATAAAAGAGATAACCAGATGTACAAGCCTACCAAAGTGAAACATTATTAGTCTCTAGCAAAACCTCCAGGCCAAATACTCATACATGCTCCAGTTTACTTCCTTTGTCAAACCCGCTTCTGTTTTCCTCTCTCGTCTTTACTAACAGTGTCATTTATTCCATGTAAGTGATTAATAGAGAACACGTAAAATATCCTGCAAGCTAGTTAACTGAAGAGAAAGCAAAAGAAATCAGTCAACATTAAACTTCAAGTGGACTATCTAGCAGCATCTGCAGAGCATCCTTTCTGGTTTAACACTTGAAATCTTTAGCAATGATCTGGAAGAATATAAAAAGAACCTAACAAGATTTGTGGATGATTAATGAAGATGGCACTTCAGAATAGTGTGATATAAGGCACAGAGCAGTCTTGATCACCCCTGGGTTATACACAGCAGAGCCATTTAAGCAGCATGCTTTTTAATATCTAACAACACAAAGGTATGTGCACACAAATAAGAAAAGGAGATTACATTAGAGAACAGAGTAGCACCTCAGTGGTGGGGGAGCAGAGCAGAATAAAAAAAAGTGATCAGAGGATGAATAACTTTTTATTAGTTTCCAGGGTGTCACTACAGAGAGAACTACTATGGATGACAAGCTTATTAGCACAGCTCTGTGACTGAGCTTATGTGGCCATATGGTTTAAGAACCACAACTGGCTTACAGCCAACCTGTTGGGAGGGTGGGCCAAAAGCAGCTTTTATTTGTCTAGCCCAGGCTTTCAGACACAGCTTATATTTTTGCCAAAAGAGTCTGAAATAGAATACAGCCAGGACGGCAGAATCGATGCATGTCAGTGCACTTGACAGTTTACTACTTTCCTCCCATCCCTTGTACACCAAGTTTGGGGTTTGGGTCTCCAGAACATCCACACTCCTAGCCATCAAATGTATTGGGGGGGTTGGAGTGGGGGGGTGGGGTGATGTGATAGAGAGATACACACACACATAAGCACAAATATATGCATACATATAACTGAAACAGATGAAGATTTGTGATCTACAAGCACATCATACAGAACATTACATGGAGAAGTTTCAGATGTGTGTCCTAACGCACTGTCTATAACAGGATGGAAGCCAGGCCCCTTACTCTTCTCAAATTCAACTGCTTTTCTTTTTCTGACTTTGTCATATTCTGACTGGAAGGAAACCGTGGCAAAGCATAAGACAAAAATGGAATATAAGGAAAGATGAACTATGAAGTGGCCCCAGGTCATGCCATCAGTTCCCTCACCTATAACTGTTCACCATCCAACAGGTTTCGTAAACTAGGATTTCTTGTTCTTGCATGGCTGTAGATGAGTAGAATGTTGTTTTTTCTTCCAGAAAAAGCGTTACAGTTTTGTGATTCTAATACGAAGTATGAAAATTAATATAGGACATTCAAATTTGTAATTTTTGTAATATGATGGAAATTAGCACATTGAAATAATAATGGATATCCCTTCCAAAAAAGGGAAAACATTACAAAAGATGTTTTCTGTGCTACTGTTAGAAGAACTGCTTTTTAGGGCCACTTTGTAGCATTTTGGAAAAGAAAGTTTTATACATAGCTGTATTTGTATTGCACTCAGCCCCACCCTGATCTTAGACTCTTCATTGTTTTCAGCCAGTGAGGCAAACTTGTCACCTTCCAGTTATTGTAAGCTGAAGCAGCTCAGTCACAGCAGATTTACTCTATGAAATCTTCCTCCAGTTTGTCATTTCAGACTCAAAATTCCAGCCAAAAATACAGAAATAAAATCTGTCACAATTGTTTCTTAATCTGGTCATTAAAAACAGTTCAGATTTTCTTAACATGGGGAATATGACCAGGTACTTTGTAACATTAAATATGCAAATTTTTTAAAAAATCAAGCAAGCATCCAATTTGTTTTAGCTCTATATGCATATTCATTGTACAGTAATGACTCTGAATTTCATTATTCTCAACATATTCAAGAACACATATAGATTTGACAAAATTAAAGTTTTGATTAGAGCTGTAGGTTTCTTAGGGCATTGTTTCAAAAGCTGACTCAGATTTTAAAACAGTGTTTTCCTTTATTTAAAGTTCACTGAAAAGGTTTCTATCCAATATCATTAGCAATTTAAAGTGTCAAGAGTGATTAATTATTAAAGCGTGCTATGACAAAACATGAAACTCTTACTCAAGTGCTGGAAAACCCTCAGCAACACTAACATTTTTAATTTCAGTCACTATTACCAGCTGGTAAGAGTGGGAAAAGAAACAATAGTTCCAATTTTTTACAGTTCTAGCTTTCAATATGTGTAACATGAAACAATGCCATGATATTTGTAGAATACTCTTCTAATCTCTAATATTTTGTACATTTGTGCATGTTAGAGCCAGCTCTGGTGTCTTTGTATTTAACAGAGCCTGATGAATTTTTCCTCCATTGCTCGTCTCTGCTTTCCACAGAAGCCTTTGGCATCCACCATGCTTCTGGCACCCATGCAGCTCCACTACACATTTCATTATGAACCACTTTCTTTTGTTTGTCTGAACATGCTGCCTACTGATTTGATATTTCCACCTCTTACAAAGGGTATTGTTCCACACTAGGAACAATAAATCCTTGTCCACTCAGTCTATGCCACTTCCTATGCACCTCCATAAATTATATTGAAAATTTTTTATCTTTACTACCTTGAGTTGAAGTCCGCTAGTTCTGTGTATTGACTTAAAATTGTGTCCCCCATGCCACTATGTGCTATTTTAAATTTACTTATGTTAGACCCCATTTGCTATTTTAAAGAGCAGTTATCATCTGTTGGGGAATCCTTCCGGGTTCATGGAATCGCTTGCAGTTTGCCATTGCTGTAGCTACCTCGAGTAACTTGTTAGCACCGCAAAATGTCACTCTAGTCACTTGATTTTCCAGTGCTGTGAAAAATAATTTAAATGTATGGCCTCAGCAGCAACAGATCCCTGCAAGAGGCCAGTAATAACCCCCAAAAATGCTTTTTGGAAATTAAAAAAGACAATAAACCTCCTTGTCTCCATACTGACCAAGTTTGAAAAAAACAGCAGTTCTGCAGCATGACCTCCTCTCATGAATGCTGTGTTGAGTCATTCATCCACATATCTATTAATGTTATTCTTTAGACAAGTTTACATTAATTTAGTTGGGAAAGATGTCAGGCTTACTCCTAAAATTAGGAACACATACTGAAATCCAAAATTCCAAGGAATTCAACAGCAAAAGTGAAGAGAAACAAGATGGCAAGGGGAAGATGTTGAGGCTTTTCAATTTAAACTATCATATTGTTTACATACATGTACAATTAATTTTCCGGAGTGATATTAATAAATTTACAATTTAAAAATACACATTGGTGTACACTGCAAGACAGTTTTGAATACAAATTTTGGCAGGCTTTAAAAATCTTCATATACCTCAATACTCCATACAAGAAACTACATAAATCAGTTCAACATATGAGGAATATTATCTTGTAAATTATAGTACTTTGGCTTTGCAGATTGTATTTATTAAATGCCTCCCTTTTCCCCTCCAGAAAGGTCCTTTTTCACTTGCAGAGACTAATTATACCATGCCCACAAGTTATAATATTATTAAACTTGCAGTACTGCACATGAAATACAGTTCCAGATAATTAAAAAAGCCCTTTAGTAACACTCACTTAAGTGCAGAAACCAATTCTAGAAAAAGCTCTCCTCCAGTGCAGCAATGCTCACTATTTTTAAAATTAGTACAGAAGGCTTGGAGAGGAATAGCTCCTGGGTTGGGGGGCTTGTGGGGGGGGTGCTGTGAAAGAAAATTGGCAGAATTGTGATTTTGCCACTTTCTTCCACACTAGGAAGGTAGATGGATAAAGGTCTATTTTAGCAAACATTGTTAACAGTAATCTGTAACTTTAAAGTATTAAAAATTAACAGCACTTACTCAGGGCCTACTTTCTACCAGGTATGGGCAGAGAATGATTACTACTCACAACAGAAGCCATACCAGCATAGGAGACATGCTTTGTTTTGCTGATGCACAGGTATGGCACAAACAGATGTTTAGCTATTCCAATTTACTTCATTAGTCTAGAAATAGTTGTACACTTCATGGAATTAAACTAACAAGAATGATACAGACAGAACAACTGATGACTTTTTGCTTCTGCCTTTTCAAATAGTAGTTACTGTGACTGAACTCTTTATGGTTGGAGTAAATTATAAAAAACAATGTTTTTGACAACATGGTAAAAGCTGAAGTGGCAAATAAAAAGGAATTCAAAACATTACATGGATGTGCTGAAAATACTTTGCAATGGTCAGAGGCAAGTATCCGGCTTTGGCTTGAAACAGAAATATTTCAGTTTACATATGTCTCAGCCTTTGTCTAAGAGTTGATTATTTTTAATGTGCACATGCAAGAGGAAGCAACTTTTGCTCATAACATGAATATGTCTACAGTCTACCATCCTAAAGACTCCCTCAACTTATGAAATACACTCTCCACACACTGCTTACAGAATACCAGCAAGATCAAGGCAGGTCCTTGTCTTCAAAAGTTAGTTTCAAGGCTTTAAGATAAATAAAATGTCATTTCAAAGTTTGCCAAAAAGTCCTCAGCTACAGAAGAGCTCTGCTACTCTTAGTTTGTACAATGTGCTAAAGCAGGATGCTTTTCCTTCCCCCAGCGTCAGAACCATCAGCCATCACTATCCTTTCTCCCACTGTCATTCCACTGGCTGTATTCCTCTTCCCCCAGCCCAACAATAGTGTCAGTATAGTTGCCAAATTCATGATGGTAACGCCTAACAATCTCATCCATGTGTGATTACACTTCTTAAAAGTCCATCTTATTTTTGTGCTTCCGAGAAACACATCATGATGGTTGGGTCTTGGTTTCACGACATAACTGTCATTATAATCTATCTGCAAAATGCCTTATCATGCTAGCAAGGACTGAAGCATTTACACTTTCAAAATTAAGCTTAGAAGAAATACAATTTGAAAACAACTCTCCCCTTCTGTGTCAGGAGAGCTATAGAGTCTGTAACCTATACAACATTAAGCACCAGTGACCCACAGCATTGGAACCTACTGTTCCCCACAGTGAGGTACTTCAAGTTTCTATCCCGTAACAGACACTCCCAATATATGTAAAAATACCATAACTGCATCAATTAATTCACAGGAGGGGAAGTGTTCAAAATTAAACAGCTGGCTAATGAAATGTGCTATGTCTCACTGCTATTAAGACAATCAGAAACCTGTATTTTTGAAAAACTGAGACCTAGAAGCAAGAAGAGAAGACTATCACAGCAAACTGGACACAGTTATGATGGATGACAGTGAACTGAAGGTCTTTCTTGATTTCTGAAGGTTGAGAGGAAATTCATGGGACACAGAGCTGGAGGTAACCTATTCCCAAATAATTTAATGCAGAATTACCTTAAAAGTATTCAACCATTTGCAATTTTTCAAAAATGCAACCATTGCGGGTTTTTTTTTTTTTTAAATAAGAACCAGAAACAAAGAAGATAAGGAAACTTGTTTGTCCTTTCATGAGGAAAAAGAGGTTCAACTATTTGACCAAAAAAAAAAAAAAAAAAAAAAAAAAAGAAGTCCAGATCATCCATTTATTGCTTTATGGAAAAAGCATTTGTTGAATTCAAACATGAAAGTACAGATCAGATCTAACGATCTGCGGACACCATTACAGAAACAAGGATTTGTTTCTAAAAAAAAAACAAACGGAGATTATGGATTCAGGAAAGGGGAGCTTATGAGACAGAACTGCTTGCAGATATGCTGCTTTTCAGTATTCTGTAAAGCAATTCAGCAGAAAGAGACCTCATGCTCATTTTGATTTGCCACCAAGATCAATGAGAGTGAAGATGTTTCTAAGGACATCTCCTCAACAATAAGATCTTATACTAGAGGACCATGATGAGAAAGTGATCTGCATTTAGACTGACTCTGGCTCTTACTCCTTTAAATGCATTTTTATTTTCAAATTCAACACTTGTCCTGTTTCACCCTGAACAGTGCCCGCAGTGACTTATTCTTATGCAACATCGACAGAACTCCTGCTTAAGAATTTCACAAGTCAATACATCTACAGCTTTTTCTGCAAATCTATGCAATATCAAGAACTCAATCCTTGTACGTTTTTATACCACTTCTGATTCCAAATGAAACTAGATTAAGCAAGTTTGCTGATGATACAAAACTGAGAGGAGTGGCTGATACACTGGAAGGCTGTGCTGCCATTCAGCGAGACCTGGACAGGCTAGAGAGTTGGGTAGGGAGGAACCTAATGAAGTTCAACAAAGGCAAGCATAGGGTCCTGCACCTAGGGAGGAATAACCCCATGCACAAGTACAGGTTAGGGGTTGACCTGCTGGAAAGCAGCTCTGCTGAGAGGGACCTGGGAGTCCTGGTGGACAAGTTAATCATGAGCTAGCAATGTGCCCTTGTGGCCAAGAAGGCCAATGGTATCCTGAGGTCCATTAGAAAGAGCGTGGCCAGCAGGCCAAGGGAGGTTATCCTCACCCTCTACTCTGGTGAAGCTGCATCTGGAGTACTGTGTCCAGTTCTGGGGTCCCCAGTTCAACAAAGATAAGGAACTACTAGAGAGAGGCCAACGGAGGGCTATGAAAATGATTAGGGGACTGAAGCATCTCTCTTATGAGGATGAGATAGCTGGGTCTGTTTAGCCTGGAGAAGTGGAGACTGAGAAGGGATCTCATCAACACTTGCAAGTGTCTTAAGGGTGGGTATCAGGACGATGGGGCCAGACTTTTCAGTAGCACCCAGTGATAGGCAATGGGCACAAACTGAAACCCAGGAAGTTCCATCTGAACAAGGGAAAACTTCTTTACTTAGAGGGTGACAGAGCACTGGAACAGGCTGCCCAGAGAGGTTGTAGAGTCTCCTCCGGAGATATTCAAAACTCACCTGGACACGATCCTGTGCAACCTGCTCTAGGTGAACCTGCTTTAGCAGGGGGGTTGGACTAGATGATCTCCAGAGGTCCCTTCCAACCCCAACCATTTTGTGATTCTGTGATTTTAATTTTCAAGACATTATGTGCCATTTTGTTGTTCTCCAAGAAAACAAAGAAAACAGAAGTGCATTAAGTAGTTCTGCAAATATTATATTAAATTGCACAACTGTCATCAGAATGAAGATTAAAAAAAAAATGTAGTTTTCAAGAAAACAGACACCTAACTTAACCCTGAATTTCACCCAAACTTCTTCGGTTTCAAGCACCCAATTCCTGTTTATATCCAATAACTAACTCTATAATTACCTAGTAACATTTTTGATGTTACCTCGTGTAGAAAAGCAGTGCAGCAAGATCAATGTAAATGTTGTATTTTCAAAATTATTTTTGTAATCACAACTGCTGTCTCTCAGCAACTTCCAAATACAGTTGAGGATTTGATAAGTGCTCTATTTAGGCTGTTTTAGGAACTGTTTCCACTTCAAACTATCTTTTCCAAACATTCAACAAAATAAGTTCCTCTTAAAAATCAAAATAACGTATTGATTTTATCTCAACTATAGAAATTAGTTGTTTTTTCAGCTTTCTGTTTGGAAAACAGAAGCTATTTGAATACAAAGATTTCTGTCAAACAGTTTAATTCTTAATGTTTCTGCAAAACTGAAGATGACAGTTCATAGGACTGCCTTTGCACACTTCCTCAGAATGCTGTTTCTCTTCAGCTGCTAATTACCCAGCCCTATGCCCCACTTGGACATTGAATAAGTCTTGCCTCATTACACTGGATTTCTGCAGTATGCCTCTCCTACTAGAACTTTTCAGCCTCATATTTGTTCTACACAGATAACTTGGGTGTAATTTAAGCATCTCCTGGGCAACATTTAGAGGTGCAAATAATGGTTATATTCATTAAAGAGAAAGCACGATAAGGGAGCCTGACTGATACAGATTAACAAGTTTTTTTAAGGAATGGAAGTAAATTCCTGAGAACTGTAGCTATCTTCATGACTGTAGAGAGTACCATTTGTTCCTTGTACAGGATCTATTTTTTTCTCCTTAATAGTTTTTGTTTCCTCCTTACTGAATGCAGCGTCAATGAGTTCCACTTCACAGGAAAAGTTTAAGGCAGGGCAGTATTTAATGCAACAAAACAACATCTGTATCAAGCAGCAATGACATGTTTAATTTATTCTCATTCAGAAGAGAATCTGTAAAAGTCATAGAAAGCATCACCTTCATTTACTATTACTTTTTATATATAAGCAAGAAACACCACGCTGCATGACTGAGGGTAGAAAGAACACGTTTATCACCTATAAGCTTTTCAGCTGATTTACTGTTTTATGCTAACGTCACTAAGCACAAAAATACACTCTACTCACCAAATAAATTGCTTGAATGTCCTTGCTTAGATATGGGTTTCAGTTCATTTAATCCCCACGCGTAACGCTTATAATTATCCCAGGCATGCTTCATCATCTGTAGAGAAACGAAAGCAGGATTAAAACGTTGATTTAGCAAGAAGCCACAGCAAATACTGACTTGAGAATATTCGCAATATTAAACATATTTAATTCAACACTTAATTAAATTCATGTCATATGCATTAGAACTATGAAATACTCAAAACAAAGTGGCACTGTTTTCTGGGCAGCAGTGGGACTGTTACCATAAGAGTTCCATGTCTGTCCCATCTACCTCTACCATTATCTGCATGCTTATGATCAAGCCACACTCAAAAATAAGTAATTTTTAGGACGGGAATTTATTGTGTTATATATCAACTCAAGTAAGATTTTATTTCCCTTAAGCACACATCTGTGAAACTGAGGGCAGTAAACATTTTTAAAGGAGTTTTTTGCCTAGAGCAGGATCTTTTAAGGTCAAAATTAAGCTCACAGTAGTTTTCGGATTCTGGCAGAGACTTTCTTGCATAAAACTAGCTGGTTCAAACTCAGTACAGCTAATAACAGAAGAAGGAAGCTAAAGGGGGCAAGGCAGAACACCTAGGAAAGGTTTTGAGGTTATGATGGTATAATCTTCTATGATTACAAATGCTACTGTATGCATCTGTAGCTACTTTCACACGTCATTTTGCACAAATAGACAAGAACTTTTACAATTAAACATATCACTGCAAAACCGTGTTTTGGAGAAAGAGGTGCACCACAAATAAATACTGCTTTAGGAAACTGCCTTGGGGAACCCAGCACAGCAGCTCTTTGGTAAGAGCAGAGGACATCCATGTCAGAAGCAAGGACACCAGATTGACTCAAGGACACCTCGCACTCTCTACCACCATGAGCAGCCAGACCTAGCCCAAACTGTCAGGTTTGGGGGTGGTCCAGGCGCATGGCCAGGAGCCCACCTGTCCCTCCCCAACCACGTTGGCAAGGACACACACAGCTCTGCAGGCCTGGTGAAGAACCACTACCATTCCAGCAGGTCCAACACCTCCCTTTACCAACCACCACCTTTAATGCCTGCTCAGGAAGGGTACTTCTTTAAGGGATGCCACAAGCAGCCTAACTTTACGGAACAGAAGGAAAGATTTTGCGGCCGCTGTTGTCCCTCCCCTCTTCCACAAGGCAGAGCAGCACTGTGAATGCCAGAGGTCATCTTCTAGACGAAAAGCTACAATTTCAGACCTTTTCAAAGATACTGCTTCAGGCTGTCAGCTGACAACACTGCTCTGCCCTTGCTTTCAGACCTCTTCTTGAGGCCATGTGTTGTCAAGGATAATTCTGTTAAATAACAGTTATAATCCTAAATTTAAAAGCACCAGCCTTGGGACTCGCTGATAATAGTAATCCAACACTTTCTTCCTTTCTTTTTCCTTTGCTCAAATCACATAGAGAAATTATGTCAATTAAAAAATCTTCATTAAACCAGACTATAATAAGTGACAACAGGCTTTCTACAGTACTGCTACACTTGTAAGAATAAATGTTTCTTTGCTATTTACAGAAACATAAGCATGCATCTATCTTGCAGGAAAATTCAGGCATGTTAATTTACTCTAGAGCCCTTACAGGCCCAGCCTCACAACTGCAAAATTTGGTATCTGCATTTAACACATGACCATTTTCAACAAGAGGGTTTGCCTGGCGTCAGATCTCAGCTGAAAGGCAGAGAGTAAGAGGCTGTGTGGAAATGTTCTGGCCACGGACGGCACCGACACACTGGATGGCAGGAGCAGTGTCTTGCTTGACTTCATTGCAAAACAGTTTAGTAGCTCTCCAAGGACAGGGTATTTTGTCCCAGCACAGAACCAGTAAGAGGCAGCCAAATAGTAGACTTCATGTCTATGGGGCATTCCCAATCCCTGGCTACAGGGATCAAGATCATATGAAACCGATCATTTGGGCACCACATATTTTCTAATTTACCATTGAAATTTTCCAGTAATTTTGCATATTATACAAGAAAGATTATATTCTGCCCTGCCGTCATGTGTCAGACCTGCAAGCTCAGCTTTAGCTATTAAAGCATAAATTCTCAAAGATTTCAGCAGGCTAAATCCTGCCCTGCACTGAACCTGACAACAAATCTTTTTAATTTGTTTAATCTTAAATCTGGAAACCATACACAGAAGGGTTCTTTTTTTTTTTTTTTTTTTAATCAAAGTTGTAATTAAGTGGTCTGAATCAAAGTGCCTAAAGATGTGGTAGTATAAAGGTGGGTGATGGTCTCTTCTCCCTGGCAACGGGCAATAGGACAAGGGGAAATGGTCTGAAGTTGGGTCAGGGCAGGTTTAGGTTGGATATTAGGAAAAATTTTTTCAATGAAAAGGTTGTCAGGCACTGGAATGGGCTGCCCAGGGAAGTGGTCAAGTCCCCATCCCTAGAGGTATTTAAAAGCTGGGCAGACAAGGTGGTTAGGGACGTGGTTTAGTGGTGAGATGGCAGGGTTAGGTTAACAGTTAGACTTGATGATCTTAAAAGGTCTTTTCCAATCTAAACAATGCTACGATTCCATTACAAAATTAAAATTGCTCAAGCCAGTACTGCCATGGTCCTTCCCTTTCCCCCTGTTTTTTCTCCTAGCACATCCCTGCTCCGTCTCTTGCGTAAGAGATGCAGTGCTCATCTATACCCATGCCAAGTCAGTTTAGGAAACAAAACTTTTGCAAGTGAAATTTTTGTTTTGAGGATCATTTTTGTCCTGTCTCATTCCCCAGGTCAGATTGCCATGAGTTTCAGTTACCAAGCAGGAAAGGCAGGAACAGCTCCAAACCCAGTTCAGTTCAACCAAAACAGTCACAAAGTGCACAACACTACAAGATGTCCCATAAGTACTCAGCTTTAGTTTTTCCAACTGATTGACATTTTTATTATATTGTATTTTAAATGCATGTGTGTGTACTCAACTTTGCTAAGAACCACCACTCTGATTACCTTACTGTTAGTGAACCCCTAGACAGTAAGACAGGAAGCTAACCCACGTACTAGACTCTACCTTCCAATAACAATTATTATTACATGTTAATTAACAACTTTTGTTTTGTTTTCCAAAATGTCCTTCCATTTTGCTGAGTCTAACTATTCAGGTACATTAGTCTAACTGTTTCTTAGAAATTATAATGCATGAATCAAAAAGCCAAACAGACAAAACCAATAATTTGAAAAAAACCTGAAATCTTAAGAAATACTTCGGGGTGTGTGTGTGTGTGTGGGGGGGAATTACTATGATTTACTGAGAAAAAGAGTTAATCTCTTTTGGCTAATCAAAGCTTTAATTTAAAACTCCTCTAGAAAGTCTAGATTTAGATAAAAACACCAACCTTAGTTAAGTATCCTAAGAAAATGCACCTTTAGAACATCCTTGTTTCAGACATTTGGAGGTTTATGGACATAACATTGAAAGCAAAACGCAACTCCAAAAGCAGTCAGTGAGCCCTCTAGTGTTTCAAAAGGACAGGACTTATTCCAACTAGACAGATGTGAATGGCTGTTTAGCAAAAAGTTACTAGGACTCAGTGTTACTGTACTTACTGTGTAAAACAGCCCATAGATATTGTAGCTTAAACCCCCCCCCCCCACCTTAATCAATACTGCCTGCTGGACAAATGAGTTTGTGCTTCTAACCTAGCAAGAAGTCTCAATTTCTAGAATTCAATACATCACAAATACTCTACATTCTTTTCCCCCCGTGGAAATTACAAAACTGTATTAAGTTGCCCATTAAATGAATTTCCTCGTTTTCAATAGTTTTGTTTTATATGTAAGAATGAAAAAGTTCTAAAATATTGAGTAGCAACTTGAATAGACCCAGCCCACCGATAACTAAGCCTTTGCTGAGGCAAAACTCCTAGGACTGGTAGTTCAGGAATTAATTTTAACCATTTACTGGAGAAATACATCTATCTTTGTAGTCTTCACCTTCCTGTTTGCATGAGCCATCCCCAAATCAGTATCTCCAGATTTTTTGAATTCACAAAGGCCCTTCTGATCATTTCTCTGACTGCTTGTGCAAGTACTGTTGATCACTTCAAATGCCTAAATAAAGACGACAGTTACTGAGAACATCTGTATTTCAGCACAACATTATGGATCCTGTTAAAAAGAGAAATTCCTAATGATGAAGAGTCTAACAGCTTTTGACCAGATGATTCCAGATACTCTCAAACTCCTTTACAGTGTAACTAATACAATTATTTCACCTGAGTGCTTTCAAATAATTCCTTATTAGTCCTCCAGGATGTCAATAGGCAGTTATATCTGTACAGACGTATTCCTCAGTCCTTCTAGTTTTACCAATATATGTTCATTGAACCTCAAACTCCAGAAGAACCTGACAGCTTACTGGGAAGCCCCATGTCTACATCAGCAAAGCCCATTTCCGATGGAGCGCTCTCTACCTCAGGTCACTCACAATCAGAAGTGACAGCCGAAGGCTTGACTAGCTAGCACTATCTCACTAATATGCTGGCTGCTTTTACATCTTCAGAAAAAAATGCAGCACTGATTTGTTTCTTATGAAGTCAGAAATGCCAAAAAAATACCCCATCTCTGTTGAAGAATAACAAAGTGTGCTATTGTAATTTGTCCTGGTTTCGGCTGGGATAGAGTTAATTTTCTTCCTAGTAGCTGGCATAGTGCTGTGTTTTGGATTTAGTGCTAGAAGAATGCTGATAAGACACTGATGTTTTAGTTGCTGCTGAGTAGTGCCTAGACTAGTCAAGGACTTTTTTTTTTTTTTTTTTTTTTTCCACCTTCCCCCTCTTTCCCGGGGGCACCACACAAGAAGGTGGGAGGGGGCGCAGCCGGGACAGCTGACCCAACTGGCCAAAGCGCTATTCCAGACCATATGACATCCTGCTCAGTATAGAAACTGGGGGGAGTTAGCCAGTGGACAGCGATCGCTGCTTGGGGATGGGATGGGCATCGGTCAGCAGGTTATGAGCAATTGCATTGTGCATCACTTGTTCGGTATATTCTATTATTATTATTACTACTACTACTTTTTTTTTCCCCTCTACTGTTTTGTTAAACTGTCTTTATCTCAACCCACAGGTTTTACCTTTTTTTCTGATTCTCTCCCCCATTCCACTGAAGTGGGGGCGGAAGGGTGGGGAGCAAGCGAGTGGCTGTGTGGTGTTCAGTTGTCTGTCAGGTTAAACCACAACGTAAGTGGTATCAGCAAAGTCACTTAGAAGAAAAAGGTGGAAGTCTGACATTATGCATAAACAAACTTGTGCATTTCTTTAGCTCTAAAGGAAGCTTTTTGAAATATAATTTTAAAATCCTTCTCAAGCCCCTAAACATTTAAAAAAAAAAAAAAAAAATCAGATTTGTTCCCCAGAAGCAGGAACAAAGACCTTTTCTACAGATATGATGCTGGCCAACCAAAAGATGATGATAATGCACTCCCATTTGTTGGTATTTTAGTTTTGGAAGACGGTATTTGGTATTTTTTGCTTTGGAAGACAACAGTAACACAGTATCTACAGAGGACACATAAGCCATTTGAAATGTGCAAAACACAGTTCTATTCAAACAGGAGAACCCAAGAGTTCAGGCACAAAGCATTGCCAGAAAACAAGAGTGATGCTGAATCAGCACCGTAATAGTGGTATTTAGATGCAAACTACTGCAGTACCAGGTGGAGTGAAAATAATAAGAACTTAATAAATTTTATTTTTAGCAGTTCCATACAAACTGGGAAGATGTCAAATGACATCAGAAAAAGAATTCAAGCACCTTCTAGAACTGGGATATTAAAGGAAAAAAAAATTCATTGCATGAAATAGTACCATCCTGACCTTCAACAGAGCCATTTAAACCATGGCAAGACAAGGAAGGAAGGCAGAAAACTAAGGCACTGGAAACCCAAGAAATGAAGAAACAAGTAAAAAAACCAAAACAACCCCCCCCTCAAACAAAACAAAAAACCCAAACAAAAACGCCACAAACTGAAGAAAAGGTAACAAGCTTACTTGTTTAATCTCTGTTAAACTCTCATTGCTACATTAAATTATCTTCTCTTCCTCAGTTTACACTGAACTTTTTACATATTTAAGTTATTTTCACCTTTCAAACTTCTCCTTACCAGAATTACATGTGCACTCAGTCTGGTCTCCCCGAATTTTTTCCCCGTCTGTTTCTTTCACAGTAGCAGCAAGGGAACTGAAAGATCTCCCTAGAATTAGTCAGAAACCTCTATACATGTTCCACTTAAACTTTCCTCCTGTACAAATCAACTTGCATGGTTGATGACTGTACTAGGTCTTGCCAGAATGGAGTTAGCATCCTTCACAGCAGCTCATATGGCATTTTGAATTTGTAGCTGAAATAATGTTGATAACACAGCAATGTTTTGGCTATTGCTGAACAGTGCTTGTAGAAAACCAAGGCTTTCTCTTCTTCAAAGTCCTGCTCCGTTCCTGCTCCCCCCAACAAGTAGGATGGCAGAGGTGGCCAAGAGGTTGGGAGGGGATGCTGCTGGGACAGCTGACCCCAGCTGGCCAAAGGGATATTCCACACCATGTAACATCATGTTCAGCAATAGAAACAGGGTCAGAGGAAGAAAAATGAGGGTTTTTCCAAGGTGGCCATTGCTCAGAGACTGGGCATCAGTCTGCTTGTGGGAGGTGCCTTTACACCACTTGTCCCTGCACCTAAGAAACAGTCTTTATCTCGACCCATCAGTTTTCTCGTTTTCTTTCTTCCTGTTCTCTCCCACAGCCCACCTGGTGGCCCACCAGCTGTGTGGGAGCTCAGCTGCTGGCCAGGGTGAACCCACCAGTGTCACTCATAGTAGCGCCAGTGCAAGAAGTTTGTGACCACAACACAGCCCTCAGCTGGTTTCTTTGCTCTGATGACAATAGTGCATTAACCATTAGCAGAACCTCAAGCTTTAGAAAGCGTTACTTTCTTACTTTCCGTTCCCATTAACCAACAACTGAACCTAAATGAGACTAGGTGAACCAGAATCACAGAAGGGTTGAAGTTGGAAGGGACTCTGGAGGTCATCTTGCCCAACCCTCATTGAAAGACCTATTCTCAACTGTTTTCACAGTCCCAGTACCAGCCAAACTGCAGTACAGCTGAAACACTTCATAATCATTCCAGAAATCTGTTATTAGTAAATGTACCAGTACTTTTGAAGGTACTGTCACCAATCAGGATTTCTCTGTGAATAATTGTACGATTCCTTCAACTGATTCATTATCAGTTTTCATAAAATCATGCTGCATATATAACAGCTCTGTTTAATATGCCCTTACAGAATCTACTGATTATCAGTGAGTAATTTTTGGCAATACACAGTCTGTCTTTTTTATTTTAGTTATCAAAAATATTACATTTGTGTTTCATCATCTTCATAATGGTATTTAGTGTAAAATTGCACTTCTAAAGGAATATAAGTTATTAACTGAGTTTATTGATCTTGTCTTGAATAATTTGCATCTTGGAAACATGATTTTTTTCTCTAGGTCTCAATATGTAAACACTTTTTTTCCTAGGATTAAGAAGCACAGCTACACTGTGAAATCATTTGGCAATTTCCCTTGTGTCGGAGCCTGATCTTTGTTACTTTTGTCATTAGTCACTATTACTGCTTTGGTAGTACTTCAAACCCTCTATTTCAATCTTCTCTTGAAGTTCTGCATGTAATATCAACACATTCCAATGTCTTTTCCATCTGGAAGTGTTTCGATCACTAACAACTGCCTTGAATTGGATTAAAATATTAAATTGGATTTTAAAAGTAATTTTCATTGGTATTTGCAGCTTTTTACCCTGTTCATACTTGCTCTACAGCAGAAATTATAGGTAAAGATGTAGGGTGTTCTATTGCAGTTACTTCTTTGCCAATTAGTTTGTAACCTTATCGAAGCAGAAACACAGATATGACTAAGAGTGACACATGTCTGCTGCTGTTTTTTTCAGTTACACTGTCTACTGTTATGCTAGACTGCTGACAACATCAGTTTTAAACAACTTTTCATAAAACAAAAACTCAACATTAACTTCTTGGCTGAAGACCAAGATCCACTAGAAAGCTAGATAAAACTGGTTTATATTCAGATCATGTTTTCGGTAGGTAGCATTGTGTCTAGAGTTTGATTTCAAATTAAAAATTAGCAATTACAGTCAACAGCATTTTATTCGAAGATCTTCATTTTTAGTTACGATTTCTTATTCCAGAATCAAAGCTGTAAAAAAAAAAAATAAAAATAAAAATTCTCAAATATTCAAAGAAGGATCATCTCATTGGATACTGCTTCCTTTTTTCCCTTGAATCTGACAGAATTAGATACGAATGACAAGATACTCTCTCTACAGGCAACAGAGATTTGATTTTCTCCTTCAAGACATGTAAAAGAAATCCTGTCACTATGAACCTTCATATATATATATATATATAAAACACACCACTTCCTCATTTCGTAATGGCATCATCCAGAGTTAAAAGCCATCTACATACTGTCAATGTTTGTTTAACAGTCACTGCCAAAGTGTCACCGTTTCTAATTTAGCAGGCGGATGACAACCATGCTCCGCAGCACAGGCATGCTGGAGGAGTTCCTGCTTCCTGATGGGACTTCCACTTAACCAAGTAGACCACCGATGGAGACTTTTGTATTTGTTAATGGGGCAGTAACAAGAATTCCCAGTTGCTGTTTTCCACTAAGCAGCAGCTAGAGATTTTGGGAACATTTAGGTGCTTCCCATTTAGCTCATGGCTTCATTTGGCATTGTGACAGGAACAAAGAACTCTTAACAACTCAGAAGTTTGTCCGAGAGCTTTACCCACAGTGTACAGCATTGCTGCAAACCGAGTGGGGGAAATGCCTACAAGTGTTAAACTGACAATAGAGCTAAGGTAGCCACACTGATTTACAGGATTCTCCATTAATATTAACATGCATATGATATCATGAAATATTTCATACGGTACTGTATTTAATGCTCTGTACTAAAGGAATACGTGAACAAACTCCTGCTCCTCCTCAGCATTTCAGGATCCTACAAACAATTCATTTCTTGCCCGCAAAACCAAATTAAAATAAAAAAAAAATCTAATATCTGCACATAAAAAGGGAGCTAAGAGGGAAAATAAAAACATTAAGGACTATTCGGAGGATTAATTCGTCATTTGTATTGCAAAGCACTTCAAAATCCTCAATGGAAAGCCTGACAGAAATGCTAAGTATTATTCCCACATGTGTTATGTTAAGTTACAGATAAGCTTCTATTCTTACATTTTTCTACTCCTCACGGTAGCTTGTAAGCCTCTTTAGTAGCATATTAAACTATCCAACTAATATTAATCATATGCTGTTCTGGGCATCATTTGTTAACCAGGGACAGACACTGCACAGTGCTTCATTCTGTTACACATTTTAAAAGGAATAAATCATCCTATTAATTCTGTAACAAGAATTCTAATTAAAAGGTAACTAAAGAGAGCAGGAAATTTGCAGGTAAGGTATTTTCTACACTTATTCTATTACTGCATATTTTGTTTAATGCACAAGCACACAGGAAAAATGAGGCTATCTCATGTAAGAAATAATTAATAAGAACAGCAGCCCTGATGCTTTGATATGTCTGCACCAAAAAAATACTGAAAATTACTGTATGACATACCAGACTCCTCAAGGATAACAAGATATGTTTTACTCACTCAGCAGGCATACCTCTCTGCTGAACAGTAATGTACTTCTAAAATTACAAATTTACTGAAAAACTGGAGATACCAGAATGCTTTACAGTTGAGAGCTGGGCCATAGTGCTGTAACTATTGCACAGTTCATTTCAGTAGAAGTCACAGAATGATAAGGCAGAGAAACTTGAAGGAAGACAAGAGTTCACCTCCATGCTCCAAATACTAATATCCTTCAGTACAAGCTGGCATCTACAGCCTGCTGCTTACCTGGCCATCCCAACACTACAGATGGAAGAAAAACTCCCTGGTGCAGCACAGAAACATCCTAGCTGAGACCTTCCTTGACTAAACAAAAAATGGGAAGGCAAGAAAAACATAGGACCTTTTCCACAAAGACCACTGTCCTTGCATTTTCTGAAGCCAAAGGTCTGGCTAATTTCAGCCAAATGATATTATCAATTTCGGGGAAAGAAAAAAAAGCATGGTTCAAAAATCTAGCCTGTATAGTTACCCAAATCTAACATAACAGTGTTCATCCTACCTTGAACCATCCAAAGTAGATCAGTTTTAGCTCAGTTTTAGATTCATTTGCTCAACTGCAGCTGTCTTTTGCCCAACATATAGAAAGCAAAATAGGCAAGAAATCACTATTTCCTTTTAAAACTGAGGGGTTTGGATGATATATTTGTTTCTCCCCCCCAGGTAAGATGGGATTTGAGTATGTTCTGTAGGCATTTTAAGAGTTTTTCCTGAAAACATCTGCCTTGAAAGCATCAATTAAGATGCTGTCGATCTGCTTTGGCCTCCAACTCTCAGTTACTAGGGGGGGAACAAATGACACATTCTCAGTGGACATGCACCAGTGGAAAAATAAATGAAAATACAGCATTGAAGTGTAGCATTACAAAACTGAGCATCGATGACATTAATGTCGAAGATGCTCTGTTTTCGACTTGTTTCATTTGCCATTTACGTCTGTATACATACACAAGATGGAAATCTTAAATGAACTACCCAAGTCGTCCAGTTACAAACAAAAGAGCAGTCTGAAGAATAAGCCATACAGCCCCTATCTTACAACTTAGCAACTGTTACCAAGATCTGCATTTCAGAAAAAAATTGAAGCCTACAGGTTGTCATTCAAGACCACTGTTTTTCTCCACAGCTGTCCTCTTCAAACACCTAACAAAAAAGTCAGCTGGACTCTTTAACAGATAGACTGAAAAATTAGTTCCTTATTACCAGTGTAAGAGGTAGATTACGTTTCTTCAATCTAAGATTTCAGCAGTTTGACTTTTTTTTTTTTTTTTTAAATCTCTGTGATGGACAAATCAGTGATGCTGCAATCTTTTTTTTCTAAGGAGAGTCATTGATGGCTAATTTTTAAAGAACCAAATCACACGTTTTGTGTTAGTGAAACATCCATTAAAAGATAAACATATCACATCATAAGGTACTGTGCAAGAACTCAAGTAATTGTTCATTACTGACAATAACCAAAAAGAAAGCTGAAGTATTTTCACTTAAAGCAGAAAAGCACTGCGGAGTTGTATAAAAACCTAATTTATTTCTTTGATCTTATGCAGAATTAGTAGCAGCCTCTGAAGTTCATGCATAATTTGACTAATGTTGTAAGAAGGAAAGAGAAAAGAAAGCAATTTGCGGCAATACTACTCTTACGAAGAATAGTGATATACATAGACTCATCCCACCCAGTGTCATATTTTTTTTCCTGGTCTCCTTATGATTTGCTACAGTTTCCAAGAACTCCCAAGCTGAGCGGTGTGAACAGCCAGGTTCCCACAATTGCATGATACAATCATGCTTTTGTTCTCTACTTTTTCCTACTGTTCTTTAAACAGGTACTTGATAAGGTTTGCTTCTAATTAGATTATGAATTATTCACGGCACAGACCGTATCTCCTACTTGTTCGTTAGGTACCTGGCACTACATAGCCATGCTGCTACTGAAGTTCCCAATCTCAGCAGGGGTAATACTGGCAAATAAAAAAATAAGCACAGTGCTGTGCAGTACAACACATCCAGAAGAAGTGATTAACAACAAGGTGATTCAAGTTGCCGTCTCAGAGCACGATTGAAATCCACAAAAAGAAAGTAAGGTGGCTTTAAAGAACCTGTTTATTTTTCTTTCCCACATTTTGAACTCACAATCTCCCCTCCCACGCTTGTAAGTTTTACTTGGCTGCTAAAGTCAGTAACAAACTTTTGTCCACCCCATTATATGGAAAGCGTTGGTATACCCAGGCCTAACCAGGATGCCTTTCGAAACAAAAACCGAACAGGAACAACCACCAAAAAACCAACAACCACTCACCAGAAGTTTCTGCCCCCTGCAGAATGAGTCTACATTCATCCCACAATCCTGATTCCCTACCAGGGCACATGTCAGAAATTGGGAGGGACAGGAGAGCATCCTTGCAGGTAAGAAGTTTTAGTTGTGATAGGAATGCCAGACTGCCACTAAAAGGCAAAATTTCAGATGTATTTTCTAAGTGCAATTTTTCTTCAATTGTATTCTCTTGTATTTAATTGCATTCTTTGGAAGCAATTATTTTTAAACAGTTTTTTCATAATATTTTTTTTTTAAGGAAAAAAATTTAAACAGCAAGCCATGCATTGTTAGTAGATTTGGGACTATCACCAACCTAGTTAAGTACCTAAGCAAAACTACAAAACAGTTAAAAACACCCAATTGGATATCATCTAATGAGAAGCTTACTAAGCTTGATGTTATCACTGAATTCCCAAAGTTCAGGGCACTTTGAGCTTTCCAAAATACTGGGTACTGGCAATAAATCCCCCCTCCTCAGGCCATCAGCTTTTGACAAGAGGCCAGACCAGACCATATCAAATCCTTATCCATGTGTCACTGATTGTCATCTAAGTATTTTTCTCCTCTTCCCCTGCCTAAATGAGTTCTTCCTTTCCACTCCCCACTCCCCTCGCCAGCAGCCGGTTAAAGAAGCTGAAGTACTCCACTGCTAAACCTCGTTATTGTGGCCATGGGGAAACTGCACTTTCAGAATTCAGAGAGCCTGTTCACTGAGAACCATTTACATAGATTAATCTGATACGCAGTTGCTGCATGGATCAAGGGCTAAGGCTGCATCATTACCACTACCCTCAGAGAAGTCTCTTTAGCCTAAGAGCCTGAAATTAGAGCAAAAGGATTGGACTGTATCCCAACAGCTGAAAAACAGTTGTAGAGAGGTCAAAAGCAGATGATACTGATTTTTGACTTTTGGGGTTTTTCTCTTTTTAACATCTTTATCAGTGACTTGGAGGATGTGATGCAGCATTCCCTTATCAATTTGCAAGTGACACTAAGTTGGGGTGGGGAAGGGAAATCCCATCTGGGAGTCAGGGCTGCCATTCACAGAGGCCAAGACAGGCTGGAGGAACAGGCCAACGGGAACTTCACGAAATTCAGTGGGGACAAAGGCAAAGTCCATAACCCCTGGCAACAGTACAGGCTGGGGAGGGCTGGGCTGGGGAGCAGGGAAGGCGCTGGTGTACAGGGAGCTGCGCATGTGCCAGCAGCAGGACTGCAGGCCATCCATCAAGGGCTGGGATTATCCCCCTGTTCTCAGCACTCAGGAGAGCACATCTAGATATTGCATCTAGTTCTGGGCCTCCTAGTACGGGAAAGATATTGATAACTGGTGTGAGTCCAGCAACAGGGGCCCAAGCTGGTCACGTCTGGAGCAGCTGCCCCATGAGGAGAGGCTGAGGGACAGGGCTGGCTCAGCCCGCTGCAGAGGCAGCTCCGGGGGGGCTGGCAGCAGCCCCTGGTACCTGCAGGGAGATGGTCAGACAGGACCCGAGGAAAAGGCTTTTCCCTGGGGGCCGGGGGGCAGAGGCGCAGGCTGCCCAGGGAGGCTGTGCCAGCTCCGGCTGGGGGGTTCCCAGCCCCGAGGGGGCACAGCCCTGAGCAGCCCGGCCTGGCCTTGGCGCTGAGCTTGCAGCAGCAGGGCCGGGCCGGGCCAGGGACCCCCTTGGACCTCCAGACTGGTTATCCTGTGGTGCCATTAAATTCAGTATGGATTGCACATACTGACCTAGATTTTACAGAGCAAATAAGTTGACCTGCTTCTTCCCATTGACAGCAAGGAAACAACTCAAATTCCAGCCCAAGATCGTGGCTGTTTAAAATATTCCAGATGAGAATTATGGGTTGTTAAAGGTTTTTCCCAACCTTCAGAAATATTTCAAGGTATTTTTTTTCTATATTGAATAAACTACTTCAGTTATGCAAAACACTGCCATCTTATTTCCAACAGGAACTTAAGAGCCATCTGCTTATTGCCTTAGTATAGAAAGATTCAAGAACAATTAAGATAATCGGACCCTGGCAAAACATGATAAAGATCCAGTGTCATGTAAAAATTCATGATTTCTGCCCATTTCACATTTACATCTACTTGGTCAGGATCTATCAAACAGACTACCCAGGGCTGCATTTGATTTCAGAAGAAAATTGTTTTAAGAAAGATTGATTTCTTCAGCCCTCAAACCATCTCCTGGAAACATGGGCTGTATTGTAGCAAATTTTCTGAGGTGAAAATTTCTTGTAAATTAGTCATCACTCTCCGTACGAACAGTGAAGAACTGCCACAACAGAAAACATGTATCAGTTATTTTCCTTTAGCAGTTTTATCATGGCATTCGAAATGGACATGGTAAACCTAAACATTACCATTCTTTGTGTGGCATTTGTTTTCCTCCTGAAACATTTACATGATTATCTGGCCTGTGGATCCTAACACAACAAGTGCTGGTGAAGTTCCCAAAATAGATGACACTCAGACCTCACACCTTTTGCTTAATTCTACTACCATAGTATAAACATGATACAGAACAGTAACCAGATCTGTAAATTAGCTTTCCAGTTCAGATAAACACTTCTGCAAAAAAGTAATAAGACACTTGCCCCAATGCCCAACACATGAAATGTACCTACTGGTATCTATAATTTCCTTCCTTCAAGTTGGAGTTAAGGATGACAGCTTGGAAATGACACCTTTCTACTGAAAAGTACATATATGCAGTGAGTCCTTTTGTGGAAAGATATAATTTAAAAACAACCTTAAAAATCTACACAAATCTACTTTTATAGAATCATAGAATCATTTAGGTTAGAAAAGACCTTCAAGATCACCAAGTCCAACCATTATGTACTAGAAGTAATGTAACCCCTAAGCTCTTCCAGAGCTACACAAAGCCTATTAATGCTTTACACAGTATTTTTCTTCTATATCCCAATGTTCCTCAGCAAGAAGTCTTTACAATGAGATAGGAAATTACAGTACTGTTAATATTTCCATCAGTTCCACATGGATTTGAGAAGAGCTGTCACAGGCTTACGGACAACGTCTGCGCTCATGCTTTCATAACAGGCAGAAGAAATCAGATGCTTAGTTGTACAAGGAAATGAATGGAAAACCATAAAACTGATATGAAATTAAAACAGCCAAGATGAATACTAGTGGTCTGTTCCAATGACCTCCTGGTAGTTGAGGTTGCAGAAAAAACAGAAAGAATGCAATCAAGAGCCACAGAGATATTTTCCTCAACGGAAAAGCTGAAAAATTAGCTCTACTTATTTGTAAATGGACAGAAAGAGAACAAGATAAAAGTAAAGACATACAGAAAGTAAGAGCTCCTCCTGAACATCTTTGTACAAAAGAAAGGGAGAAAATGAACAAACATTAGGTTTGTTACTGAAAAGGTAAACACTCAGGAATCATTGCCAGAAGATACAGCCAGTGACAACTTAATGGGATACTGAAGGATTTGAGAGAGCGGATGGTCATAGTGGCCCAAATTTCATACTGCATTTCCTAAGCTGTTAACAAAAAGTGCTTCAAATGCCTTAGAGCTTTCACAGCACAAATGGAGCATAATTCCAGTTTGTGCTATCTGTAACACAGCTAATGGCATGATGACTTTCATGCAGTGTAGTGTTATTAGGAGGAGATTTCTTCTCCCCCACCCACCCAGCAGAGACTTACTCCCGCAATGGGCAAAAATTTTAGCTTTGCACTGCCATCTAAACTTACCAGTTTCTCAGCATATATGGTTCCTCACACAAATACATAAGGTATCATAAAAAAAAGATAGAAGATGGGCTGCTCCTCCATAATACAATGCAGTCAAGCAACTATCTGAAATTTCTGTCCCTTCCTAAGCAGGAATAGGGAAGACAGCTATAAAGTTAACAGACCTGCAAGCTTGGAGAAAGGAAAGACCATGGATAGCACTTGTTTTCCAGCCCATGCTACTCCTTTCTTTTAATTCTCTTGCTTTTTTTCAGGCAGGTATGTAAAACCACGCAAGTTTCCCAGATCAGCTCTGTTGATTCCACACTTTATTTGAAGTTCCCCAAAGGAGATCAATCATGTATTTATTGTACTTAAAACTACAATACAGAAGAGACAGCGTCTTTGTTCTCCCTCAAACTGTTTTGGATAATTCAGCCTAAACTATCCAAAATAATCTAGGGAATTTGCTGCAGCTGTTTCTAAGAAATATTTCAAAGATAAGCCCAATTATGTGGCAAAAGTGAAAACAAAACATCCAAATTGTCATCATAATTTCCAAAAAATAATACCTATGTCAAGTCACAGAGCTAAAAAGTGTCTGGTAGAACAGAGCTAGTGGAGAAGTTCCCTGTTGAAAATCCAACTGTCCATGTTTAAAAACCAGTTCCCCCTTTCTCCATCAAAAACAAACAAAACAAAACAAAACCAACTTCACTTGCTGTGGATAGAAAGCTGAATGTGGCAAGTCCCTTCCAGGCAGGCTGATGGGTGAGGAGCAGAGCAGACAGGGACTGAGCTTCCCCAGCAGCCTGCTTGACAGGTCCTGTCAATTTTCATTTCTGGCTTACTGGCTGCCCATGAGCAAATGTTGTAAATTCTGAAGATTCTATTTTTGGGTGAAACACTTCTGGAAAATAAATAAATTTTTCTTTTGTTTCACATTTCTTTCCTAAACCTCATTTTTTTCCCCACAAGAAATGTTCTCTAGCCAGCTCTGGGTTTGATTCCTCTTCCAAGCCTACCCTTTTCCAGTTACCAAGTCACCTAATCTCCAATGCAAACAGCTGTGGTTATCCTGATATAAGGACTTTAGGAAACCTCCAGCCACATCTATAGTTATATAAACACTGAGGTATATGTAAACTATATTATTCTGCAATCTTTTCTGGGGCACAGACACAAAGAATTACAGACTACAAGACTTTCTATACTTCAGGGTAGCACGCGAATGGCACACCCAGACTTGTGGTGCCTCAGACAAGATAAAGACACCAACAAGTGTGAGACACTGCAGATAACAGAGGAGGAGTAGCCCATAGGCAGATGGCTCACACCCTCCTGCGGCACCACTAACCGACAGCAATGTGAGAATGAGCAGGCAGGCACTAGAGATAAGAGAAGGGGAGCACTAGCTTAAAAGAATTTACCAGTCAACAGAATTGAGGCCAGTGGGGAAAGGGAAACAGGGCTGAGATGTTTAACTGGGAAGTGATGAGAAATATAAACAGAAAGAACTTGGAAAGGGAAAAATGGGAGAAGGGAATACAAGGGGAGACAAATCAGGTGTTTGAGAGCACATTAGCTTGGAATAGAACAATAAATCTGTTGATGTTCCGGTCATATCTGCATCCGACTTACGCAGTGAGGGGGAACCTGGGTGCTCTCCCTCCTGTGGGTGAGGGAATAGCTACAGGGAACCTCCTGATGTCCTAACAATGTACAGGCTGGAACAGACCCTTCCCCATGTTTATAGCTCATTAACTGAGAACAACTGGGTAATACTAATGTAACACTACTAGTTAGCACGTTAAACTAACATGCCTTAGAGATGACAGTGTAGGACAACAGAGGTTTCGGTCCTTCTATGGATATTACATTTCTCCAGAACTATACAAAGCTCCCTCTCCGAGCACAAAAGTTAAACATACAAGCTATTTAGAGAGCTTCTTACAGTCTTCTCAAAACTGCAGTATGGTTCATTCCTAGAACTTGTTCTTTCATAACATCTCCCTTCAAAAATGAAAGGGGATGAAATAGTTGTTATTCTAATACTACATTTTCACGAGTGTGAAATGTTTCACTCCAACATCAAAAAATTTGAGAGACATTTCATTTCTTCCAAATGCTCCCCTGCTGCTGTGCTTGAGACGAACACAGAAAAGCTACATCAGTTTCTCATTCCAAGGTTTCCATCCTGTAATGACCACTTGAAAAGAAAACCAACACAAAAAAACACTCCGGACACATCCCTAAGTGTCTTGTCTGCCCACTTTCACAAAACATTGAATTATATTTTCCACATGCACAGGAGATGATTGACCACACAGAGAGAGCTCATCTGCACATTATGACTTGGATCCTTAATAATAATTTGTTTGTTTGTTTTTAAACCAGGACACTTTGGAAGGTCCTGGCATCACTTGTTTACAGTAGAACACAATGTATCCTAGCTGTTTCCTGTTATTCATAAAAACAAGCCCCATCACCCTCTGCATCCAATGATTTAGGTCTGCCAAGCACATGGAATTTTTCAGGACTCACTTTGACTGTCAAGGCTTTCAAAGGCAACCTGGAGACCTCTGTTCTGGCATATCCAAGTTCATTTTAACAATTCTTTCTTGATTTGGAGCATGTTCTTAGGAGCTACTTCAGAATATGTTAAAATACCTCATTGGGCTTAATTTTTAGCAATGCAGTATTGTGGGGATATATCTATATACACAACATTTTGGAGAAGTAAAAGGAAGTATTTTTCTTTAAAAGGTATGGTATTAATTGAGAACCCAAGCAACCTACAGTTCACTATCGACAGACAGTGGGAGACGTAATTCAAGAGTCCATTGACTATTGCTTCTGCCTTTTTCATACACTTATCAGTTAAGTGTTTCATGAAATAGCAAACCTGTATGTATGTGAAATATGAGCTGAGGGCTAATACAAAGAAACGCGTGTCAAAATCAAAATCTGACTCCTCTCTACAATTAAGGTGCTACTCCCTAAGAGGGAAGTGGAACTTGTTCTAACAAGTAAATTACCTTTTAAAATAGCAGTCAAAACAGAGGATGCTGCATGGCCAGGAAATTCAGACTTGACAGAATTAGCTTGCCACTTAGATGAAAAGCTACTGGTCTGAAGTGTCATTACGTAAAAAAAAAAAAAAAAAAAAAATCAGTTCTGTGAGATCTGTTAAGTAAAAATTAAGCTTTTCACTAAAGGTGGAAACTTTTCACTAAGTTATGAGTGAGCAGCACACCTAAGGATGGGATGATGTGCTTTGTATCTACAACAACAGAACTCTGTGCCTGGGAACTCAACACTGTGCCCCACGCTAGTGTACTACCACTGACTTTGCTGCCACAGTAACAGCTCTTAACAGTAACAGCTAGTCCCCAAAGATATTTACAAGTAGTTATAAACCAGGCCAGGTCAACCCTATTTACAAACTTTTAGCTGGCATGGTTAACTGAGAGTTAAAAGTTTACCTGCACTAGATAAGGAAGGCAATGAAGTGCTGATGAGGATATTGAAGGGGAAATCCTATTGTCCCATCTGTCAGTCATAAAAACAAAGAAGCCAAATCTAAACTGAACAGAAGAGACTCATTTCCTTGTATTCTACTTGTACCCATTAATAGCCTATATTCTTTTAAGCCTGTCATTTCTTTGAGGAGAGATGGGCTTTGAGTCTAGTCTTTTTACATGTACTAGCATAGTAGCTTTGACAAAAGCTACTAGGCAGCGTGTTCATCTGCTGCTGACTCTGAAACAGGTCACTAACCATTGCTCCAGCTAAATCAAAGCAGACCCCTTCAGAAGCGTCACGCCAGTTAGAGCCCACAGCTGAAGCCTGGAGCTTTTCACGTCCCCACCAAGAGCAATGAGATGTGGCAGGAAAGCCTTTCGGCTATGCAATACAGTAGAGAAGGCTTTGCTCTGGTGTGTGGTGCTACTGGAGCTGGTCTTATAGCAGGGCCTCTCACCAACTGAGAGCTGGAGAGTAGGCCTGTTGGTGGTCCCACAAACACATTGGCGTAATTAAAATATGCAGCAGCTCAGACTTTAAATTTCTCTAGCTGACTCCACACCTACCTTATATATGATGCTACTGTTATTTGCTAATAGGTAATAACCAGAAGCCACAGTAAGAAACTATCAAGTTTAAATACTGAGCAAGTATTTTGCATTTCTTCAGGAAGTTTTAAAGTCAGCACCAAATGTACATACCCGCTTCTAAAAGTCAATAATGCCTGCTGGTGCAAGCTAGTGCTGTAATCAGACTGCAAACTGAACCCAAGGGGGTGTCAAGCAGAACGGAAAAAGAAAGGTCTGCAAGAGAAGCAACACATCAGAAATACATCTGCATTTGAAGTTTCCTGACAGTGTTAAATAAACTCAGATTCAAAAATTAGTCAACCATAACACATGCCCTGAAAAACTTGTTTAATATTTGCAGTCTGGTGGTTTTTTCATTGATTTTAAGAGAAGTTGCTTACTGCTTTCATTCTCTAGAAGAAAACGGCAGTCCCTGTGGAATAGCATTTGCCTTGTTTGAGACTGACAGATACAGCCATAAAAACAGAAGCACTCATCCACTGCAGTGCCCCAATTCTTCTCTCTCTCCACTCTCAATATTGAAGAAGGCATATTAGAATGGAAGAAGGTATATTAGAACACTTTAAGAAAGAGTTGGGAAAAAACACTTTCATGTCATCACATCACAGATATTCTTAAAATGTAGACAGTTGGGAGAGTTTAATCCCTTGCCTCAAGCTAGAGGGATCTGCTGGTGATCCCATATGTGTACATTACTATTCTTCTTAGCAGAAAACTACTGTAATCAATTTGTTGATGCAAGGTATGCTGTTGCAGATCACTCCAGTGCACTATAGTTTTGGTTAGTTTGGCTTTTGTCCAAGTTACAAAGCAAATAAAGGAATATATGTTCATCCTATGACCAAAGCTTCAAGAAAATGTGTAAGTATTCCACAGTCTACGTTCATTTCCGGATATATTTGGCCCTTGCAGTCCAAAAGACTTGGCATCAAGCGCACACAATTCTCTTCCATGATGAACACTAGCACATGCACTCTGCCTTCAGGGAAGAATTTTTCAGTGGCAAGGTGTGTGCCAAAAAAACCACTGGGTTTTTGGTGAATTTGCCTCCAGCTCTGATCTGGTAGAAGCAAGGCTGGTTAGATTTTTAAGTGTACTGCCAAAGCCCAAAGGTGAAAAAAGGAACATGGGTTTGTGCTGATTTTGAGAAAGTGGTTGACTGTATAGATGTTAAAAGGTAATGAAGATATAAACATTATTTGGTTTTCCTCACAATACATATTTTCAGTATTTGTCTGTACAAACAGAATCAAATAGGTTTAGGGATAAATGCTAAAAGAAACAAAAATTCTGCTAGAAAAAAACAAAATATTTCTAAATTCACCTGGAGGTATTACTGAGGTCGTAGCTACTTCAGTAACACTAACCATACCATAAAAGCTGAAGAGCATTAATGAAACAGAGTGATGTCCCAAAGTTAGAGGGATTAACTATACAAATTAATTGTTATCAAATTCCCTGTATAAAAAGCTGGTTAAGAACTGATTAGGATTTTTGGTAAGCTATAAAATAGTGAATAAAATTTATTTCTAAACATGTTGTGACTTGCAAGTAAATACTTTTCTTACCCAGATGTCTGTACTTAATTAGTAGTAGCAATTCTAAAGATCAAAAATGTTATTTCTCCCCAGCAGTCCAAAAGGCAAAAGGTAAAAAATATGAATAAAATCCCATTTAATCAGACTTCATAAAGTCACTAGTACATTTTCATATACAGTTATACAGTAAGTTTCAAGAACTACCTTTCTTCATCTGAGCTGCCAAACACTTCCTCCCTACGTCCCAGACGAAAGGAGGGCCTTTCCTAGGTGTCAGTCTCACATAGAAGCCTAACGGCTGTGAAACATTCGTGCTAATTACAGTAAGAGCAAATACAGATAGAAAAATGTGCTACAACCCTATCTTTACCATGTTGAAAAAAGATGGTAAAAATGATAGTTTGGCTCTACTTCTTTGTCAATAATTCCACATCTTAAGGTAGGAGCTTTTTCTTTGGTCTTTTTTTCATTAACACACATACATATTAATATATACATACACATATATACACACACACAAAACTTCCCGCACTTCACTCCAAACACTCCTTTATATGCTAGTTTCTTTGGTAAAATGTGGCACATCTGTGATCTTCCCAGTTATTAGTTTTCAAATGAAAGACAAGCAAGTTTTCCTTCACATACTTCCATTGTTCCTTATCCCACCAGAAAACCCACAAAGTTTCTATCCTCCTGTACATCATCTTTGGGGAATTCAGTCATGTCCTTAACTATTAAGAAAAGACAGAAGTTGAAATCTGAGCAGGTTTTTTTGGGGGTGTTTTTTTCTTTTGGGGGGGGGGGGGGAAACACACGGAAAGTGGTGGTAAAAAAGATAACGCATAACAAATTCCCAGTTGTTTTGATTACAGCACATACAATGCCACCCAGGATGTTTCCTATAGACAGCATATTTGAAACTGAATATTAAAGCATAGCAGGAATATCCAAGAGAAATTATGAATAAGTTATTTTCTGATTATAGCACATTTGCAGCTCATTTTACAGCCTGCAGAAGTTCCCCACATAACAGAGGACTAATAGCAACATGGAAGTTACTAAGTACAAGAGAACTATTGGTGAAGCTGCAATAAAACCAGCCACAAAGTTCTTAGGGAAATGTTTCTCCATGGCTACATACTGTAGGGCTGGTAACACAGACACTAGGTGTGTCTGACATTGAGGTAGTAGATCACGTCCCCATTTATTTGCACTGCAATGTTCACATGAACACAGCGGACTTTTAAAGCTGGTTTTGCGACTTGTCTTTGGCATCAGCTGTTGGCCTTGTTCCTTCCTCAGAAAATAAAACATACGCGTTTTTCAAACAGTGGCATGAATCTGAAGTGGATAAGACTCCTTATGGCAAATAAAGAATAAAATGGGCATCACAAAAATACTGTGTTCAAACAGAAGGGCAGAAAAAACTCCACAAAATCCCCCCATCACAGAACACAGTAATGGGTAATTAGCACACCAGGAAGCTACTATAAAGTCATTCTGACATGAACACGTGTAACATCTTGCAGTGCACCATTATGTCTTTAAAATAACTTCGTAACATTGTGTCCTCTAGGTTTTTATGATCAAGACTACCGATAACAAAAAAGTTTTTTTCAATGCCCAGCACATGCGGATCAGAAGACCGTTCATCTGAAATATTTTCACATGCAAGACACCCAAGTGGTGTGACCTTCAATATTCAATAGCTTAGCCTACAGGACCTACTTTACATTGGAAAATGAAATGCTAAATTTTTACTTCAAGTCACAGACCAAAAATATAAAAGTGGAGACGCAGCCACTGGTCACACTTTGGACTGCTAAACAAGATTCAAAATAACTTACTGTCTTGATGAAATGGAACCTCCATACACAGACTTAGTAGAAAATGTAAGGAATAAAGTCTAATGAAAAAACCAAGCTCGACTCCTTTCCAAAACTCAGAGGCCCTTCCCTCAAACTTGTTCCCACCAAAAGTACTCATGTAGGTTTCACCACTACCTTTTCACACTTTTGCTTTAAGGGCCAAATAAAAACTATGGGTGATCACCGTTGCCATAACAAAGGACCATAAAGTTGGGGCAAAAGGAAGGTTATATGGTCCCTACTATAACTGGAAAGAGCTTTGCTTCTCACATCACAAAATCAGAATAGGCATGTCAAATTGACAGTATGCTCATGTATCACTGTAACACTGGAAACCTACCCTTTTACAAGTGACTAGTGCGTTTGGACACTGAGCATGAGGTAGTATAAAGAAAGGCTTCATTTTCAAAACCAAGCTTCTGTAAAGCCAGATCTCTTTGTGATGTCAAAATTGACAGAAAATCAAATACTGAAGAGTTGGACTCTCATGAATTGGTAGTGCAGCGCAACAGTACAACCCTACTGAAAAAAATATTTACAGTGCCTGCTGCAAATCATACAATAAGTCACACAAAAGAGATGGAAATTTAATCAAAACCCACAAGTTTGCAAGCTAGAAATAAGAATTTGTTAATTTTAAGTGCTTACAAATGAAGTTAGACCCTTAAGAAAGAAATAAAACAAACTGTGATTTAAATCTAATTCAGTGGTATCTGTTTCAGTTACAATTCAAACTTTGAACTTCCTAACTTTAACTGACACTATATTAGCTTTCATGTCCTCAGTTTCCAATGTCTAAGCATCAGATGACTGATCAAACCAGCATACAATTCTTCAATGGCACGTCTCCCAGCATTTAGATCAGAGGTATGTAAAGGGAAGAAGCTTCAAAACAGCATACAATTCTTCAATGGCACGTCTCCCAGCCTGTGTCAGTATGCCAGTAATACATTTACACCCACAGAACTGGCAAAAGCTGCAACTAAGAGTTTTGTTTTCCATCAATAGCTTGTATTTCAAAAATTCAAATTGGAATTCCCTATATTAATCTGTTTGTCCAGTAAACATTTCCTCATTTTTAAAAAATTCAAAATACCTGCTGAGCTAACATGCAGCTGCCAGCTGTGCTTCCCTAGTGAAACCTAGAAAGGTAGCATAGATGCAAATTAGTCAGAAAAGGCCACATGTCCTTTTCCTCCACCACCCCACCTCCCATAATAAAAGCTCACTTCAAAACAATAAATGCATGAGTGAGAAATGCCTAAACCCCAAGCCTATTCAAAGGCTAGAAAGGACAGTTGAAGATCCTGAAGTTGAGGAAGACAAGTAATAGGGACCCCAGATTTCAGGGGAACAAGCTCTGTTCAGTGACCTGATCCACAGAATCCCATGGGATATTTCCCCGTAGGGCAAAGGTGCCCAGGAGACCTCGTTGATGTTCAAGCATGAGAATGACCATGGCAGGAGTCCAGGGTGGCTGCATGGGGAGCCTCTGGCTGAGCCTGAGCCCTCAGGGAAGCTGGCAGAGGGGGAACAGGCAGGGTCTGCCCCACAGCAGTACAGAAGTGCTGCCCAGGCACCAGGTGAGAAAAGGCCAAAGCTCAGCTGGAAACTGCCACGGGACAGGAGTGGCCTCTACAGGTACATCAGCAGGATCAAACAGAACAGGGACTGGCTGCTCAACAGGTTGAGAAAACCAGCAGCAGAGGACATGAAAAGGTTCAAGCAGTCTGTCTTTCTCGCTTTGATCTTCACCAGCCAGGCATACTCACAGGGTTTAGTGTTAAAGGCCTGGGAAAAGGTGTCAGGTAAAAGTCGGCCTTACTCCAAACCCTGGGAAGAAAATAGAGCAAATCCTCCTTGAATCTATTTCCAGGAACATGAAGGACAGAAGCACCTTTGTGAACAGCAAGCATAATTTCCCAAAGGCAAAATGTGCTCAACCAACCCAGTTACTTATTATGATTATCCACTGGCTCTGTGGATGAGGACAGAGCAGCAGACATCATTTACCTTGACTTTAGCATGCTTTTTGACGCACTCCCCCTTAGCACTATGGCAGCCAAAAAGGCATGCACTAGACAGCTGGTCAACAAGGCTGACAAAAAAAGTGGCTGGACTGACAAGCTCAAGACAGCAGTAAACAGGTCAAAGCCCAACTAGTGGCTAGCTACGACATTTCTCTGGTGTTAATCTGAACAACAGAGCAGAACACACCCTCACCAACTTCATGGATAACACCAAACTCCAGCAATCAAGAAGCTGGAGCATAGGGCTCCCACCTGAAGGACCTCAACAAGCTGACAAGCCTCATGTCATGGTTTAACCCAGGCTGGCAACTAAGCACCATGCAGCCGCTCGCTCACTCCCCCAAGAATGGGATGGGGGAGAGAATCAGAAGAGTAAAAGTGAGAAAACTCATGGGTTGAGATAAAGACAGTTTAATAGGGAAAGCAAAAGCCGAGCACGCAAGCGAAGCAAGGAATTCATTCACCACTTCCCATGGGCAGGCAGTTGCTCAGCCATCTCCAGGAAAGCAGGGCTCCATCACACATAATGGTTACTTGGAAAGACAGACACCATCACTCTGAATGTCCCCCCGCTTCCTTCTTCTTCCCCCAGCTTATATACCGAGCATGATGTCATATGGTCTGGAATAGCCCTTTGGTCAGTTGGGGTCAGCTGTCCTGGCTGTGTCCCCCCTCCCAGCTTCCCATGCACCTGGCAGAGCTGAGAGCTAAGTCCTCAGCCAGTCCAAGCGCTACCCAGCAACAACTAAAACATCAGTGTGTTATCAACTAAATCCGAAACAAGGCACTATACCAGCTACTACGAAGAAAATTAACTCTGTCCCAGCTGAAACCAGGACACCTCATTAAGCCAAATAAAAGCAAATGCAAAAGTGTTATACCTGTTTTGGAATAATCCCATGCCACAGTACATGATAGGAACTTACAGGCTAGAAAACAGCTTTGCAATGAACATCCTGGGCATCCTGGTGAACAACCTGTTGAACACAAGTGAGCAAAGCATTCTTGCAGTGGTGAAGGCTAACTGTATAGCTGGCTGCATTAGCAAGATTGCTTGCTAGTGATGGGAAACAATTAACACTTTCTATGCAACATTCCTGATGCCTCAAATGGGAGCCCTGTTCTTGGTTTTCAGCTCCTTTGTACCAATTAGAGATTTAAAAAAAAAAAAAAATAAAAAAAATAAAGAGAACACATGACCAACAAGAAGAGATAGATGGAGCTGGGTTTGTTCAGACTGGAAAAGAGAAGGCTTCTTAGTAACTTAGTGAGTGCCCACAGAGTAAAGGTAGCCAAGCTATTCTCAGAGGTGCACAATGAAAGGAGAAAAGGCAGTGGGCACAAGCTGCAGCAAGAGAAGTTCTAACTAGATACAATAATTTAAATCATCTACAATGAGAGTATTCAAACACTGGAATATGGTTGTCCAGAGAGGCTGCAGAACCTCCCTCCGCAGAGATTTGCCACAACTGAGTGCATGAGACTGAGCAACCCGATTTAATTTTGAAGTCAGCCCAGCTCTAAGCAAGAGATCAGGCCTCCAGAGGACCAGTGGCTAGTCTGAATCTCTCTCCTTCTCGACAACAAAAATCATATGGTAAGCAGAAGGTTGAAAGCAAGAACAAACAGGACTACAGTGTGCATAAATGCAGACCAATCGTGTCTCCAAAATACTTTCAGATGATCAGGCTGCCTATGAAAACTGTTTCCATGAAGTTTGAAAACTTTCTCACAGAGCATCTACTTTCTGCAAGGTTTAGATTTATATAATAAAAAAATAACTTGAGCAAAACTGATTATTGAAATACAGGGATTTCTTTGCTCCATCTTAATGTTCTGGATTTTGCTTGCAGCATAGGTATAATTATATTTTTAATTTAAATGACTACTTGTAAAAAAAAAAAAAACAAACAAACAAACAAACCACAAAGCAACAAAAACCACCCAAACACACCACCCATCTGCCCCAAACTATGCCTTTTACTTTTTTCCAAGGTGTTTATTCAGATCAGAGCTTGCCCCCAACAAGCTGCATCTTCAGTTACAAGCAATAGAATTTATCATTTACCAACTGTACAATATACTTGGCTCTTGAAGCTATATATGGAGAGAGACACCAATACTTCTCTGTCTCAATATATGAATACAGTGAGTTTTTTAAAGGAACTCATGAAGAGACTCATAGGCTTTTCTTCAGGAGGATCATTTTTTGAAATGCCCTTCTTGATCTGTGATGTCACTTCAGCCCTTGACAGATCACACACATTTCTAACTACAGTGTGCATAAATGCAGACCAATCGTGTCTCCAAAATACTTTCAGATGATCAGGCTGCCTATGAAAACTGTTTCCATGAAGTTTGAAAACTTTCTCACAGAGCATCTACTTTCTGCAAGGTTTAGATTTATATAATAAAAAAATAACTTGAGCAAAACTGATTATTGAAATACAGGGATTTCTTTGCTCCATCTTAATGTTCTGGATTTTGCTTGCAGCATAGGTATAATTATATTTTTAATTTAAATGACTACTTGTAAAAAAAAAAAAAACAAAAAAACAAACAAACCACAAAGCAACAAAAACCACCCAAACACACCACCCATCTGCCCCAAACTATGCCTTTTACTTTTTTCCAAGGTGTTTATTCAGATCAGAGCTTGCCCCCAACAAGCTGCATCTTCAGTTACAAGCAATAGAATTTATCATTTACCAACTGTACAATATACTTGGCTCTTGAAGCTATATATGGAGAGAGACACCAATACTTCTCTGTCTCAATATATGAATACAGTGAGTTTTTTAAAGGAACTCATGAAGAGACTCATAGGCTTTTCTTCAGGAGGATCATTTTTTGAAATGCCCTTCTTGATCTGTGATGTCACTTCAGCCCTTGACAGATCACACACATTTCTATGGAGAGCCAGTTCAGGCTCAGTGCCATGCTTACTCTGGAGCTTTACAGAACAAGACATAAAAATATCAGTCAACTTGCAGTTTGTCTTTACATAGCATAGTTTTTCCCGTGGTGATTCTTCACAGGATCTCACCAGAACAAAGCAAGCAACATGCAGCTTTGAAGTATTATAACTTTTTAAATATGTGATGTGTATAACTCTTCTACTCTCTAAATGGTAATTAAATTTTCTGTTCCATGGTGGGGGGGTGGGGGTGGAAATCCATCACTGCAAATGATTAACATCTATTTCTCTTCTTTAAGCTTCAGTTTAAAGAATCTAGTATTACTGTCTAGGTCCAACACAAAATTTAAAGTGCAATTCTCAAAATCACAGATGGGTGGAGA
>NW_009260616.1:4124408-4133841 GCF_000687185.1 Egretta garzetta
CCTACAGACAGCAGTATGGGCAAAGCTTTATCATTAGTATCACCATTCCGTGCACCAACAGATGTCAGTGCTCAAAGGCAGTGAGAAAACTGACAGTGGAGTTAAAAGACTGGGTCTGCATCTGTGCGTGTGTATCAGTGAATAGTAAAATTACTATCTCCTTAAGCACTACACTTTGAAAGCAAAATCTTTTTTAGCTTGGTATTCTTTTACACGAGCTACTTCCTATTTCCTTGGAAGAAAGCAGTCCCTGAACAAAAGAAATTTCAAAAGGCACAGAGATGTTTATTATGCAGTGGACTACGCAAAAGAAAAATATGCCAGATACTTTAAAAAAACAGCCTCACAGTGGTCTGAATACTAATTAAAGACACAAGCCACACTGATCTAATGCAATTTTATTGCAATGTTTTAAAAGCACATACTGACCTTGAATAAATAATTGAAAAAGAGGGTTTATGTTGCCAAGCAATAAGATCACATCATTCACAAGTCTGATGATGTAAAATTTTGGAAAAAATATCAGACATTCTTTCCTTTCTACTTGATTCATATAAACAATACACAGTACTGCCTCTAACCTAAATGCCAGCAATATATATATCTTCACAACAGAAGAGCAAAGCTGCATGTTTTTACATTAAAATTGCAACTTTTCATCTGATGCTGGGCAGAAACAGGAAAAATCTGATTCCTCTGAAATAATTTTTGAGATGCGCACAGGAAGTCTTGTAACAGCCAGATGTTCCATAGTCATCAGCTCACCCACTGCCCAGCATCATTTTGGCCCTCTACTCAGTATTGCCTACCATCTCTTCTGATCTCCATGTTTTTTCTTACCTCATTAGAGAACTGCATTTAAAAAACCAAAAGGGCCCAACTTAGAAGCCAGACTTCCATTCACTTGCTTTATTCCTAAGACAATTTAAAAGCCACGGTACACAGTTTTCAAGAGGGAGTGGGAGGACAAATGAAAGTAGATTTTACACTTGTAGTTACCTTTGCATAAGAGACTGCATATCTCAGTGTTCCCACAAGGGCTGTGAATGTTTAACAGTTATAAGAATGTAACAGCAGGTTATGTGCTCATCCAATCTGTTTGAAAAGCTTTTAAAATTAGAGGCATCAGAATGAGCAATACCTGTATCTTCATAAACACCAGCTATAAAATCCAATCAGCTCACTGCAGAGAGTTATAGCAAGTTGTCATATTATTTTGTGCAAGAACTTCTTGGTTACAACGGAGTTCCAATTGAAGATTTCAAGATGCAAGTAAGGCAAACTAGGAGTTTTGCTACCCTACTTACCTGCCTTCAAAACAGCACTGGACCAGAGCATTCAATTTCAAGTATTGCTTAAAAAGCTTACAGCCAGTGACCCAAACATAGAACCAGGGAGTCTCAGGTTTAGCCTCCCCCTGTAGTAAACAGCATAATTAGCAACAGTTCAGTGGCAAACCACAGATGCCCACGCGCAGCCACAAACCAGGCTCCAAAACCCAGGTTTAAACTGACCCTAGTGAGCTGACAGGCCCAGGCTAGAGACCTGCAGCGTGGGTAGGAGCCTTGGCACAGCATACAGCAACAGCCCCTGGTTTAGTGGGGAAAAAAAAAACCAAATCAGAGCCAGGTAGTCAAGCTCTGCTCTTTACTGTCACACTGCATGATCTTGCACAAGTCACTAGACCCCTCTCACCCCTGGAAAACCAAACTGCTTTCTCACAACGATAAAGTCTTCTGGACTCTGCAGGCAAGGCTGCCGAGCACTGCAATACAACAGCGACTTAACCACAATTCTGTAAAAGGTTTAATTTAATCTGGTTTGGGCAAGCATGTGCTTTGTTACTCACCAATTATGTTTTCATGACAGATTTGCAGACCCAATTATAAAAAGTCACGGAAAACAGAAAAACAGAGATGCTTCTTGGAAGTGTGCACACATTCTTTATATCACATGCTTTAAAAAAAAAAAAAAGCAAAAAAAAAAAAACCCAGACAAATTTTCTGGATAAAGGAGATTTTCAAACAAAAGAAGGAACCAGTAAATCGAGTATCTGGTACGTTGCCTATACTGCTTCATTCATAGGCCCACCTAAACAATTATTTTCTTCATTTGTAAAATGACAGTTCTAGAAATAACTTAGACCACAAAATCCTTCAAAACTGAATGTCTAAAACATAGTTTACACAGAGACACATCTAAATAGTTGAGTTTGTCACCAGAAAAGCAGATAACCAGCGTGTTTCATCATCTCTGTACTATCTGAGGCAGCAGTTTATTGCCAGAAAAGTGCTGCACCATTAGACAGCAGCAAACACTGAATCAAAGCCGCTTTCCTTAAGTACTAGACCGCTATTCTGCCAAATAAGTTAGGAAGACAAATTTATTATTTTTAAATAAAGGAACTACTTGTTAAGATACCCTATTTAAGATGAAAACCGCAGAAATGTACACCTATGCTGGCTCCCCAAGCTAGGAAAAAAAACCAAACCCAAACCAACCAACCAGACAGTTAACAAACTGAACAATTCTTACAGCAGCATTTTTCAGATAAGAAAGGGTCTGTCCATCCAACAGTCATACAAGTGCTTCTGTAATGACATTAATTACCTTCCACAATAAGTGCTGTCTCCCGTCTGTCCATGATTTCCTTTTCATAGCCCTGTGTTTTCATTAACATTCAAAAAAAAGCTATCAAAGCCTGGCTGTCTCCCACTCTTATTTTCACCCTGAATGAGATAAGACATTTTTTGGCCTTAACAGTAGATTTTAATAAACAAGTGCAATTTTTCTGCTTCAGTTTGCCCACAGAACTACAGCCTTAAGCAACTGTGCTCACCAACATTACGATTTACTCTATTCTTTATATTAAATGGCTGCCATAGGCTGCTATACTAACATTAAATACGAAATCATCACCATGAGAATATAACTTTTGCCAAAACGCAGGAGACATTCCAGTTTAAGCTCTACCTCACGTCTTTACATCACCTTATTTAGCTTTCACAGAAAGAGTCCTATGTGTCTGGAGTTTAGGTTCTGCCTTTATGTAAAATGTGCATGTGGGTTTTCAGTTAAAGAATTAATCATGTACTTGATCTTTTTGGGAAAGCCAGATGTTTTCCACTGAATATTTAAAGCCTTTTCATTTTCCCCACAATTCTGAGGAGCCAGTTACATTGGTACAACATAGCCAAAGAACACAGACAAACTCTGAACATAAGAAAATTAAATGTTCTTCTTAGCTCACAGAGAACAAGTGTAAGGCTGAAGAAACATGAACTAGCAATGGGAACACACCCTATTCCAGTCAAATATGCACACAGCCGCACACTGAGACATCTCTCCATCTCATGACCGATGTTCAAATCAGACAGGCATTTGCCTGCATGGCAGAAACTTCAAGTCATTTGACTGAGAAGAGGCTGCCAGATTCTCAAAAAAACAGGCAGCTGAAGCAACTCACCTGAAACAATGTCCTCCCCTAAAAAGACCTTAAGGGCTCCCAGCAGAAAGAACATTAATTTGGCAAAGGCATACCCTATTTCATGTCTCATGGATAAACAGATGCCTCAGTCCCACTTTGCTCTCCTTTCAAATGCATTGGCTTAACGGAGTTCCACTGCTTCCACTGTGCTCAGACCTCTCCACTAAAGCCGTTTTGGCTCCCTACCCCATCAGGCCATGAACCCAACAAAAGCAGGTGTAGCCTTCTGTCTGGTTGGCAGGTTGAACTGGCTCTGCATAGGGTCTGGCAAGTGACAGAAACAAGAGGTTGCTTAATAGAGTCAGTGAATCATATTCTCAGTAACTCAAAAGCCAGCTTCTCTGGGGGTTGGACCAGATGACCTTTAATGGACCCTTCCAACCCAAACTATTCTATGATTCTCTGCATCTTGTAGTGCCATTATCCCTAAGCAAGCAATTTAACTTACTGTTTTGTGACATTTCAGATGCCATAAGATAACCCCTGCCACCTCCAGCTGCCACTTCACAAGAGCGCAAATCTCCCAACAAACCCAGGGAGAATGTCTGTGAGCTCTGTAAGGATGCCCTTAACTTAGGGGTATAAGGTACCTATCTGCTATATTTGATTCCCTGTATTTAGGCACTTGATTCACCTCCTTAGCATCTTTTATACGACCATTACAAAAAAAACCCCAAAGTCCCCCAATAAACCCAATGGTATTTATCATGACTGAAAGTACTGCAAAACACGCAAAAAGAACTAGAGATACAAAAATACTGAAGATTATAGTCAGGTAGATAAAGCTTTGGGAGGAAAAAAAAGGCCAGATTCATTTTAAAATCCTTTGACAAACTGAACAGCTACAAGATGTCAGCATTAAGGTCACAAAGTACTTTAAGAAAGCTTCTTTCCAAATGCATTGCACCATCAGGGTGTTGCCAGGAATCACCACACTGCTTACTCATGACATGTCAATTCCTTTCCTTACACTGTACCTTGCTCTTAAAGAAACTTACCATCAGGGAAGGTGGCGGCTTCTTTGTGAAACCCAAACCACTCAATACTTCCACAGCTGCATTTTAACTCTTTCTCTCCCCCTCCTATGAAGGCCCCCACAACCTTCCGCCCAGTAAAAGCACTCTGAATTTTGGTCTACAGGAGCTGAGGCTTCAGTAATTCCTGCCTCTGTATTTCTTTTCCCCTTTTCTGTTCTGAGAAAGAGGGTTAGGAGGTAACAGTCTCCAGAAGTGCAACATTTCAGCCTGCTACAGAAGGTTATTACAGTAGATTGAACCTTTGCTCTGCAAATGTCACATTGTGGAGATTTGATTTTAATGGAGAAGCTGGACCAGAAGATCAGATACGAGCTCCTAAAACAAGGCTACTGAAAGAGGTTTCATACCTCTTTCATCCACACAGTACTGTTCCCTCACCACAGCCCAGACTAGCACCAAGGCAACCCTTCAAATCACCAATGTGGCAGAAAACTATCTAACTTTCTTGCCCTGGCAGTTTTCTCCTGGTTTCATGAGCTTAAGCATCTTATGGAGGGCTGCATTGGAATTAACGCAAAGCAGGCAATGGGAGAAGGCAGTCAAAAGTGGTAAGAAGAGACTTCCCCTCCTCTTTTGACAGCAATAAATATTAGTGAGCTCACCTTGTCTCATAAAAATCACCGAAAGGAAATAAATCTCCCCTCAACCTGGCACTAGAACCCCCTGAGCAGCAGCACCAGGATACCAGGCAGTAGGAAAGCAAGTGTGGAAGCACGCAGGAAGGAACAAGGGGCCGGCTGCCCTCCTTTAGCAGTGAGCCACCTCTTACACTTTTGCCATCACTCCTCCTTGTTACCAGAGAGAGAGTTCTGATTACGCCCAAGTGCTGCTATGTCAAGTGTGTATTAGATCTCCAATTAGTGCTTTATTTCCATGCTCACAAGCTTTCTTTCCTCCAGATACTTCTGAACTTCCCTGCAACATTACTGAAACTTGTTGCTTAACCTAATGACTTCCAACTAAACACCAAAAAAGCCACCACAGAAAAAACAGTTAAACAAAATGAATGCTGAGGACTTAGGAAGCTCCAAAATTCATGCTGCCAATGCAAACTCAATTCAGTTCCTTATAGAAAGACAGAGTGAAGTAATCTTCCGCTGCAGAGGCTCTTTTGCTGACTTGCAGTCATTGCCCCATCAAGCTTAAAGGACTAGGGCTCAGGAACAACTAGAGAATCAGTGAATAAAATGCTCCTCTCCAGGACTTCTACTAGATGACAGCAACAGTTGAGACCTGTGCAAGTATTTGGAGAACCGGATGAGCATGGTCTTTGGACATCAATTACAGTTTACCAAGGAGGCTCTTATCCTCAAAACGTGTCCAAACCACTCCAAACAATAACGTGTCCAGTTTCCAAGCTAGCTACCTTATACAAGAGCGGCACAGCTGCACTGATATGGTGCTCCACCAACACCACTAGCTTGCTGTTCAGCAAAAAAATTAGCCTGGGCAGAGCACTGCACTAATGCGATTATATTGCTTCTAGTACCTGAGGAGCTAGCTCATTCATCGTTTTCCATTCCTTTCCTCTGAAATAGAGGAGTTCAGTTTTTGCTATGTTCTTAACACATAAATAATTTAATCGCCTTTTTTTTTTTTTTTTTTTTTTTTTTGAAGAGAGAGGAATGATGCTTGAAAAGGATTCAAAAAGTCAGATTTCCCTGACTGAAGCAGTGGATCTCCTGCCTCCATAGCCTGTCCCCACTATTACCATCTTCTTCTAATCACTTCTTTTGTTCATATCAAGCTGCCACCTTTTCCAAACTACCTTTGCACCTGCAAGTCTTCCCTGGACATCACAAATAATGATGTCCAGCCACAACCAACAGTGGCAAGAGCTAGAAGATTTTCAGCTTGAGTGGAACAGAGTCATCATTGCCTTCCACTCCCCCTTTTTTACAGATGGACAACAGGTATCACAGGAGGTACTTGCTAAAAAGAGGGGCCACCTCTCAAATCAGTGAGTGGAAGAGCAGGAATACAAACCACAACTTTCTGATTCACAGTCTGGGGCTCCTATCGGGACACCAAAACAGAGACCAGCGCAAGGTGTACCACCTACCCAGACTCTGCCCCAAGTCATGGAGACACCAGATCATCAGTGGAACTGCCTGAAGAACTCAAGTTCTGACAAAATACGAGCATGCTGGAATGCCCAAAAGCAGCCTTTGCCTGTTTGCTCAAGCCCTGCTGAGCAATCCAGCATGAGGAAGATGTTCGAAGAAGGCACCATTAAGTCAGCCAGTAAAAAACTGAGCAGCCACAAGCAACCCACAGCGGCTGTACAACAGGAAGTTCTGGGTAAACCCCACTACCGGCAGTACTGCCAGACCCTCTTGCTTTTGAGTTTGCCTGTAACTCATCATCAGGAGAGAAACAGAACAATATCACAGCACCCATTGGTATCTCTAGTCTTTGGCCCACACCCCTTACCTGTGCAGGCACACCTGCGCCCAGGCAGGCCCTGTGGATGTAACACGGCGGGATGCTTATCACACACAGACCTTGCAAGCAGCCGTGGCGTTCTGGCAGAGTGGAAGGCAGTGACAGCAACACCATCTCCACTTCCCCACGCCTTCACAAGTCTTTGACTTGCTCGATAAGCTTCTAGCAACTTGTTTTTCTAGTTATTTGTCATACTATGTTGGTTTCGATACTAAATAAAGTTAATCTTTATATTCCCACCTTTTTTAAGTTTCACTTTTTTTTAAATACAAAAAAAATGCCATAGAAAAAAATGGTTAAAATTTCTACAACAAAACTTTGTTAAGAAATGCTATGAAGTCATGGCATTTTATTGTCTTGTGATCACAAGCCATATTAGTACTGGCTAGACTTCTAAACACTTATTTCAGCTTCAAATTTAAAAGAGTAAATGAACAACACATCTCAAAGCTGTCTCCCCCTCAGCATGCTAATGATACAGAGCTTTTCCAGGACAGAAATGGAGGGAAGAACAACCTTATTTCTTGGCATTCTTTCCCTTTAAAGCAGACCGCTTCCTTCTGTTAGAAATATTTACAGGAATAGCTTCAAATTTTGCATTTGAGTTATACAACATACATCATAACAACGCAGACCGAAATTCCAGGCTCAAAAGGGTATGAAAGCAGAAAGATTCTTTATGTTTGCAGCTCCAGCATGCAACCACCAGGTACAAGGAGAGGAGCTTGAATGGATAATTCCAGTTTCTCTGCATGTATGTGTAGTACATGTAGTACAAAAGGTGTAGTACAAAAGTTCACACTTTAAAAAGTTACAGTTTATTCCTAAAAAGCCTGCAGATTAGAATCCCAGTTTGACAGTAAAGCATGAACATAAAAACAGTGAATAAGAGCTTGCAAAGACAGAGAGAAAAGCAACATAAAAGCCAACATATGAAACAATGTGAAGCAAGTTAAGACAGAATAGAAAACACTTTTACAGTCAGGGGGGTGGGGGAGTGGGTGAAGAAGCATTCTTTTAAAAAAAAAAAAAAAAAAAGTCAAACCAGTCAAGGTACCGCAAAACTGCAAGAGCAATTAAGTAAACAACATGTTACAGTCACATACTGAATCAGGCAGAAAGGAAACTCACAGAAACACCACCACATAGCGTTGAGAAGTTATACTGAGATATGAAGGAAAAATAAAGGCCTAGAAACTAAGTGCAGTCTCTCTGTCATCTCCTACACTTACACGGCCAAAACTCTGGTTTGGGGAATTACTGTATTGCCGGTGGCTCCTGTGTAGAACTGGAGGAGAAAAGAGTGATGGAATGGAAAGGGAGGAAGAAAAATTGAAGAGATACTGGGGTATGTGTATATGTACACATACATATATACACAAGCATACAAACATATGCACACATATACCTGTGTATCCCTAGATAATAAAAGATAACTTGGACTAGCTGGCACAGAGCGGGACCAGCAAAAGCAGTCTACTTAAGTTTTACCTTTCTACCTCCTGCTTATTTACTTGTTGCAGTCTTGTATACTACAGAATTACACAGATCAGGTCTGGAGCCTCATTACTTCTACGTGGCAATTCAAGGTAACTGGGAAAAGGAGTTTGCTGGTTATTTCTGATTGCCTGTACGCCTCAGGGAGGCTGTATGACTAAAACAGAGGAGAACATAGTCTCTGCACAGCAAGATATGGTCTGTACCGTGCACTCCTGGGAGTTTCTTCCCTCAAAATACCTTTGCATTGGTATTTACTGCTTGTAGCTGCTGCACAATTTGCTAAAATAGTTAAACTGATGCAAGGACTCCAGAGCACAGAACACAACTTGAGATTTGTGAGAGCTTATTATCTGGTGCTCCGCGTGATGTCAGGGCTCACTTTTCAGACCGCTCTGTATAAACATGCAATAAAAATAAATCAGTCCAAATAAGGCTAACGATGTTTCACAAACACAGAAATACTCCGTAGCTACCATCTCACTCCTATCTCATTTCCATCACCACAGAACAGGAAACATACACTACTAATTAATTCATAAACCCTAATCTCTGTAGGCAGCTGAAGTTGTCAGTTCGATAAATAAACCGGCCGGTAATGACGGGAAGTTGAACTACATTATCAAGGAAATCCTTCTGTCAGAGGACCCTGTTCAAGCTCGGCTCGCGACAGTCTTACCTGTGCAGAGTCTAGAGACTTTCAGTAGGGAAGGACTTTAAAACGGTACCTGGACCAACCAAGCAGCACGAACGAACAAGGCAGCCGGGGGGATTTGTCAGAACACATCACGGCTCACATGCTTTACCGCTATAACCTACATCGACCGGATTTTGCCAAATACCCTCGACTCTTCAGGCAGCCGGTGTCACGGAACAGCGAACCCGCGAGTCCGAGGCAGATCGCGACATCTCTGAAGCGCTGCAGGGCACGCACACCTCGCATTCGGGAGCGCTCCCGCGGGGCCAG
>NW_009260616.1:4135716-4137585 GCF_000687185.1 Egretta garzetta
GGCGTGCGGCGGCGCAAAGTAATCTCGTATTTGGTACCGGCATCAAATTGCGGCGCCGAGCTCCCCAAGCTCTCCGCGGGAGGAAAAGTTTCAAAAAAAAAAAAAAAAATTGCAAAAATAAAAGACATTTATTATTTTGCTGGTGCAATAAACGGTGGGGAGGTGAGAAGCAGGGAAAGACGGTAAAATGCTGGGTCGCTTTAAGTGGGAGAGGGAATCCAGCCAACACGCGGAGGTTTATCTCCAACTTTTTTGAAACGTGGTCGGAGCCTACCTAAGCTTTCACAGCGGGTTCAGCACCGTCAGCTTAAACGTTTCCTCCAAAACGCGAACCGCAGAGTCGGAAGGAAAACAGTGAGATCCGTTGTTCCCAGAAGTTCAGATGCCGAGGTTGGTTGGTTTGGGCGTTCGCGTGGCTTTATTTTGCAAGGGGAAAAAAGAAAACGGTAGAGGGAAGCCTGTGCCTTAGCCGAGGGCGGGGAGAAGGCATTGCATAAGCTGTGAAGGCGCAGTTTTGAAAATGGGCTTGGCATGGGCCTAATTCTGCTCCCAGTGGAATTAAGGGGAGTTTTACCATTGACTTAATAGGAATAAAGTGAGGCTGCTGCCCAGTGCTTTTCTAAATCCCATTCTTTAGGAGTTAGAATATGTAATGGATTAATTAAAAACAGGTTTAGAGAAGGCAGTTACATAGAAACGTTGGACTGAGTCCCGCAAAACTCCCATAAGTACACGAGCACATGCTTCTGTAAAATTTCAGGATTATACGTGAAACTAAAGGATCAGGGGCCCAATTTTGCATCCAGCGAAATCAGTCATTTCCTTCAGTTTTTGATCTCGTTTTCTTTTGAATCCTATTTTTTCCCTGGGTTGCATTTCCTTGCATTTAGACGTGAAACTATTCCTTACAATAAATAATAAGCACTCTGATTTTGACACATGTTTCCCAGAAATGTGTAATGTAGCCTGATAGCTGTGCCAGGATAAAACCGTTAAGGACTGAAGAATTTAGCCTGCTTGGAAAAGGAGATAAGAATCTATACTGCTTTTTTTTTTTCTTCGTTTTTTTTTTTTTTAAAGCAACATCTGAGGTAGCAAATACGGAGTTTAGCTATTGAAAGACGGTTGTCTAATGAAAAAGCTTCTTAAATGGTGAAATACCAGCCTCAGCTTCAGCGAGCATATTCTGTTTCAGTTGCTGTGTATGTGGGTGTATAATATTTTTCACGGATTGCCCCCAAAACTCATCACTAGTTACATGATAATATTTTGGGGGCAGAGTTTTTTTGCTGGAGGAAGTATTCTGAAGTACTTCCTTAGGTTGCCGTATTTCTATAGCACTCCAGGAACGGATACAAGAGTTGAAAATGCCGTCGCACGGGGTTCTGCTCCTATGTCTCGTCTTCCTAAACTGAAGCCCTCTGAATTCACCAGCCTCTTGCCTTCTTCAAATAGAATCATAGAATCGTTTAGGTTGGAAAAGACCTTTAAGATCCTCAAGTCCAACCGTTAACCTAACGCTGCCATCCCACCACTAAACCATGTCCCTGAGCACCTTGTCTGCCCATCTTTAAGTGCTTGGGGTTAAATATGAATCCACACCTGGGGTTTTGTTTCCACCCTCCATCACTCCCTCTGGGACACCCTGCTCATTTCCTCAGCGTGCGGGAAGCAACAACCGGTATTTGCTCTCCAAAGGCAGAAGCTGTTGAATTCTCTGGCCTCTGTGATGGGACAATCATTCTAAGGACAATGAAAACCTAGGCCCTAAAATGGGACTCCTCCTCTGAACAGGACCCTACATTTTGTATGCAGAGCTTCCTTGTTGTTAGCACCTGATGTCATAAAACAGTTGCCAGCACAGACATT
>NW_009260616.1:4137640-4157487 GCF_000687185.1 Egretta garzetta
GCTGTTCACAAGATGAGGGCGATGGGGACTGACAGAAAAAAACCTGCCTCAACCCAACATCACTATGCAAGTCCCTTGGTTTTTCGTCAATAATTTACTCTAGGCACAATATAGAACCGCGCAAGGTATTCCAAAGAACATGAAAATAGAGGGAGCATCGCGGAAAAAAATACCTCAAACGCAAGCAAGGACTGTACACGCCCAGTTTCATACAGATTGTACAGGCAATGCAGCTGTAAAGTTAAACCACATTGATCGCTGCTTAAATAGTGTAAAAAAATCCAAATGAAGCATGATCTAATGAAGCCTGGTGTTTGCAATCAGTTAGTGACAGCAGTGGAAAGCCCACCCGCCTGCACCAGGGCTTGCACTGGAAGATACGCTTTCGATACAGCTTTGTCAGCATGTCCACCTAGTGGAAACCCTGAGCTGGCTGTCGCTTCTGTCTTTTTTTTCTCTTTTTTTTTTTTTTTTTTTTTTAACTAATTGAGCTACATTACTTCCTGGATGACATCAGCTAAATGGGAAAGAAACCCAAACAAGTCTTCAGGCAGTTGTTTTGCTATGCTGGGTAAGGCTGGGTCCGATCCAGTTTGGTTGTGCCAATAAAACACTGGACTGCATCTCTCCTGCGGAGGGAAGTGCCTCTTCTGCAGGTTCAGCTGCAGGATCAGGAATCATTTTCCAGGGATCGTGCACAGGTCAGGCATTTATAGAAAGGTAGAACTGATACGTGAGAGATGGTGAAAGGGAGATTTGCATAATCAAGGGACAAGGCACTTTTCTATAATAAATGTTCTGAATGGGCAAATTTGCTGCATATTGACTGAAAGGCCTGGGAAAAAATTGCTGTTTCTTTTCCTATTTTTTTTTTTAATCAGCTGCACCTAATTTGTCATGGTTCTAGCCTTAGATCTTGCCTAGTGATAGGGAATTAGCCTGCATGGTCTAAAAGATATATGTAGCAGATAAGGAGGGTTTTAACAGTTGGCCCATTTTTCGGCACATTCAGCTGAAGCAGAGGTACTGACTGACACATCTTTTCGGATAGTGAGTTTGTAACAGTACCAGCCCATTACAAGGGGTTCGCAGTGTTACGTTTTGGTTAAGGCTACTGTCAAAAATTACTTGACAGCTTCCTTTTGAAATGCAATACTTTTTCCCCAGCTCTTGAGATATGCTTTTAACCGTCTTGCCTTTGGGAATGTGATTCACGAAGCCAAGTTAGGCATCCAGCTTTTCACAGAGTAAGTAGCGTGACATAGACTTAGGGTTCCCAGGGCTCACAAGCTGGATTCATGACACCCAACATGCTGTTTGGAAGGAGGCTTCGGCCAGTTGAGGGCCAGATGTGTATGAAATGCTCTCTGTCTCTTTGATTTTGGCGCTTGGCTGCAGTTCTAAATTCAGTATGCAAGGAAAATGTGATTCACAGCCGCAATAGCTTTGCTTGATCTTCAGTGCTTTGAGAATAAGGGACTGCCTCATGCTTTTCTTTAAGAGCCCAGAAGAGAGAAGTGTTGACCACTTATTTAGGAGTCCTGTGGTTAGAGCACTTGCTCAGGAAGTTGGAGATCTGTGTTCAACACATTTTGTAGTCTCAGGGGATTTAAATTATCCTCTTTTGCCTTGTAGTAATATCTTGGAGAACTTGTACATTCCTCACCACCTTTCATTTGAAGTAGTGCTGTGATTCAGAGAGGAGTGCAGAACTCTGAAGGCAAAGAGGAGAAAAGTTTTCCATGAGGAGTTTTGCTCAACAGCCCTGAAGTGAGAACACTCCACTCCCAGAGAAGCCTACAGCCTAAGAGCTAGGGCACTCATCTGAGAGCTGTGAGATGTCAGTTTATTCCCTTCCCAATGAAATAGGTGTGGAAGATTGGTCTCTTACTTGAGGATAAAAAACAGAAGAAAGAAAATTAAATTCTATGCCAGCCTTTCTCAAACATATCCTCTAGTGAAACATGTGAGATGAATGTGGCTAATATCCAAACTTTTATATACTGTAGAAATGGAGCAGGAGTATGAAGCTATAAGCTCGCAGAACTTCTTACTCCACTCCTTCAACTCTTTTCTGGCATGGCTCATGATGCTATGAAAGGTATCTTTTCTACGAGTATCTTTGGAAATATCCTTAATAACTCCTTCCACCCTCACCAGAAGGAGGGGAGCATTCAGTTCTCAAAATGAAGGGTCTGTAGTACATGCAGCTTTCAGTGCTTATTGGGAGGGTTGGCTGAAAGTGTCCAGTTAAGCGTCCAGCTCAGGGTAGAAAAGCTCTGCCCTTTCTCTCTTCTCCAACATTTCAGAAGGCCCAGAAGATTAACTGTAAGAAATACTGCCTGAAGAAAATACTTGACTCTCGTTCTATGAAACCATGAAAGATTAAAAGCATTTTCTTCAACGCTGCAAGAAACCTGAGTCTAGAATTTGAACTCTGGCCACTTGCAGGATCGTGTTCAGTACTAGCATGGAGCTATCATTCTCAACCCCAGTTGGCATCTTTGAGAATATCTCACTTAAGTTACTCCTTGCTTTTTGTCTTTTTTTTATTGCTTCTGTTATAGACTCTTTGCAGTCCCTCAGAGTATATAACCCCAAGGAAAAGTGGTTAGAGTGGAGATTACTAATCTGGTAACCCCGCTAAGGAAGAAAAGCGTATTATAATAGATGATTGAAAGTATCAAGAGGTCCTAAAAAGAAAGGACACAGTGAATTGCTCATTTATTTCTTTATATTAGGAATGCTTGATTTGGGCACAATTTTAATTCCATATTTAATGGCTCCTCAGCTATTTCATAAAAAACAAAGCTGAAAATGTTCCCGACCTTTTGTCACCCCAATCACATGTAATGCCACGTGGATTGTGTAAAATGCCCTCGTGTAATAGTTGAAGTGGTGTCCTCATGCCTCTCTCTTCCCAATGGCTGTTTGCCTAACTCAATGAGTTAATTCTGCTCAACAGCATGTTTTAATAGCACAAGTACAGACGTGGCTTGCTAACTGTACCCTGATTGACTGAGGCATTGCTCCGGCTTTATTTTCAAGACTATTTTAAAGCCACTTTCTCTTTCTGTGGGTCTTACACAGCTTTGGGGTTATAAGCAGCAGAGGTTAAGTATTTAGTTATTTTCTTAGTTAATCTTTCCTGTTGAAAATATTCCACTGCTTACTGGCTCTGTCATCTGGAAAAAAAGTAGTGCACCTTTTTCCAGTGGTTCTAATTAGGACCACTACATGCTTCCTCTTCACAGACTTTTGTTCAAAATTCTTGTGGCCAGTTCCATCAGTCCTTGACAGATTCTCTTACCCCAAGCCACAGAAGCCTTTTGGTGATGGAGAATTAAGTTTTTTTTTTAATTTTCCTGTCTGTTCTATGTTTATTCTCACTCACCTTGACACGTAGTAATGCGTAGTAATGCATCAGATGTGTCCAGCTACCAGCTGATGGGCTGTGTGAATTGGTTTTTGGTAAAATCACTCCCACAGCAGTGGCTCTTGGCTGCATAATTCCAGCTGCTGTGTGTGCATGCAACACACATGTCCCTGCTCAGATCTTACAGAATTGTGAATTATTTGTCTTCTCTAAATGAAATCCAGGAGTTTCAGCCTCAGTTCAAATCCGATCTTTTATCCTACTGAAACTCCTTTGTTTGATTTACTGCTTGGGCTAAATGATGCAGAAAAAATCGGAGCTAATCTGACCTTTGCTCTTGCTGTTTGGCTAAACCAGGATCTTATTGAAAACCGAGATAAGAAAAATGGCTTTGCCATTTTTTGTCTGTATGATAGTGAGCCTTACTTGCCTCAGCTGTAAAATAAGAGCTAACCTATTTCACAGTGAAACGATGTGTATGGAGTTTGCTTTGATATCCTGATATGAAATGTTGGTTTGGGGTGCAAAGTTTTGCTTTGTTTTCGTTAGAAATTAAACTCTTCCTAGTTTTCAATGCTCAATTACTAATCCAAGGTCTTGTAGTCCACCATTGGCAAGCTATCCTAGACCTGGTTCATTTCACTTTTTTGGCTGTCTTCCTGAAACACAGGTCTCCTTTCTCCTCCACATATGTCTAATTGTCCCTGAGCTTTCTACTTTGTTGGCAGTTGTATTGCTTCAGTCTCATCTGATGCTCTGGTCCATTGCTGCAACCCTAAGCTTGCAGTGTGTAATGGTCTTCTGAATTCAAAGCATCTCTGAGGCTTTGTGTCCCCCAAAAGCACTAGGCAGTATGGGATCCCAGACTCAAGAATTACAAGAGTGAATTAGCAGCAAGCAGCTTTCAGACAGGCAGATTTCTATTTAAGATGAGACTCGGGAAAATAGGCAAGGCTGAAAAGGGAAGATAACTATTGAGTCAGAAGCAAGTGTTTCTTAGGGAAACCCTCCTGACTCAAAGAAGATGCTGAAGACTGAAGAATGTATTTTTCACTTTTGGACATGTTGTCTGGGGCATGAAAATCTTTGTGCATGTAGAGTATTGTCTTGAGAAAAGGGTAAATATTTATATGTAAATCAAATCTACAAAGAGGGGTACAAGTGGGAGTGAGTCCTCTAAGCTTCTTGTAGTTTCATGTCTCTATATGTTTCTCTACTTCTCTTTTAGACATTGAACTGTTCTCTTAATGTCCCTGCCAACAGGGTGGGAACCTGCCTACAGGGCAGTTGCAAACATGGGAAGTCAGTAGTTAGCTTTTGTAACAGTGGTTGAAAACCAATATCTTCAGACAATATATCTACTGTAGGAGATGATAGTATCTGGTATTTTCTCAGGTTAACCAGTAACTGGCTACATTTGAAAAATATTCATGGTCTGTTCCTTCTTTTTGGCTCATCATTGGGCATCAGCTGTTTTGCTCAAATGAAAACAATTTGGCATGTCTTTCCCCTTCGATTTGAATCAACAGACGAGAGATGGCAAAATAAGTTAATTGTTAACGTATGTACATGAACACAGAGGACAAATTCCAAACAAAGCAGAATGAGGCACCTGGGTAAGGTTGTCATGCTCCTGGAATCACCCGTTAAATATAGCTTTACCTTGTTGTTCCACCTTTTGCACCCAAAGCTTAGTGCAGTTTTTTTCATAGCCATACACCTTATTATTTGATCTATATTAGGAAGTCATTGATTTGTAAACTGCACTGAAAATATCTTTAAAATTAGGATTTATTTTTTTTTAATCAGTAAGGAGTGTTCCCTGATAAACAGCAAAGTTCACCACATAACATTTAAGCAGCTGCAAGTAATTTATTCTTCTCTCTTGTTGGAGTGGAAGAAAGAATAAATCCATGCTACCTAGCAGGCAGGGAAAAGTCATGTTTCTCTAATGGTTTGGTCTGGCATGACCTACCCCATGCCTTCTTCAAGAGCTGGAATGTACTGCTTTTGAAAAAACAGATGGGGTTGTCTTTAAAGATCTTTATCAGAAGTGGTTTGGTGTCATGATGTCTTTTACTACAACCTCACCATCTCTCTTCAAAGAAAGATTTTCTGCCGTGTGTTGCCTCATGTTTTTTCCTCTATTTCAGTTCATAGTGACAATTTGATAGTGCAGAACTCAGGTGGCCAGAAAAATTAATAGCCAAGTGTTTGCCTCAGAATGGTAATAGAAAATCTTTTATCCCACACTACTAAAAAGTAACATGCTGTTTGCCAAAGTTGTATCAGGACATTTGAAAAAATTGCAAAGAACTCTAAATATAGTGGAAAGAAAGTTAAGAAGTTATTTTCTGACCAATACTGTGCTGCTTTGTTTGGTCTCTTAAAAGGGTTGTTGCGCTGGGGAAGGCTGACTTGCCCACTCACTAGTCCTGTCCTATTAACAGTCCTACTGGGGCTGCAGAGAGGCCTCCACAAGGTCTTTTTGCACCTCTGGTTATTCAATCCATCACTGATGTGTTTGTGTCACACATAGTCATCCTGTGGTCTTGTAGAAAGGTGATAGCTTCATCTAAGGTGCCCATTAGCACTTCATAGCAAAAGTGGGAGATTAGGAACATGGGCTGGTGCTGGACTTCCAGGCTACAGACTTCCCTCATGTGCCCCTATATCCAGTTGTCCTGAAGGACCAGCCTTCTGGTATTCTCTCATCCTTCCGTACCCTGCACAGAAGAAGACATCCCCCTCCAGCCTGGAGCTGACCCTGTTGGCACATCCTGAAAGGGTCATCAGTCCAGCGACTGTCTTCCATGAGGCAAAACTACAGGCCTGACCCAGAATAAATCAAGACTGACAACACAAATATGAATGATTTGTCTATGAAATATGGACCATACAGCACACAAACTGCTGGTGAAGGTAATACGTGTGTGGAAGGAAAAGTAAGGAATAGAAAACAGGCAACTGGGAACAAAATTCTGTCCCTGAGGCACTGTGTCAGGAAACCAGACATTGTCATGAGACATTATCTATTGCCCACTAGAGTCACAATCCATAGTTATTGTCCAGGACAAGATATCTTTATAGTTGTCTCTTGCACTAGCCAGAAGCAAGAAGGAGACCTTGAAACAGCTATCCCTCACCTCCTCTACACACCAGCATTTCTTAGCCTTACTGACCTGCAGTCATCCAGATGTTGACCATGACAGTTCACAGTGACCAGAGAAAGTACAGCCATGGTATAAGCCTTTCAAAATTATGGGTGAGGTCTTTCTTAGAGCCAGTTTTATACTGTTACTGCTGTTAGATACTGCCTAATTGTGTCCTATTTTAGTCAATCAGATTACTTAATGTGATGTGGAAATAATCTGTGTAATGGGGTGTCAGCCATGTGCTCTGAAGCCTTGACCAACAAATTCTGCTTAGGAGCAGTGCTTTTCCCTGCAGCTGTTCATAAGTACGGCTTGGAGGTTAAGCCACCAGGACAGCAGGGTTGCTACCATGCTTGTCTGTGAATGGCTCATCAATGGTCAATGCAGTGAACTAAGTACTGAGGTGAATGCCTAAATACATAAGAAAAGCAGAAATAATATTAAGAACTAGGAAATCTGAATGGGTCGCTTTAGGTTAATGCACTAACCTAAAATGAGTTTCTCCACTGTCTGTCCCAAAACAGGATGGGTGGATATGGAAAGTGGCTCCATAAATAGAAGTTGCTGAGTTGTGTCCTCTGTTAGGCCTGTCTAGCACTCCTTATCCTTAGCTTTCCTTCAATTTTTAGCTGTGGAGATTTTATCTGAGCTGCCTGTCATTGAGATGGAGAACTAGATGGCGTATCAAAGCAAGTCTAAACATTTGGGAATACGGGAAGTAACCAGCCTTAAAATGAAAAAATACCAGCCAGATATTTTTATAATAGTAATAAAATAAAATACAAATAATCTTTAAAAAATTACAAAGATAAATTTCACTTGAAGGGATATTAGTAACCCAGTCATATGATATTTTCAATGTTTACCACTCCATTGCCAGTGTGTTTTCCTTTACTGTAGGTTAGATTGATACTAGTGAAGGACTCATGAGGTGGCAACCGGCCAGTACTAAAATTTCTCTCTCATACTATCTGTACAAACCTGACAGAGAGAGTATGTCCTGCCTAAACATTTCCCACAGGAAGAAAATAAAAGTAGTAGGAAAGAACATAGTTCCCTGACTGAACTATTTGCTCAGCAAGGTATTGCTAAAGAGACTTGAATGAATTTTGGTTCAGTTTAGGCTTTTTCTTAAAACAGCTTTGTATGATTAAATAAACAAGCCCTGCATAACCATAAGTAAAGTATACCAGGTTGCCTTGTCTCCAAGAAGGGTACTGGCCCCTCATAAGATGTCCTTTTCATTCACTTTTTTCCTTTCTCCTCCCACATATCCAACAATAAAGCAATAAACCACAGAAAAATAATTTTCATTTGTTTTTGTTTGCTTTTAATTAAAAACATTAATAAAGGATTTAAGTAAGTTTTCTTATACCGTATAGAAATCTATTAGTTATAACTTAACTTAATTAGTTATAACTAAAAACTCCGCTGTGGACATTATTCAAAGACATAAAACTGCAATGAATGGACAAGCAAATATGCTTGTTTGTTTTTTATTAAGTGCAGAACTCAGATGTTTGCAAACATAAATCTAATCCTGCAATCAGTTATACTCAGGTTGATTGTAGTCATCAAAAGGGATCATGAGGTCAGGCTGTAGTGCTCTGTAGACTGACAAAATGTGTCTCTCTTTCACTAAATCTTAAGTCAGAGGGGTCTGGCTGGCTCTGTTTGGGCCTTGGTGAAGATGAATTTTCAGGATGTGGTGCAAAATGTGGACTGAAATAATGTTGATAAGTGAAGAAACACATCAAGAAGAGGAAAATTTATGCTTGACCTTTTTGTGAGTGGTTCTTAACAAAGTCCTGATCTGTGATCCCACTAAATCTCAGGCTACCTCCTTGAGCCCAGGCATGAGTAGTCAAGAATACTGCTCCCTCCTCTCTTTTAACTCACCCTAATTGTTGTCCTTGTTAGACTTAAATACACTAAAAGGCTACTGAGAAACTTCAGTCAATGTGGGATGCAGTCAAATCTAGGTATCAGAAAGTATTCTACCATACTCCATGATCTAAAATAGCTCCTAGCTATTTTTAGGTGAAATGTAAACTACTGCTATAGATCCCTTCTGTAAATGGTCTGGGTCTTGGTATATTAGAAAAATCTCTTTGCAAAGGTGATATTACTAGTTTTTAATATGGATATTAAAATCAGTTGATTATTTTCTTCTGTTGTTGTTTGTTGTTCTTCTTGCCTATAATTTAGGAGGTCAAGACACTAAATAGTCCAGTAAATATATGTTAAAATATTTTGTCAACATAATTTGTTATTAATAAGTATTACCAAAAAAGATCTTACAAATCAAGATAAATTGTATATATTCAAGCTTTCTCTTCCTTTTCTAGCTTGTAAACAAAGATAATTAAAGTAATAGGAGAGGATACACTCTGGAGGAAGAAGGGGAGTATTGTGCAAGGCTACCGTTAGTCTAGTAAGGGCTGTTTCCATGGACTCCTCTGTAGTCAGTGAAGAAAGATGAGCCCTTTCAGATATGATAAAGTATAGCTGCTTTGGGCTTTTGTTCTGAATCTTTTCTGGAAGAAGTGATCTCTCTCCATCAGCAACAGAGAAAACTCCTGGAGCTTATAGAGTAATGCCTGTGATAATCACCCAGGAGCAGCAGACAAGCACCAGTGGTTTCTTCCAGAGGTGTAGGAAAGCTCTGGAGATTTTGTTTTCTGAATCAGATGGGGAAGCAGGCAAGTGAATGAGCTGGTATATAATATCAAGAGAACGACCAGTCTTGCCTGACAGCAATATGTGCTAGTAGCTCTGTATCCTTGTTCATAAAGCATGAACTATTAGTGAAAACAGGCTTTCCTCTCTTACAGTGCTCTCACAAGCACTGAGTAAAACATTTTCCAGTCACTGCTTTAATGAAAAGTAACAGAATTGCACTCTGACACGTTCCCGTCACAGAGCTGGTTCAAAAGCTGTGGTGAGATGCACTGAGCTGCAGTTCATTATCTGTGTTCTTAACTGTAATGCTGATACGTCATCTTTTTCTTCCCACCAAGGATATACATCTGTCCCTTGTTGGGGGTGAATCCTATAGTCCTGATCATCCTTTGCCTTTCACCTTTGCAAGGTACTTAATGCCTTCTTTGCCCCAGTCTTTAACAGTAAGGTCAGCTGTTCTCCGGGTACCCAGCCCCCTGAGCCAGAAGACAGGGATGGGGAACAAAGCTTCCATGATCCAAGAGGAAATGGTTAGTGACCTGCTCAGCCAATTAGACATACACAAGTCTATGGGGCTGGATGGGGTCCACCCAAGGGTACTGAGGGAGCTGGCAGATGTGCTCACCAAGCCCCTTTCCATCATCTATCAGCAGTCCTGGATGACTGGGGAAGTTCCACTTGACTGAAGGTCGGCAAATGTTACGCTCATTTACAAGAAGGGATGGAGGGAGGATCCGGGGAACTACAGGCCTGTCAGTCTGACCTCGGTGCTGCGGAAGGTCATGGAGCAGATCATCTTGAGTGCTATCACTCGGCATGTCCAGGACAACCAGGTGATCAGGCCCAGTCAACCTGGGTTTGTGAAAGGCAGATCCAGCTTGACCAACCTGATCTCCTTCTATGGCAAGGTGGCACCCGCCTAGTGGATGAGGGAAAGGCTGTGGTTGTTGTCTACCTGGACTTCAGTAAAGCACTGTTTCCCGCAGCATTCTCCTGGAGAGACTGGCTGCTCATGACTTAGATGGCTGTTTGCTTTGCTTGGTAAAAGACTGGCTGGATGGCCAGGCACAAAGAGTTGTGGTGAATGGAGTTAAATTCAGTTGGCGGCCAGTCACAAGTGGTGTTCCCCAGGGCTCAGTGTTGGGGCCAGTTTTGTTTAACATCTTTATCAGTGACCCAGATGAGGGGATTGAGCGCACCCTCAGCAAGTTTGCAGATGACACTAAGCTGGGTAGAAGTGTCAATCTGCTTGAGGGTAAGAAAGCTCTGAAGAGGGACCTGGGCAGGCTGGATCGATGGGCCGAGGCCAACTGTATGAGGTGCAACAAGGCCAAGTACCAGGTCCTGCACTTGCATCACAACAACCCCATGCAGTGCTACAGGCTTGGGGAAGAGTGGCTGGAAAGCTTCCTGGCAGAGAGGGATCTGGGGGTACTGTTTGACAGCTGACTGAATATGAGCCAGTAGTGTGCCCCGGTGGCCACGAAGGCCCACGGAGAAGAACATTGAGGTGCTGGACTGTGTCCAGAGAAGGGCAATGAAGTTGGTGAGGGGTCTGAAGCACAAGTCTGATGAGAAGCAGCTGAGGGAACTGGGGATTGTTTAGCCTGAAGAAAAGGAGGCTGACGGGAGACCTTATCGCCCTCTACAACTGCCTGACAGGAGGCTGTAGTGAGGTGGGGGTCAGTCTCTTCTCCCAGGTAACGAGTGATAGGATGAGAGGAAATGGTGTCAAGTTGCACCAGGGCAGGTTTAGGTTGGACATGAGGAAACATTTCTTCACCAAAAGGATTGTCAGACATTGGAATGGGCTGGCCAGGGAAGTGGTGCCCGGGGGGTATTTAAAAGATGGATAGACGAGGTGCTTAGAGACGTGGTTTAGCAGTGGAGAGGTACTGTTGGACTCAATGATCTTAAAGGTCTTTTTCAACCAAATGGTTCCATGATTCTATGATAAGGGTTTTTTACCTTGTGAAAAGGTAATAGAGTATCCAGTCTGATCTGGTGTTGTGGTTTAACCCTGGCTGGCAACTAAGCCACACACAGCCGCTCACTCACTCACCCCACAGTGGGATGGGGGAGAGAAACAGAACAGTAAAAGTGAGAAAACTTGTAATATAAGGTTAATATAAGGAAATAAAGACAGGTCAATAGGGAAAGCAAAAGCTGTGCACGCAAGCAAAGCAAAGCAACGAATTCATTCACCACTTCCCATGGGCAGGCAGGTGCTCAGCCATCTCTAGGAAATCAGGGCTCCATCATGCGTAACAGTAACTTGGGAAGACAAAATGCCATCACTCCGAATGTCCCTCCCCTTCATTTTTCCCCCAGCTTTATATACTGAGCAGGACGTCATATGGTCTGGAATAGCCCTTTGGCCAGTTGGGGTCAGCTGTCCTGGCTGTGCCACCTCCCAGCTTCTCGTGCTGCGAAGACCTTGACTGGTGCAAGCCCTGCTTAGCAATAACTAAAACATCAACATTCTTCTTATACTAAATCCGAAACAAGGCACTATATCAGCTACTAGGAAGAAAATTAACTCTGTCCCAGCCGAAACCAGGGCATCTGGCAGTGCCAATGGGCTCTGAAATGTACACGCTAAGTACTGAAAGCCTGTGCAGTTCAGCTTTTTTAAAAGTGATGTAAGAAATAATAGTCAGCCCTCCAATACCTTGGATGTATTCCTTTCCCCTCAAGCCACTGGTTGTTATATTACCCTCACAAAATAGTTTCTGTCTTGTAAAAGCCGTGACCATGTAAAGCCTCTCCTGTGCAGTGACTCAGGCAAACAGAAGTGTTGTACGTGGGGAAGCTCCTTCCTTATGTATCAGTGTGAAGAACTGAGATAAATTAACTCAATCAAAGAGAAAAACTTCCCAGCGTGCTCAAATACAATATTGTAGTTTTCCCATTAGTGTGGGAAAAATAGCGATGTGCTGTGGCTAGTGTTAATGCGAGTGTCTTTTCTTTCAGATCGCAGTCGAAGGAGTCCCTCTGTCCTTGGGCTTCCTTTAAGGCTACCTTTAAACATGCTCTTTTTGCTTGTTCAGGAAGGTGTCATTAAACATCAATAACCTTTTATTACTGAATTTAGCTGGATTTGAATGGGTGACCTAGAGATTAAAATTTCAGACTCTGTTACTAATTGACAGAGTCATTTGAATCCCTGAAGGATTTATTATATAGTACCCGGACTTAGATATTTTCTTCTTTCATTTCACAAAGGTGATTTTCACATGTCTTTTGTGATTTGAAAGCTACCGCTTATTGCAGAGCAAATTTAGTATGCTTACTCATCGCTTTGCAGTGATGGGCCCTAGTCTTCCTGGCCCTGACTCCTGCAAACCTTCAGTCATGTTCTTTTTAAACACAGAGTTAAGTATGTTCCTAAAGGCTGCACCGAGGCAGGAATTTATCAGGCTAAGCTCTGCCTCCCAAGTCTGCCCTTGGGGAAGTGCTATATGCTGGTTTTTCATTGGGTGTGAAAAGGTAGGATAGATATTAGTAAAATACGTCTTTGCTTATTTGTAATTATAACAGCTTTATATGAAACACAAAGTGTAGGTTTTGAGTGGAAAAAATGGTTTTTCTACCACATGAGATGCTCAAACCACAGGAAACCGCTAGCTGTGAGAATATCTGACACTGTTTCACTGGAAACCAGTGAACAGCTAAGGATGTTTGGGCTGAATATTGGATTTAAGAGTAAATAACCACACCTCAAGTACAGTAAATTTGTTCAGGCATCTGCATGTCAGTGACCTAAGTAATTAGAAAATATTATTTGGAGATTAAAAGTACTAGAACTACGAAATTCCTTCTTCTCTATATCAACAGTGACTGAAAGAACCAGACAGCTAAATCTCTGAGGACTGAATTGTAATCCCATGTAAACATTTCATTGACAAAGTTCAGCACAATTTTGGTCTGCAGGACCAAATTTTGCATCTACAGGATGCATCACTGTATCATTAAAGCACATCATTTACATATCCAAATAAAGATCTGGGAGAAAAGAAACTAGCACAAACAGAAGCAGAAGATTCGGACAACTTTTACAACAGTGAGGCTTCTATGGCCCAAGTTGATAGGATTTGGGGTTGAAGTGCATGGGAAGGGGGAAGGTCTATGTTTGGGGGATTTTTTTGTTCAAGTGTATTGTGTTCTTGTGTTTCTGCTTTCCAGGAAGGAGTATATGCAGAGGCAACTGCATCTTTGATGCAACACCAGCCAAGAAGCAGCACCACTACCAGAGCTATTATCTGTATCTTCAACTACATATATATTTGTGTATAGAGATGTATAGTTTAAATACAACCTTGCAGTAAACAGAAGTCCCATCTGAGCCAAGTAATTTTTTTTTAGAATTTTGGAATGGGCTCCTGAGAGTTGTTCAGCTGTTCTGTGACAATGTAATTAAAAGCAGAACATTGTTTAGAGCAAATGAGACTGTCTTCATGAATAACTTATATTCTACAAGAGCTGACTTTGTGTCAGCGTGTATAGAATAGCCAGAAAACGAAGTGATGGATGCCTCATTTGCATAGTTTAAAATCAGTGGGCATTCTTTTTTTTTTTTTTCCCACATGGGTTCCTTAACCAGAAAAAAGATGTTTGGCCGGATGGCTAAAGAAGAGATACTTCGAAGAAGCAGAGCACAAGGGAAACAAGATGGCACCAGAAGAGAAATGAGAAGGCGCTTGCTGATCTGGAAGCAGTAGAGTGGAATTGTTTTCTGCCATTCACGCAGGTGAAATAGAAGTCTGCATTGATATATTTCTGGAAAAGGAATAAGCAAAAGTGTTTCTCTAAATGTCTCATGAGAGTTCATCTTTTTATTAGTCAACGCCTTTTATCTGAGACCACAATTCCAGTCCCAGCTACAGATTTTTTTGCCTGCATGTCATGAATTTTGTTTACCGTGTTGCCACTGCACAAAGCCCTTCAGTAGTAGCACAACTCCCCTCAAGTCAGAAAATACTGATCTATGAAAACCCCTCCACATTTTCTGTTTTCCTAACTTGTTTGGAATGCATTTTTTATTTTTATGACAGTAAAATCTGTTGCCAGATTAATTTTTCAACCTTTCCAATCTGCCATAAATATAAAGGTAAAAGTCCTAGAGAACACTGGGAGATGGCAGAGTGACTTTTTATCTTTCTTGGAAGGAGACAGAAATTGGTATATATAGCATTTATTAACAAACTTGAGTGAGATTATATAATGCCCTCTGGATTTTCAATCTACATTTTAACCCAAACTTTGGAGCAACTTAAGAGAGATTTTCATTCAGAGCGGCTTTCCTTTATGTTAGGTTGATTCCAGTATATGAAGGGACACGATCTGGAGGGCATAGTAGGTGCTACGCTCATCTCCAGTACGGCTACGTTCCATACAGAGCATAGTCATGTTCCTTACTCCTGAGTCTCAAGGTTTTGATATAAGAAGGTCTTAATAATTGAGACTACAAAGTAATCAGGTTTTATTTTTTCAGGTTGAAAGGGCACTATGCCTTTTTGCTGTAAAAAAAAAACCCATATGCTTTTAGCTATATGACATAACTCTACCTTCTAATAAATTGCTCTATTTCCAGCAGCAGCAGCAAGAAGAACAGAATCCCCTTCCCTAAACTTTTAGAATTATTTTTTTCTTATAGGTACAGATCAGAAAATAAGGCAGAAGGCCACGTCTTAATTGCTGTCTGCACAGAGATCAGCAACAGCGTGTTAGTGAACGCATTTGTCAGTGCACTGTGACATAGCTACCCCACCGTGACAGCAGGCTGCTTCCTCTTCTCTGTCCCCACCTTATCACGTATCTGATTGTGGGATAGACAGTATGGAGCATGCCATGGTTCGCCCTGTGGTAACCCAGTGCCTGCAGGCAGTGCTGGGGGCAGTGCCGGGGTTTAGGCTGCATGTTCGCAGGCACCAGGAGGAAATGGGACCTGCAACAGGAGCAGGTCCCCTTCGCCCAAGAGGCAGGCAAAGCTGTATGTTCTTTGCTCCTGCAGCTGCCTCCTCGTTGGAAGGCTGGTGCAGAAGTTGGCTGCAGACCACCTGATTTCCACCACCAGAATGGCGTTCTCCTTCTCTCACCCCGGCAGTGAAGCAGGACCGGGGCTGTGAAAAGATCTTTTCTGTTTGTGTAAAGGGAATATTTCTGCATCTTTAGCAGATAGCTGGGTTAGTGACAGGGTAAAAATGACAAAATACAAGGATAATACACGGAGACTAGTCTTAACAAGAAATTGCAGACATCACCTATAATTTTTACTGAGCAAAACACATGCTATTTTATCACTTTCCAGTACTGGATCAAACTAATCTCAGTTTCTTTTTTGGGAGAGGGAGACTTAGATGAAATGATATTTGGGTGGAGGTGCATTTAATAACATTTTATGACATATTTTTTATAACAAGCATAAAGCTTGTAATTTTTGCTTCTCTACCATAAGAAAAATGACATTCTGAACGCTGTAAGACTACAGTTGCGGCACTGCATTTTTACCTCTGTTTGTCTGCATCTTATAAGCAGGGCTGAGGTGAGGGAAGCAAACAACTAGAAGTGAGCTGACAACGTACCATTTCACCACTAGGGAAGTCACAGCTGAAATTAGAGGGTAAAACCTCACACAAATCTTTCGTAATACCTTGCCCTGCTGAGAGGCTTAGCTCTCCCTTTGTTGCCCCATGCAGATCAGCTTCACCCTGCTGTACTGTGAGGCAGTCAGTCCAAGGAGAAGAGGTGGTGGTTTGGGGCTATGGGTCCTTCTGAGATAAGCATCATCCCTTTTTGGATCAAAAAGGATATGAAGCATGTCTGCTCACCCCTGGGGTCTGCACGTGTGCTCCTGACCCTGCTGATGAGTTTGTGCATGTGTGCCCGGGTCATTGCTCAGAAGCTGGGTCAGTTTATGGATGTCAGAGCAGCTTTGGGTCCCCATGTTTTGCCATTGGCCTCCCATGCCCTCAATGCATGTGCTTGGTGTTTTCTGGCCTGTCTGGTCCCATGATCAGGCAGCAGCTTAGCGGGGTGCGCTGCTGTACTCTGAGGATGTAATTGGTGCTTTTTGCACAACTCTTTCCAAAGCTGTAGTGGGAACCAAGTCTGAGCCCTGGGCGAGTTGGCTGCAGGACAGGCAGCTGGGACCTGTGGCCCGGCATTGAGCGCAACGTAGGGGTGAAGCCAAGAACCCTCCAAGCAAAGCGGGATGGAGAAGGCTGAGCAGGGATGTGTGCAGGCAGATTATCTGCAGTTGGAGGTGAGAGCAGTAGTGGTGGAAGTGCGGTGACATAGAGGCAACTAGGGCGAGGGCCGGGAATGCTCATAAGCGTTTGCTTGTTGTAACAGGCCTTGCACCACAGTCACCTTGGCTGTGCAGTGCTCAGTGTAAGCTAGCTTGGGTCTGCCCTATACTGCTCCACATCGCAGCTGGATCACCATTTGATGAGGACGTAGATGTATGAAAGAAGGGTGTGTTGTGGGGAAAACCTGAAGCTGAAGGGGAGGTGAAAGTGCAGAGAGGAAAAAGGCAAAATATCTCTCTGTTCCCATTGATCTCTGAAGTTGTCCCCAGACACACTTAGGTTAAAGACCTGACAATTACTTGGCAGATAACCTGTGGAGGCACCAAACTTGACAGAATTAGGAATTGCCTGCTCCAAGGATGACGTGCCCTTGAACGCGTTTTGGGAAGCATTACATACACAAGTGCCATCCCTGAGCATCATTCATGCACACCTGCTTGTTCGACTGTCAGAGCACTAAGACAAATATGTTGTTATGGTCAATGCAAGAGAACACTGACACTCAATTTCCAGCTGAGTTCTTCCATACCATTTTTAAAGCAGAGCGTACTGTTGATTGAGTGTAGTGGCGTGTTGCATAGATGTGTTTTGGGTTTTTTTCCAGATTTCTGCCTTGAGAGTCCAGTAACAGAAGCAACAAGTAGTTTACTCAACCCCTTACCAATCTTTCCAACTTTCAAACACTGAAAACCTTTTATAGACAGCATTAACTTTGTTTAAATAAAGCTGGTATTCTATGATTTAATTAAACCAGTTCCCCTATCTCTGTCACCCTTAGTTTATTCTTGTTAGAAAAAAGTTTATGCTAGCCCTAGCAGCTTATTAGCTACTTGTCAGTAGTGTAATTTTTAAGTAATTTAGGGAGACAATTATTTAGGGAGGCTGTATAAACATTCTTGGATTAGAGGCTTACCCACACAAGGAAATACATATAGAACAATTTAGGCTGCACCTTTAAAAATGTAATAGCTGTTACATTTTTAGCTAGATGTCCTGTGTGGACATTCAATGCTATTTGTAGGAAGGGGCAATAGAAAGTTGGAGTGCGCCATGGGATTTCTGCTGCAGGATATCTTAATTCACTAGATTTATGGAAAGATCTTGGCAACATGTGGCAAGGTTGTAGGCAGATGTTTTTGTGGGTCTCAGTAGGATGCAGGTGAGAAAGAAAAAGGCAGTGGCCCTTCACCTGTGGTGGAAATCTCGGAGGAAATTGCTATACCGGCTCAGGACCATTGGGATTTCCAGCAAGGAGTTTGTTTGTCTTTTAATACTTTTCTTTTTCTTCCTAGGCCATTTCATACTAGTTCATGAACACAGTGGGAATTCCTTAAGGAGATATAAACAGGAACATCACAGGATATCAACTTTTTTGTATACATATCAGTTGTTGCATTATTCTGGTCAGCTTGGAAAATTCTGGGGGCTCGATTCACCGGCAGAATGCCTGGTAGCAGCTCCTTCAACTTTGGGTGCATTACAGCACCGTGCAAGTACTCTGCACACTGTGTTAGAGCCTCAAGATGGGCCAGCAGAGCCTTGCAACTGAGAGGTGTTGAGTCAAGGCTTCCAGACATGATGATTTAATATATCTATCATCAACAAGCACAAGTTTCAACCCACCTGCTGTAAAAAACTCACTGACAAGGGCATTAATGCCAACTTGTTTATGCTCCTTGCTCTTCCTTGAGCGCATCAGCCTTTAGTAGGCATTAAGATTTTTCAGTTTCCATCTCTCATGCCAGTGGGTGTGAATTACAGCACTGTAATTTAAAGTAACAAACACATAGTATGCAGTCTAAAATAATGAGAAAGCTACAACAGCTGTATGGGCAGATGGTTTTATAGCCCAGCATTCAAAAGAAGATGTAATGCCATTCAGTCTTGAATTAAAAAAGGCAGGGATCCTTTGAACTCATCCCACTACTGGGCAGTCCTCATTACAAGCAATGAGCTCTGTATCTTTCCCAAAGTGTTAATGTCTTTTTTCAGAACAGGTGATATTAAATGGACACAGAGAGAGATCTTACGAGTTTTGAAAACAACTATTTCCACAAAACCATACAGCAAAAATTGATGCTCAGAAGGTGACTACATCTCTTATTTGTGACAACTGAAAATACATGTGACTGCGTCATTTACAGGTGTTAGACTAATTTTGCTTTAGACAGACCTTTGTTCAGTAGAATAATTGTAGAACAGTGTATAACACCTGATTAGTTCCAAGAGAATTAACTTTTTCATTATCATTTCAAAAGAGTGACCAGCCAGCAGTGGTTCTCCTGTCCTTAAGAGCACACCAGGAGCTGGGAAGCAACAAGCAGTTAAAAATCAGAAATCATCCCCTGAATTTCCCAGGAGCTTTAGCCTTTCGGTTATGCAGAGGACAATTACTACATTTTTTTATCCTCAATGAAGTGCAGGTAAGTCATAACACCAAAGAATTTGTAACTTTTTCTGCATTATTCTGCCACATCTGAGCTCTTGATTTGCAATAACATAGCCATCAGGCCTTTGGCTGAAGACTGGAGGGAAATGGTGATTAAAACATACTTTCCCTGGGACAGATTGCCATGCTTATATAATTGATTATTTGTCAGAATTTAATTCCTGTTCTGTTTTTGTGATAACACTGAGGTAGTGATAAAAGTGTGGTCTAGGTGTTATGGTGCTGAATCCTGGCTGGGAGGCATGGGTTTCTTTCTCAGTTCTGCTCCAGGTTTCCCATATTGCCTTGTGCGAGTCATTTAATCAGTCTGTGCTTTACTTCTTTGTCTAAGAAACCTGCATGGCAAGCAGCCCCTGGCTCATAGTTCTTGTCCAGAAAAATACCTGGCAATTTTAGATCCTCTAAAAGCTGTGGCCAAACAGAAAACGATGGAGCTGAAGGGACCCACGAAGCCCCTTTAATTCTACTGAACTGGAAAATAGGAAAGGTCAAATGACAGGCAGAAATATTTTTACATTCCTAGTACATTTCATTTATTTCTCTGTGGTCACATATAACCCAACTTTTCTAAAATGACTCTGTATTGCGTTTTAATCAGCCTTTACAAATTGTTCAGCATTTTTAGGCATTGTTCTAATGAACCTCTGAGAAGAAATCAGCAAGTAGGAGAAAAGGCCTGACCTCTTCCTATTTACAGTACTATCTGTTCATTCCTCCTAGTGTATTTCTCATGCTGAACATGTTTTCTTTCCCTTTTACCTTGAAAACTAAATTTAAAAGTCTTCATTGATGGAAAATATGGGTTTATTGCCAATATGCACAACAATCAAGGAATATAGCTTCTCTTGCCAGTAGCAATTTGCTCTCTTGCACAA
>NW_009260616.1:4157502-4165856 GCF_000687185.1 Egretta garzetta
TGCATCATCATGAGGGGCACTGCAATGCCAAATGGTTAAATTCCTTCCATAGCTCTTAATCATATTAAGAAATGTAGAAACATTTTTTCCTAAACACATTTTCCTCTCAGGATTTCTGTTGCACTGGATGTATTCCTACCGCCTTATGGCCTGATCTCTACCCCACTGGGAGCTGGACTCAGTGGGAGTTTTCCATTGATTTCATTATTTACTTTGTTTCACTTTGCATTATTGACTCATATTCACTTCAGCTCAGACTCTTAGGCTAAACAGTTCTAAAATGTGAAACTCCTGTCGGGAGCACCTCATTTTCAGCTAAAGAGAAGATTCCTGAGAGCAGAAATATTAATGTGGACCTGAATCAAGGGAAAACAACAGTCTGTACATTCTTGCTTATTTGGCACATTTTGTACCTCCCAGAAAAGACATACGAACCCAGGTTTAAATTTTTATTTAGCCATCTCTTAATTTAATTTCTTCATCCTTCAGTAAGTTAGGCACAGAAGCTTTCCTCATGCTTGTCTCTTGCTTGAGTCTTCTCTCCCCTGTTTCTCCTCAATCTCTGCAGCAAGCTACAGGCATCTGCTGTTCCAGGAAATATTTTGTGGTTTTCCTAGTATCTGCAGGTGACTGCGCTTGGCTGCATCTCCCAGCCCTACTGCTTCCACGTTTCTCTGATAGAAAGATATAGAAGTAATAGCATATGGAAGTAGCATGGTTTGGAGAAAGAAATACCTGTTTGGGAGTTCTCACTTCCCAGATATAGCTCACCAGGTATTTTACCTCCCATGAAGATTTTTGCAATTTCTTCTTTTTCCCCGCTTTATAGTGAGAGGAATAGAAGACCTTTTTGTGTTCATTTTATTTATTTAAGGAGTGAAGACACCAGCAGTGAGAAGTAGCTGAGTATTTGGGGCGTTCACACTGGATACTGAAAACCCTAATAATCTACTTTAGCTCAGGGACAAGACCCTTTCCTACCCGCATTTGATATGAGTACAGAACTGCTCGGCCATTCTGGAGCAGAGCTCTCTTCTGTCTCTGAATATGACAATGAAAAACCCAACTCTTGCCCTGCCCCGTGAGAGACTCTGGGAGATCTTTCCCAATACATTTCTACAACAATTATGCAGTTTTGATTAATCAAGATTTTATGCTTTATTTTCCCCCCAATCAGGTCTCTGCATTTGGTTTCTGCCTCTAATGCTGGTTCATCCTGTGCTGTTGCTTGATACATTTTTGTCTCTGCTGCCCAACTGCCTATAAAAAGGGGTAAGAAAGACATCCTCATTTTCTCTGGGATGCTTTACAGTGATTTTAATAGCTACATTTTCATGTAAACACGTAAATAGATGGAAGAATGCTAAATATTACTCAAATGAAGAGTACAGCTATAGGTATGCCAACAGGCTCTGAGCTGAATGTAATTCTATTTGAAATAAGCATGTATTTAAGGCTTTTCATGACTTCACTTTCCATAATGGATTAAAGATGGTAAAACTGCATCATATATCATATAGGTAGATAGAGATAGATTCATGTACGCGTTTATGTGTATATTCAGCATTTGACAGTTCCTTGCAGGGTTTCTTTGAGCCATTGTGTTTTCACCCCAAAAATGCAATGGGTTATTTTAGGCCGGGGAAAAATCAATACTCACAATCATTTGTGTTTATTTCCTGGATAGCACGCTATGAAGCTGCTACCAGATAAGGTCTTAATATTCCTACAGTTTATAACTCCAGGTATTAAGTGTTGGTTGTTTTTTTGCATTCTGTTTGCAATGTACCTTATAGACATTAATGTCATTTACCTGTACTTACAAATCTACACGCACCTTGAAGGTGTGATTTTAAGGCTGGGTTGTACAAAAAGTAAACCGTAATGAAGTCTGTGTAAATTACAATGCATCTGTGTAAAAGTACACGGATATGAGGTATTTCTCTGTTCATGGTATTTCATGTTGCACTTGGAGGCTTTATGTTGTACTTTGCACTAAAAGCAGAGAGGAAGTTAAGGCAGTTTCTGACTGTTGTGTGATCAAACACACTGTGAAGCTTTTACTGGATGAACCATTAATACTTTGGTTTTGCAGTTCTGTTTCCTGAGAGAAAATGTTTTTGTTTCAGGAGTCTGTGCACCATCTGTGCTATTACATCTAATGAGGGTGGCCAGATCCCCAGATGATATTGAAGAGCACCTTCCCTCTGACACTGCACCATTGGAGTTGACAGGAGTTTTGCCTTTGAAGAAATGTAAGCATGGAGGTGGCAGTAAGCACAGACCGTGCTCCACTGGTCCTCTGACTGTGCCTTACGAGCAAAAAGCCTCCTAAACCCACTGGATGTAGCTTTCCAACAGGTGAGGGGAACTGAGATGCCAGTATATTAACATGTTTTCCCTGGTGTGACTTACTGCATCGAGGATGTCAGCCGAGCTGCTGCGGAGGTCTGAGGACAACTCACACGTTGTGTATCCCGTGTGTGTGTATGTTCTTGTTGGCGATTTACGTTGACAGGCAGCTGAAGGCACCCAAAGATCTGGTGCGTGGTGACATACCACAGAGCGTATTGCCTTTATGCTGTGATTTTCCCCAAGGAAGATGGCGAGCTCAGAATGGGATGCTAAAGCCACCGTAGCTGTAGCTACTCATCATGCAGTTTGGTGGCTCATCTCCTTCCCATGGTGCTTCTGAGCTGCCCAGGAGCTGCGTGTTGATGAAAAAAAGTTTAATCCATGTTCCCACCCAGAAACATTTTGCAAAGACAGTTCTGGGAATGCAATGGATTGCTTCCTCCAGTAGATTGAGGTGGGTATTGGCAGACGGGTTTGACCATACAGTTGGCCAGTTCTGTTATGTGCTAGTTTTTTAACAAGTCGCTGCAGTGTGATTGGTCCCAGGGGTATCATGAATTTGGTTCTGCTTGGCAAAATAAAGGTGGACAATGGCTTGGATTACAAATTCTGTAAAAATTCTGTAATTAAATATGTTAAAATTTTAATATCCTTCTGATAATCTGACAATCCTTATGTCCTTTTCATAGCATGTTTTTTTGATGGCTTACCTCCTTTTGCATCTCCTTTTGGCCTCTCAAATACTTAGGTCAGAAGAAAGTGAGTAATGAATAGAGCAAGGCACTTCAGTATTGTAAAGATATGAAACTCTTTCTGTGTTCTCGCAGGGGTATCATACCCCATAATTCATTAAAAAGTCCTGTGATTACTTCCGGTATTTAGGAGTTTACCTTGTTCCCACTGAAAGTCAAAGGCATGTTTTTAAAACGTCCAGTGATTTTAATGGAAGCAGCTTCAAAACTTAATAAAAATCTGTATTATTTCAAAATTTGAGAGTATCTGGTTCTGATTATGAAAGGTTAATAACATTTTAAATTGGAAGTACAAAATATTAATCGTGCTTCCTTCTTAAGTCAAATGCACTTTATGTCTGTTTCTATGGTGATGATAATTAATACATGGGGAATGGTAAGGGGCTCAAACAGACTGGATCCTGCAGTGAGCTGAGCAGCTCCTGGAAGAACTGAGGGTTCTCGGCTCCCGGCAGCAATAGAGAGGAACATCTCAAAGGAAAATGCTGCATTTTGCAGGGTCAGGTCATGGACCTTTTACCAATTAGGAGTAGAGCCTGTTGTACAGTACTGCATAATCCTATTAAAAGCAGCCAGATGTGACTCCATGGCAAGTGGTGGTGCCAAATGTAAAACATCAATCCTGTGAGGTACAACAGCCTCAGTTCTGACTGGAGTTTGCGCAGGTAGTGCTTGTCAGCTTAGGTGCTTACCTGTATGACACCCAAATGGCTGCTCAAAGCACTGCTACGTGATTCCCACAAAAGTATTCCAGCGCTGGTCGCAGAGAAGTGAAAATGAGCAGGAGAGGAAATACAGCTAAAGTGCCATTCAGGAAGCCAGGGAGGAGAAGTGGGTTTCACTTCTGTTTTCAAACAGCTGGTAAGTGAAGTGAAGATATTTTATGAATGCATTCTCTACCCCATTCCCTCTCTTCTCTTCCCCCTTCTTCCTGCCATGGCTAGAATTTGTTTTCAATCAAGTATGAACTCATACTTTAATAAAAACAATACATTAAAAAATCAAATAGGAAATATTATTTCCTGTTTGAGTAGCTCCAGGAAGTTTGGGAGGACATACATACAGACTGACCCCAAATATTTTTATATGCAACTTACATACATAGTTACTAGGATCTCATTTCTTCTTCCTCAGGAAACAGAAAAAGGAGGTTGGTTAGCAGGTGTTCAGAGGACCTTGCCTTAGGACTTAAAATAGTTCTCTGTTAAATGAAACTGTGAGGTTTTTAATATGTCAATGGTAACTGTGTACATACTATTAAAATTTGATTTATGTATGCCATATTTTTGACAAATCACATTGTTATACAAGTCTTTCAGACATAAATGGACCAAGGGTCCAATTTAATCAAAACTGAAATTTGGTTTTTTTAAGAAAATAATGCACAGAAAATAATTCATTCAAGATTTTAATCGTTCTGTGGCTGGAGGGTTCCTCCCATTCCCTGCAAGAGAAGCCTTGTACCCCAGGCCGACCCTCCAAACTGGTGTGAACATAACTTAGCTTTTTTAGGTCAAAGATGAGACTCCTTACACAGGTCAGTTGGTGGGACGGAGGAGAATATCTAGCTGGAGGTGCAATTTTAGAAAATTATATTTCTCTCCTGTGCTTCTGCTATCGAGTAGAAGTAGTAGGAAGTGGCTCTGCTATTCACAAGGGTAGATTAAACTTCATTCACCAAAACAACTTAATAGAATTACCAGAAATATAAAGAAAGCTCGTTAACTACTAAAATGAAAAAGACTCATCTTTTATTTGCTGTTTTAAATTTTGGTACAAAAATACAGATGTAAATACATGTGAAGGATGGAAAGGATTTTTTTTCTTAAACTCAGATTTACCACCTTAGTGAAAAGCAGGACGGGCATCTAAAAGCATTTAAGCAGAGTGTTTATTGTGGGGCACTGAAACAAAAGCCTGCTGAATTCTAAATTACAAACCTGGTCGGGAATTGACTGTCAGACTCTGCCTTTTTAACTCTCTTTCAAGAGATACTCTGTGACTATCAGCATCTCAGAGAAAAAACACGACATAGCCACCTCTGTAAGGTTCTTGCACAGAATAAAGAAAACAACAGTTAAACCCGTTTAAATGCGCTGACATCTTCGTTAGCTGGGAACCTGTGCCACCCCTCCTAACAGAATCTTGAACCTACGGTTTCCTGATGGAAAGATCCACGCCACCCCTCCTAACAGAACTATTCAGCACTGGTTTTTGCAATTGTCTTGAACCTACGGTTTCCTGATGGAAAGATCCAGAGCAGAAGCCCATGCCTCCACGTGTTGCGGGAAGCCAGGGCTCAGTCATCGGTGGTGCTGTCAGTAATTGAGCGATGGCATTACTCTGCCCAGTGACAGGTAAAGGAGAGGACCGCATACCAATTTGCTTGGGTTTTTACAAGCCTCTAGACTCCATATGTAATTAAAGAGACTTTTCATATTTAATAGTATTTATCTTGTGTGTCAGATAACACTTGTTAAAAGTCATCAGCTTTTCATTACCAAGATCATTAATACTATTGGTGATACCGTGACTTGAATAGATCTTCACTTGTTTGTCACAGCTGCAAATTGACTTCCTAATGACTAATTCAGTTGTAAATTTGCCTTTTCAAGAACAAACCCAGAAGTATCAGACTTGTTGCTTACCTCAAATTCTTTTATTGACATTTACTTTTGATGTAAAGCAATGCTAAGCTAGTGATTTTAGTGGGAAGCTCTCTTCTGGAAAGTCATATTTTCAGATAGGTAACACACTGCCTGATGGAGCAGCTTTTTTGTGCATCCAAATTTTGCTGATTTTCCCATCTGTTCCCCCTGCTGTGATAGGACACCTGGCAAAAGGACCAGATCCTGTTTTTTCCTGCATGTGAATACTTTGGCTTGCTAACCTTTGCATTGCTACCGCTGTGTGTGATGGAAAGGATAAAATTGTGCTGGGCTGGCAGGCAGGAAACCCGGCTGCTCTGTGCTTTCACTTCTACTTGCATACTGAGCCAGCGAGTTACTTGGAGGCATCAGACTGGACTCTGCTGCACTTTCAGAGTACAAGGGCAGGCTAAGGAGTTTCCTTTTTTTTTTTTTTTTTGCATCTTCACATACAGAATGCCCTCAATAAGAACTTGACCTTATACAAGGCTTTAGGACAGATAGTCTTAGATCTTAAAGCTGAAAGTAAACCAGTAGGTTGTTTAGTTTTGCTTCTTATGAAAGTCAAGGTGTGAGCTTCTTCCAGCTCTTTAGCCAGGCTCAAAACTTTGATTAATGCATAACTTCCAGAAGACATTGAGGAATGGAGAGCACAATGCTTTCCTTTTAGTTTTTTGTTTTCAGTGAGTGCCCAGGTTAGAAGGTAGGGGCAGGGGGATTGCCACCTGAGGCATGACACAGAGAATAAAGTGTTATGAGGACCCTCTGGTTGGTAGAGATAAGCCGATGTATTGTAGATGCGAAGAGTGTGTCCTCAAATTTGGCTATACTAGATGACAGTTTAACGACAGTACTGAGCCAGCTTTAATTGTTGTTGTGCTGTCAGCAGGCACAAGGTTATATACTGGCAGAAGACTACTGTTGAGGAGGAAAAAGCAGAACACCACCAAAGCAGCAGTGTAGTCAGAAGGTGATTGTCAGAGGCAAAATAATTCAGCTTGGATGTTCAGCCTATTTCCTTGGCGTGAATGTGAATTGGAGCTGAAACTTCGCATAGGTATCTTTGCTCAAGGTGAGAGCCAAGTCAAGGAGATCAGCCAGGCTTGCAACTGAATCCAGCGCAGTACTAAGCACTGTAGTACTGACCCAATAAAACTGTCAGGACCAGATGTAATTTTATGGACCTTGATAGTCCTCTGCCTGGGCATGGGGAGAGGTGGGGGCTGTGAGCTTTGACTGCCTCAGTGTTTGCTGTGGTTGTGTTGGTGCTCCCATCACTTTCACAATGCACAAGGGGTCTAGGAAGGAAGGGGACTGAGGGAACATTTCCCATAGCACATCATGGTTAACAACAACCCCATGCAATACTACAGGTTTGGGGAAGAGTGTGGCTGGAAAGCTGCCTGGCAGAGAGGGATCTAAGGGTACTGGTCAACAGCTGACTGAATATGAGCCAGCAGTGTGCCTAGGTGGCCAAGATGACCAATGGCATCCTGGCTTGTGTCAGGAATAGTGTGACCAGCAGGAGTGGGGAAGTGATCATGCCCCTGTACTCGGCACTGGTGAGGCTGCACCTTGAATACTGGGTTCAGTGTTGGGCCCCTCACTACAAGAAAGATGTTGTGTTGCTGGAACATGTCCAGAGAAGGGCAATGAAGCTGATGAGGGGTCTGGAGCACAAGTCTGATGAGGAGTGGCTGAGGGAACTGGGGTTGTTTAGCCTGGAGAAGAAGAGGCTGACGGGAGACCTTATTGCCCTCCACAACTACCTGAGGGGAGCTTGGGAGGTGGGTGTCGGTCTCTTCTCCCAAGTAACAAGTGATAAGATGAGAGGAAATGGTGTCAAGTTGCACCAGGGAAGGTTTAGGTTGGACATTAGGAAGAATTTTTTCAATGCAAGGGTTGTCAAGCATTGGAATGGAATACCCAGGGAAGTGGTCAAGTCCCCATCCCTGGAGGTATTTAAAAGATGGGTAGATGAGGTGCTTAGGGACATGGTTTAGTGGTGGGATGGCAGTGTTAGGTTAACAGTTGGACTCGATGATCTTAGAGGTCTTTTCTAACCTAAACAATTCTATGATTCTATGATCAACAGCAAGTCAGTTTGTTTGAAAGCCCTGGGGAATAAGGTCTGTTTGTTTGCTCACCAAGAGGGCTGAGTGGTTTATGCAGTTCTAGTCTTGGTAGTACAGAATAAATCTCTTTCTCCCTTTGTTGCCAAGACATAGTCTAACTTATTCACAAAGACTCTCTCCATTCAAAGGGCTTTGCATTCAAAGCCAGACAAACATCATTTGGACACTAATTGCATTGGATGATCAGGTAAGCTATGACCTCACAGTGTTGCTAAATTATTTCATTTGGTTTTGTGTTTAAACCAATCTCCATGGAGAACTCTGGTGTACTTCATATATCACTACTTCATACATTTGATGATGAAGTGCAGTACTAAGGGAGTTCCACAAAGATATGGGTGTAGGTAAGGTTTTATTGTATATAGGGAGATGGAACTTTAGGAATCCTCTGGGTATATAAAAGCTTGAAAGTAAGCTGTCAGTGCAATCCAGTGTGATTTGACAGACATCTCCTGTGGGAGGAC
>NW_009260616.1:4165890-4179169 GCF_000687185.1 Egretta garzetta
ACCTTGAGTGGAAAGGTGACCTGCTTTAAAAAGTATTTAAAAAGGTCACATTAAAAGTATCAGAGGAGGTACCAGTCACTTAGGTAACTGGCCCACAGAAAATGATAAATCAGTATGAAAACTATGGCCTTTAGTGGGAGCAGCAAGTGTTCCCTTTTACAGGCAGCAATTATTCTGTATGGAGAAAAAGAGTGCTGTGTTACCACCTAACAATACAAAATAAGATGTGAAAAAGTTACATGACCCTGGTAATTTTCTCTTGAAAAACCACAAATGATTTCCTTAGTATCAAATAGTGAACATGTAAATAGTTTGTAGTCAGAAAGTGCTTTAATAATAACAGTCATTTTAGATAGAATGAAATAAAATACCTCTGACAGTGATAAATCAACCCGTTACAACCTTGCTTCTAGTGGTGCCGGTAGCTTTTTGCAAGAGAGATGGCAACAGACATCCACAACAAGGATAAAACAGCACAGGCAGAATGTGGCAACTGAAGAGAAAAAGCTGCAATGCCATAGCAAAGGTATCTACTACCATCATTTTGCTCTCATGGGTAGAAACAAGAAAAACACTTGTACAAACTCAATTAGTTTTACCATTACAGGGAAAAGAACTGCTACCTTCTAGGGTGCGTATGCACTTGTGCACAGTCAACATGTGCATCCTCATACGCACTTGTGTGCAATTGTCTTCTCCTAGGAAAAAAATAGGAATTGCTGGAATTTGCCATGCATGCTGTTGAAATATTAACAAAGTCCCATGTAATCCCACCAGTGAAGGTTTAGAGTGGGATTCAGCTCCAGAGTAAGATACCCAACAGAAGATGTCAACATGTGAACTTGGTGGGTAAAATACCTATGTTTAGGTGTCTTAACCCGGAGACAAGTCCTGCCCCTTCAGCTCTGAGACAAAGCAATCAAAGCTTGATCCTTGGTGTTACTAAGAAGCTCTAAGTAACAGTTGTGGTATTTTATAAAGCAGCCATAGTTGCATGGCTCTGTTAATAAACTGATGGAAATTGAGAAGGAGGATGATGGGGCAGCTTAAAAATATTATGTTAATTAAAAAAATTAACAGTAATGAAATGGAGCTTTTGTTGCTAACTTCGTTTCTTAAATAGCATGAAAAAAAGTTATGTTGATGATGGGGAGAATTTGCTCCATATTATAGTCTTAACTAATAAAATGCTACAATAATGCTGGGAAATAGAAGATTTTAGCTCCCATTTTATGAGTCATCTGAGCTTTCAAAGTAATGAGTGTATATTAACATCTAATTTGCTTAGGGCTGGATGGAAGTTTGGGTAAGTGACCTTCATATCTCATGCTTTAATGCTGATGATTCTCAACTGTACACTCATAGTATCACCTGTAAGATATAAAGGTCTTTTTGTCCATATCCCTGCCTTAGGTTGGTGCTGAGGAAACCCATTTTCCCCTTTGACTTGTTATCTTTGTGTTCTTCTTGGGCAGGGTAGGCATCTAGTTTCTTTCTGTGCTTCAGAATTCGTGTTTGCATCGCGTTATCCCAGACGCCAAAGTCTCCTCTTATAAATCTGCTATGACTGCCTCATTCCCCTCTGCCTTCCACCTTGCATACTAATTTACCTTTGTGTGACCAGAGTAAGAAAAACAACAGCGAAAAAAGGGAAGAGATGCAAGGGCATTTCTATTGGAATAGCTCGTGTACCCAATGCCGGAGGGAAAGCAAAGCACACTCTCTCTTGCTGATCCTTTGATTTCCATAGGTTGGCCTCACTTCCCCTTTTTTAAGGAAGGAAACTCCCCTTTGACTGCCTCCAAGAGCTCTCTGGAGGTGGTATATCCTTCATCCTCTTGTTGAGGGATGAAGCCTCAGGACTTGTGGCAGAAAGCCCTGGGGGATCCTGCTGCTTGGCCTGGCCTCTGCGTGTGCAGGTTCTCTGGCCTCGGTCATGCTCAGAGCTCAGGGGTTGTGCCCTCACCCCTCCTTAAAGCAAGGCAACACCTGTGCAAGAGGCAGGGTCCTGTTGCTCCTGTTGAGTTTTTAAGTGTCCTGGTTTCGGCTGGGATAAAGTTAATTTTCTTCATAGTAGCTAGCATAGTGCTGTGTTTTGGGTTTAATACCAGAAGAATGTTGATAACACACTGATGTTTTCAGCTGTTGCCAAGTAGTGCTGAGACTACTCAAGGACTTTTTGAGCTTCTCCTGCTCGCCCAGGTGCATAACAAGCTGGGAGTACAGCACAGCTAGCACAGCTAACCCAAACTGTCCAAAGAGCTATTCCATACCATAGAACGTCATGCTTGGGGGGGGAGGTTAGTTCGGTCGGTCGGTCGGTCGGTTGCGGGGAGACTGCTCGCGGCTCGGGGGCTGCTCGCAGCTCGGGACGGGCTGGGCATCGGTCGGCGGGTGGTGAGCAATTGCATTGTGCATCATTCGTTTTGTATATTCTGTATATTCTGTTATCATTCTCATTATTACTATTATTATTATTTTCTCTTATTAAACTGTCTTTATCTCAGCCCTCGGCTCTAACCTTTTATTTTCTTTCCGATTCTCTCCCCCATCCCACTGAGGGAGGGGGGAGTGAGCGAGCGGCTGCGTGGTGCTGAGTTGCCAGCCGGGTTAAACCACGACATTAAGTTAGAAGTTTTTGTTTTTACTTGTAACCCAGCTCTTGATCAGCTGGTCCCTTTTCTCTTTTCTGCTGGGAGCACACTGCTATTAGTGACTGTGCAAAGAGCAATGCACTAGTTCATTTCTTCTACATATTGCTAGAGGACATTACAGTCTCCCCTTTTCCGTGATTTTCCATATTGCAGCATACCTGGAATGGTACGTCCCTTTGCACGTAGGCAGAGATGGTCATCTAATCCTCCTGCATGATCAGAGGATTTTGCTCACCATTTTTAATGTCAAATTTATTCTTCTTGCTTCAAAACCTCTAAGTTCCACAGATCCATGTCTCTCTTCTGCTTGTGCTCTTTTCCTCTTTCTCTCCACCCATTTTTTTTTCCTATTTGTAAGGGACTGTCAACATGTACAAACTGATCAACATGAGTGTATAGTAACCCAAGCTATTCTGGAATAACTTCCTGCATGAACAGCCTTCCAGAGTATTACAGAATAATTGTTCTTTTCCAAAGCTACACACTATGTCCTCAAACCCTGAAGAAAATTCTTGGGCTGGACTATCATTGATTTGTCTCCCGTTTAATGACGGGGAAACCCAGCAATGTCTCTGTTGGATGACATGCATTGCTTATCCTGATGTAAAGCTTGTGCAATGCTGTAGAACATGAGTTCCCTGTTTCTCTCTGTCAAAAAGGGTCAGCCCAATTATTCCAGATTTTTTCTACTCCTGGTGTGAATGTATCAATTTCTATCTCTTCTCACTATCATTTAATTTTGTTGTTAAAAATATAATAGCCTTCATAAATTTGAAAGTGTTTAATGTCTCACAGAAATAGCTATATTGTAAATGCTACAACTCAGTGAAAACAATAATATTTTGTTATACTATCACAACTGCATCCTTAAATGATCATAAATTGACTTGGAATTAGCATAATAATTCCATAAAAGAGATAAGAATTTCTAAAGTGAAAGTGAAAAAGGCTTAAATTTAGTGTAAAGCAGGAAATAGATCCTAGGGCAAGACTGGAAAACGCTTGGTGGCGTGTTAAACAGTAGGAGATAAAGTAATGACTAGAAAAGTCAGGATGTGTTAATACAATGAATGACTGTTGGCTGAAATCTTAACACTATGGGAAGGATTAATGGAAACTGTCCTAGCATACCAAGAACATATTAAATGCACTACTTTGCCGTTAGGATGATTTGGATCTGTTCAATACAAGCATTTGATTAAGGAGTATTTTCTTGTAAGCATAAAAAAGCAGGCAGACAGAGGCACACAGCGTCCCTTTAGAAACCATTGCACTTTCCCTCCTCGGTGCTCATTCCCGTGTGATCGATCCATGCTGCCCTGCTGGGGTCACTCTGTGACGTTCCTTGGGTACCATCCCTGAAGGGGTGAGTGTGGAGACACTGCAAAGAACACGTATCTCTAGTGACTGGGAATGTGCGCTGGTTTCAGGGGCCATCACTTCATCTCCATCAGCTTTCATCGCAGCTACATGAATCAGTCTTTTGCTCTAACATCTGCAAATATGAGAAGCTGGGGGTCCTCGAGGGCTACTGCCCTCCCTTCCAGTGGAAATGCTTGCGTTCAGGAAGCCCATCTCACCCCAACAAGCCAGGCATCTGCTGCCAGAACCTGCAGGGGAGTCTCTGGGGGAGCCCTCCTGCCAGAGCAGGACAATCCTGGGCTGATCCCTCAGAGGCTGTGGATGCAGGTTTGAGGGAGCAATGGGGAAGCTCAGGTAGGGAAATTGCATCCATCCTCAGCATGGAGAGGAAGACAAGCTTTTCCACTGGGAGGAACATTAGGTTTCCAAGCTGTGGAAAGTGGGTAGGAAAAAAGGAACTGAGAAGATAGGAGAAGGAGGATGAAGTGTGAAATACCAGAGCAGGGTGTGAGAGGCAGGAAGGGGAGAGGACTGGTAACACAAAAATGGGAAAGGCAGGGAGGATAAGCATAAAGCAAAGGAGCATGGGAATAGAGGCTCTTCACTGGTTTTCCTTCCAAAGGGATGGAGATGGCCCCCCCGTGAAGGGATCCCTCATCTTCCATCAGCTCCCTGCCACTTTGCTTTTCTTCCCTCACTGCCCATTTCCTAAACATAGTCTACCTTTTCACTTACAAAGTCTATCGTTCTCCTCGTCACTATTAGCATTATCAGCAATACTTGTTTTGACTAAGGTGACTGCTTAGCAGCCATACACAGATTGAGGTCTCCTGAGGTAAAAGTTGTCCTCTGACATCTGCTTGAGGCAGAAAGGCAGTTGAGGAGGAGGGGAGGAGAGGGAGCGATCAGAAGAGGGTGGGGAAAGCAGGAAGATTTTTGTAATAAAAAATAAATAGAAATTATAGCTACAGTGCTTTCAAAATGCTTTTAGAAGTCCACTCTTACCTTGACAAGCAAAGCTTTTAATATGTCTTTTTTCTTCATGGTGGTAAAACTTACAGACATCAATCACGGCCCATTGAGAGGAAGACAAAGGCTTTATTTGGGATCAGAAAACTGTATTTGTCAGTTGGCTGTACTTTCTTTTATATTGGAGAATATTACTGGAAAATCTATTACTGGAAATTGGAAAAACTTTATTTTTCAAAACTGTGTCTGAGTTTTAGCAAATCCTGTCTTACATTTTGTGGAAGAAACCCCAAATCCAGCATGAGTGATTTAATGTTCCTGACACTTGACTTGCTGCCTTCAGAAAAGATGCAGATTTACAACAGGGAGAAAGCCACAGTCGCTCCTGGCTCCATCTGTGCAGCCCACTCCTTCTCAGAGCTTCTCACCTCTCCTGTTGGGTGGCTCTGCTGCTTGCTTGGCTCCCATAGCTTGTAGCCTGCTGTACTGAGGCAATGTGAGATGAGTACCAGCTTACCTTGGTGCATGGTACATAGCCTCAACATGAACCTCTCTGCCCCCCGTACAGTGGAGGAAGAGAGGGGGAGCAGAGAGCTGGAAGTGGGAACCACGATTCCTGCCCCAAGGTAGACAGTCCTCATTTGTCGATCAGAGCCCTGAATCCCAGGTAGTTGGCACAGCTATGGATCTGCCTCAGGCAGCTCTAATCCAGATGAAAAATGGTATCTGAAGGTTTTTGTCCTTGAAATGTAGTCAGTGCTAGACGATAGGGATATATTGATTGCTATCATAATGAGGACAGAACAGCTACGTGAAATGCAAGAAAAGAAAACGTGACAGTGCCTGGGGAGAAGGAATCTCCGTGGCAGAAAGCAGGGAGGGTATGCTTGCCCTGACGAGTGCCTCTTAGTCGCCTGCAGTAAGTCATTTCAGCAGAGCGGCTGGGAGGGGGCACTTGCTGCAGCCCAAGGGGCTGTGTGCTCTTCGTACCTGCCCCTGGGCTGCTCCTCAGAGAGTTTCCCCGCAGTGGGAGCTCTGCTCCCCCCTCCCTGGGTGGGTTTGCACTTACTAGGCAAGATTTAGTGTGGGTACAGAACTGAGTCAGATTTAATTTGCGAGTTTACTGCCAAACCTGAACCAATTTTTAAGCCAGCTGTACAGCACTGATTTAACAAGAAATGGAAACCATTCAAAGCTCTGTGAATTTGGCAGAAATTAACAATTTTGGCTGAGTGTTACTGTGGGGTTTTGACTAATTCAAACCTAAAGCTCACAGTGAAATTCAGGAGGCTTGAATCCATGCCAAGGGAAAGGTTTGCATAGATCTCTGCAAATTGGAAGTGTCAAGGTTTCAACAGCTCTGCTTGATAAGTGAGTAAGGAGAGATTTCCCTCTGAAGTCTGCACCTCTCTTGGAATCCAGAATGAATGTGTCATGGGAACATACCACACCTGATAACGTATCTTTAAGCAGCTTTATTTGAATGGGTTGTTAATGACATGAACAATAGCAATTATAAGTGATATTATATTGACAGGCTATGAAACGGTTTGGTGATTCATTCTCCTAAATTAGCTATTTTCTGCTATGCACTGTGAATACTGCTATTGCTGATAGCAAAACAAAAATAACTTAAGGAAAAAAAAGCGCTATCTTGGGGTAACTATATTTGGGGCAAATATTTGTGTAGGGATTGGAGCTGGGTATGGTACTCTTTGCAAATATATTATGGCTAACCATGGTCATCTTTTCTGTTTATGATTTGTGCATTCCTTTCTGTGAAAGTATTTGTTAGTTGTAATCAGTTACCAAGTTGGTTGAATAGTTGTTAGGTACAACGGTTGTTTGCAATTTCTCGCAATGAATATTTATGATGTGCAAAAATTTCTATCCTGTGGTACTGGATCTGGCCCTTAATAGGGTAACTGAAACAAAGCAAGCAGAGGGATAAAAACCCAACAAAAACCAAACAACAAGTGCAAAACAAATATTGTTCACACACTGATGGTCGTGTGTGCAGACAGCTGTAAGTATTTGTGTGTAAAGCAGCCACTTTCCAAACATTCAGGTCTACTGAGAATTATTTTCAGTGTCTTTTTTGTGAAATTGGTTCCATAGGTAACATGAGTCACTTGTAAAAATTGTTTAAAATATGAAGAGATGAACACAAATATAAAATCTGAGTTATCCAGGCAGTGCTTGCATTGAAGAATTAGAGCTTTGGGTTTTCGCACCAATACTGAAAGGTCAACATTTTAAAAAGTAATATTTCGGAACCTAACTGTAGACTTCCATTTTTTTAAATTAAGATTTCCACTTCATCTGCAAAAAACTCTGTCCTGTAGCTACTAATGTGTACCACTGGAAAAATACTGGTGCAGGGAAGAGAGGATATGGGAAGGAGAGGAATTTATCTTCAGTGAGATTAATGGAGTACAACTCGGTACCATTTTATTGTTCTGTACCCCCAGATTTTAACGCATGATCTGTGCAACAGTCACAAATAACTTTGTCCTACCTTAAATCAGAGTAGTTTGTGATACTGTTTTAATATTTATTGCAGTCATGTAATGTTTGTTACCATAGCCCAATCTCTCCCTTTCTTACTATTTTTGGTGTGCTTACCTGCAATGTTTCAGCGCAGCTGGTGAGCACCCAGTAAGCCCTGGGGCACTGTGGCAGGACACCAGGTAGTGCCACATCCTCGGATTCTGACCCGGGCCTCACACCTGTGCATTAGTCTAGGTTATGCTTCACAGGCATTAATAATTACAATTTAAATAGCTTAAAACTGAGTAACGAGCTCACCTGAGCACCTTTGTAAGAATGTTTATCAATCATTAGAGAAATAGTCAAAAAAAGAGAAAAATTAGCATGCCAGAAGCTGTGTAATAAACCCTGTAAGACTAGATATTAGAAAGATTAAGCTACTCTTTCTCTACAGCAATATATATCTATAATGAGATGCAGTTGCTTCTTACAAATGCGCCACAGATTAATTAGTTCCAGAATACTGCAGCTTGGTCACAGTACCTTAAAGGCTCTTGAAAAACATTATCCATGATAGGGGAAGCAAAGGGAGTTTACATACTGAGAAAAGCAAATAAACTTGGCTCTTCGCATTGTCGTATTCTGGGGAGACAATTTCTCTTTAACGACTTTTCACTCAGAAATCCTGATAGAATGTTACAGATGTGTCCTTCACTTGTAACTTTTGAATTTGAATAAGTAAGTTAAGGAGAATCAGGTTGGCAGAATACGTATTTCTCAACAAAATTGCAGTGTTTGAAGACCCTAGAGTAAATACCGTTTTCATTTCTCCCCCTACTGCTTTATGTATAACTTTTTAAGTGGTTCCAATGTTTTAAACCAGATGTGCTGGGCCAGAATTATTCAACTGTTGCACAACTTAAGTTAAAGAGAACATGTGCTGTGTGTGCCTGCATAAGTAAGTGCTATGCTCTGCCAACACTTTCTCTTTTCTGTTCGTGTATTTGCTTCAATCCATCTCCCTCAGGAAAACAGGAGTGCATGGGACTGTGTACAAAACACACGACAAAAAAACCCAAGCCATGCACGATGCATTATGTAAAGGGAAGACATGGTGGTAAATATAAAGAATTTATCAGCATGAGTATGAGATGCCTGCATTCCTCAAGAGAAGCAAAAGCCAAAGCTGAATTATGTAGGTCATCCCAAGAAGTACCAAACAAACCTTATGCAGAGACTGCCCTTTGTTATGTGATACACAAAGATTGTTTATATTCATTATTGAGACTTTCTGCTTCTACTTGTACATAAAGGTTGATATTTTATTTATAATATGGTTTATCTCCAGATGCAACCTGAAATTATTTTTAGATCCACATAAGCAATGTTGTAGATCCAAACAAACTATATGCCATGATGTGGGAGAACCAGAACAGTGGAGTTCAAAACCAAAGGAGCCAGAAGAATTCACTGGGTATGAGGTGGAAAGACAATGCCTAGCAGAACCACTAGATTTTTTGATCATTAGATATCTGTATATCTCAGAAATTCGTAACTGATCCAGAACAGGATGATTTTGTCCTGGGAGACACGTATTCTTCAAGGGAAGAAAGAGGAAGTGTTTAATTGTCAGATCATTTAAAAATTATTTTTTAATACAGCTGTGTGCTTTTGTTCTAAAATGTTTAATAAAAAGAATGCAGGTGGTATCACAGGCACAAAGCAAAATTATCTCCTGGCTATCACTTCTATGCATGCTTACATTATTGTTCTAACTCTAATTTTTGCAGACAATCCTGGGTAACTACAAGCTCATTTTCCTTTTCCTTCAACTGTGATATTTATTGACCTACAAATTACTCCTATAATTTTATTTCTCTAGTTGTGCTGTTATGACAGCACCTTTTGGTTACAATAATCTCACTAATAGCTGACAGTACTGTGTACATGTGAACCTGAGGCGAAAACACGACTTGCATCAGAAGTGATGACATATCAAATCCTGGTAAAATCGGTGGAGATAATTACATAAACTTTTCCTCATCAAGCTTTCTCAACACTACTCTGGGGTGGATTGAGTTGTGGATTTCTTGCTCTACACTTGCCAAAGAGTTGCAATAAGAGAGATGCCAATGGCTGTGGGGATCCAGTGACTGCTCCAGAATTTATGTAGGGGGACACACACTTAACTGTATTCACGCGAATGCATATAGACAGGGAAACAAGCTGGAGGATTTTGCGTGCACACCATGTGCTGTCACAAACCTACAATGTTGTTGGAATAGCTGAGATGTGGTGGGATAATTTGCACACCTGGCAGGTGGTGGTTAATGGATTGTACTTTGCCTGGAGGCTGGTAATAAATGGGGTACTGCAGGGGTCTGTCCTGGGACCTGTCCCATGTAATATCTTTATCAGTGATCTGGAGATGATGGACTACACTCTCTTCAAGTCTGCAGGAGACAGAAAATGGGGGGATCAGTTGATGGCCTTGAAAGCAGGGCTGCCATTCACAGGGACCAAGACAGGTTGGAGGAACAGGCTAATGGAAGCATTATGAAATTCAGTGGGGACAACTGCATAGTCAATAACCCCTGGAAATGGGTTGTGCTCTGAGGAGGAGCTGAGGGACTTTGGCTCTGACTCGGCCTCAGGGAGAGACAACTCTGGGCGAACTAACTTAGCCCCCCAGTACCTAGTGAGGAGGAGCTGAGGGACTTTGGCTGAGACAGCTCTGGGCGAACTAACTTAGCCCCCCAGTACCTAGGGGGAGGTTGTTGAGAAGAGGGAGTTGAGACACCCAAGGGGCATGGGCTGAAAGAAGCAAGAGAGGTTCAGATGAGATATGAGGAAAAGGCTTTTCCCCACTGAGCCAGTGGGGCAACCCTCCCATCCAGCCCAAGTTATCGCGTGATAACTGACTGAGCACTGGCACAGATTGCCCGGAGCGGCTGTGGAGTCTCCATCCTTGGAGATATGCAAAAGCCGACTGGACATGGATCTGGGCAACTTGCTCTAGGTAACCCTACTTTAGAAGGGGGTGGACCAGATGACCTCCAGAAGTCCCTTCCAGTCTCAACTATTCTGTGATTCTCTGATCCTATGATCCTATCTAGGGATGCAATTTCAGGAAAAAATGTAATATTAGAGAGGCTTTTATTCTGTGTGCTCGAGATCCTCTAATATAGCCAGGTCCTTGACACTGTAAATTTATCCTCTTCCAAAAATTTCAAAATTTGTTCTCAAGTAATTACACTGCAAGACTAGAATTAGTGTTTTCCACCTTTTATTATGTGCATGATGCAACCACAGTCCTGCCAGCTCTTGCTTTGTAATCACAAATAATACGTTGCTGACTGCACTCTTGTTGGATGACATAAATACGATTTCAGTGTTGTTCTGCTGGTTGCTGTATGTACTTTCAGTTCTAGACTCAGTAAGTTTTCTGAATCAGGGCCATGGCACACTTGTATCTTAGGTGTCCTGGAGCTTGCAAAACAGTGTCACTGAAGGACCCACTCCTGAGTTCCCGCTAGTTGGATAGTCACTTGGTTAACCAAGAAACCTAATGTAGGACACATATCACTGCATATGCATGCCTATATGCATGCATATGCATCACTTATAATTAATCAGTGATAAAGTATTTTACATTTTATAAGCACTTTAACAAACTACTTATGTCTGATGTGAGAAAACACTAGATCCTAGCAACAGATCTTCCGACTGATTTCAGCTATCATATAGAAATTGTGGCTAAAACTCTGTTTGGGTTTGAAACTTAGCTGTTTGCTCTTTGGTGTTCTTCCCTGTTGATATTTCTGTGTTCCAGTGAATGATCTTGTCACAAATTGAGAGCTCAATAAAATATAATGCTCCATAAGAATACAGACTATATGAAGGCAAAATTTATTCCATGAGCCCAAGGGGATAATTTGCTTTTCATCTCTTCCTTCTCTCTCAGAATATAAAGCTACCAATAAATGGTATGTAAAGGAGACCAGACCAAACCAAAGAGTTAAAAGTTTGCAATTTATTAACTTGAGCATGAAAGTACAGAAAATAGGCAGGGACTCAAGTTAGTTGGGAAAGAAGTCTCAACCTATTGCATTAAAACATGGCTTGCACTAGTCTAATGAGTTTTCTACCAAATGAGGCATGAAACATACTGCCAGAATATAAAGTCAGTAAAATACCCAGATTACTGTATAATGTCATTATATGTTTTATCTTATTGGGGAGCTGGTTCAGAATACATTATCTTTAAATTTACACAATCTGCAAAACCAGAAAAAAAATGCCTTTTTTTATGAATGTGCCATTCAGGTAAGTTGCTAATAAAAAGAGATCAAAACCTACTGAAATCCGTAAGAAAAATATACATCTACAACACTGTCAAGAACACATGAAAAGAATTGTTCAGTAAAGATGTTAGTTCAGTGTTCTATTTACAGTCCTTGTTTATTCAGACCTATAGAAAAAAACACAGGAAGTAGGAAGTATAGCATCGCACAGAAATTTTTTTTTTTCTAAAATTGTTCCAAATAATTAAGAACTGCAGTGTCATGAATTTAATGTTAGCACATATCAAATAATATGCAGAGATTTGCTTCAAAAGTGAATTTTAATTATTTTAGAATGCTATGTTTTGTAAATATTTAAAGAGGGAGGACTGCATTCCTTAATAAGGAATCGTGCTAAGTTGCAAGTGGTATCACTAACTCCAACTAAAGCAGTTGGTGATTAAAATTAAAAAAAAAGGAAAAATGATCTTGAGTTGTTTGTCAAGAGTCCTATTTCTTTTTCGGTCCCTAAGGGACCGCTTTGCAACTGTAAGACAATTGGATGCTTTCAAAATTAATGGAGTTTCTATTACATCTCATGAGGCTGGAATTTGTCTGCTCCAATCTCCTCAGACACAAGAGTAGATTGTCTGCTCAAGTATTCTCCCTTTGACTACTCTTGAGTTCCATTTTTCAGTGGTTTCATTACAAGCTACACCCAGAAGCTTCCTAGAATTGACTACAAGTCAGTGTATGGTATCAGTTACTGCAATATGATGAATTAAATCTTCATTTATCCTAAATGCCAATAGGCATCTCTGAATCTTTCCTGCATGGCCAAAGATTGCTTTAAGCACAGGCAGAGTTCTGCCTGCGTTGTCTAGGCTGGTTTACTCTTTTCCATCCTTTTGCTGTTATCTGTTGTTAAAGCAGTTGTGTTTCCTCTTAACATGCTGCTTAAGAGATGACTGTCCATCAGCCTCCTCAACGTCCCTTTATCTGCCCAAGGATACACTGATGCTGACAGACTCTGTGTTCGTTTTTAGTATGTCCCAGGTGTTTTCCTTCTAGATACCTTTGGAAATAGAGTGCTGTTGAACTCTGTGGCTAGCTATAACATTCATTAAAAATTAATTTCCTACTTGCCTGATATTTTCTTGATTTATGTGCTTCTGAAGGCAGTTTGATTCCTTCTTGTGCATGAGTAGATTCCAGGCTTCACATCAGTACGCTAAATTGGAAGTAGGATTGAGGGCCTGTAGTTTGGCCTTACCAATTAGTAATGTTTTTCCCTCCTGGGGAAAAAAAAAAAATCCTGTCACTTTGAAAGTATGTAATCTGACTTCTTCTGCTATATGGGTTTGTCTTAATGGAGCACTTTATCTTGGGGGAGGAAGTTGGAGCCGAAGAGCTGGGCAAGGACCAGGCCTCTCTTCCACGTGAAGGGACTTCAGAGGGCAAAGGAGCTGCTCTGTTCTGGGCCGCAAGGAGGGAAGAGGCTTATTTGGGTTAAACTATTAG
>NW_009260616.1:4179180-4234302 GCF_000687185.1 Egretta garzetta
AATCTTTGTGGAACTTTTAAATTAAATTTTGTCATAGCTTTAACCTTATCTTTTTTTTGGCCACAGCTTGCAAATCAGCTCCTCTGTTACTGGGAAGAGCAATGTCTTTATCTAAAATCTAATTCTTCTAATGTGCAGTCAAGACAGGCAGTGCCAGTGTTGTATCTGCCTATCCTGTGTACACACATGCTTGTTCTAACAGTGCAGCTAGTGTCAGTGCTAGACAGAAACACACCCTGGTTTGATGACTTTTAAAAAATGATCAAGTGTGCATTTTCTTTGACTACACAAACTGCACCTTAATATAAGACCTTGATGATATTTGTTTTCATTAGAGCACTATTTTACTTTATGACGGCCCAGAGTCAATCACAGCACAGGCTGCCAAATATATTTTAAAATCTTTGATGTTTGTGGCATGTGATTTTTGCTATTGGACATTCTCTCCCGTATTTATTTTTAGAGCAAAAATGTGATTGACACATCATCTTTTGGGTCTAAGTCCAGTCCACTCATCTCTTAGGTTTGCCTAATTACTTCCTTTGTTCTATTCATGAACTAACTGCAGAAGGCTTTGTTTGTCACTGAAAAGAGAGTAATACCTCACCAGACACAGGCATCTCTTAATACATGTTTCTTTGGTCTTCTGTCTCTGTCTTCCCTCACATAAATTGCAGTCTCCTCTGATGTTAGAGTTTCTCTTTTCTTTGACCTTCTGGAGATGATACAGATGTCCGTCCAATAGACAAAGGATCAATGTGGCTCTGGGGGAAACTGCACTGGAAAATGTAAGCAACTTCTCAGATACCTTAATGCAGGAAGAGCATCCGTAGGGATGAGGCAGCGCTCTCTGAGCACAGTGATTTCCATGCCTCATTGGTTTTGATCTCAGACTTTCCATAAAGACCCTTACAACTGAGCATATGTTGAAGAATATTGTCAGCGCTGCAGTACTGGGCTTTCAGTTCTGATGATGCCATCATAGCTGACTGTTGATACTTAACACTGCAGATTCATAATTTTAATTTATTTTGTTTGAGATGTAGCTAAAAGCAACTGATTGTTTCCCAGTGTGAATAACATCTCTCTGCTTTGGAAGTCCTCAAGAAGCATCATGTCACAGCACCTCAGCTCCTTGGGTATGTACTATTTTTATTTGTGACTTGCTGCTGTTCACTGAACCCAAAGAGTTCTGAAATTTGATCTGTCTGGTTCTCCCATCACCTGTACTGCAGCCATTGTTTCTGAGACACAGAAAGCTGTTTTCATAATTTATTTATATTTTTGCAGAACTCCTTGACTCAGAGCCTCCCCAGAGCCTTCTCCATCTTTTGTCATTCTTATTGGGACAGAGTTTATTGATTTTACATGCCATTTGCAAGGGTGGTGACTTTGCTCTGTTCTTTTTACTGAAGTCGTGTCGTTGCTCATCTCTCTACCCCTGAACTCTGCCTGTGCAAACAGATGTTTTCTCTGTGCTGGAGAAGAGGCCTGGTAACAAATGCTGGGCTCAGTGGACTGTGTGGGTGTGGGGGAAATGGCTCAGAAAGCTGGCCATGTTGGGTAATTGGGATGAAATCTCTTGTCGTACAACTTCTTCCTTCTGTAATCCCCCCAAGGGAGATACAAAAGGAGGTAATGTAATTTTCTTCTGGTACAAGGGTTTGGACCAATGAAAGAAAGTCTGTCCTCATTTAGCCAAGTGGTGGGGAATCTGGCTCAGTGGGTTTAAGAACACTGTCCTGTGTGAAGCCTCCTTACCTCTCTGTGTTGCAGCAGGACTTCCTCTTCCATTAGCCAAAATCCTAAGAATACTATTCCAGATAGGCCCTTCTACAGCTTTTGCTTCCCTCAGAAGTAGCTCAACAACAATTTAGGAGAGAGTTTGTTCATTTCTCTTTTGAATCCTGACAGCTATTAAAATGTGGGATGCAAAATGAAAACTCTATTAAATAGCATCCTTTGTCCATCTACTAAAAAAATATTTTTAAGTACAGGAAGATTATTTTTTTGGAAATCAGCTCCTCCAGCAGAATTCCTTCCGGTTTAGTATGCAGGTTCTTAGATGGTAGATAAGGCTGGCACACTTCTGCGAAAATGTTCAAGATTAGTTAAGACGGTCCTGGTGCAAGTTAATGGATTTCAAATACAAAGTAGCAAGTTTAAAGAACCTTCAGGCATTTTCTGCACTGTGGTTTAGAATCAAACTTATTTTTCACAAAAGCTTAATTTTAAAAGATAACTTTCTCTTTTTTCTATTCAGCAAAATGTAAATTGCACTAGGTAATAACAATAATTGTCTATGAAAAAATGCTTCTTCATTTGGCATTGTTTAGCACATTCTAATGAACTGTGGTAATAAAGGCATCTTTCTTGTGCTTTATAGTATATGAAACTAATGCCTTGAAGGGACAATACAAAGGGATACAAAGCTGGTTGCAAGCAGTATCTTCTGAAAACATTTTTAAGGTAATTACATAGTAGACCATAATGAATACCAATCAAAAAGACAGATACCATGTTTTTCCTCTTAGGTAAGGTTAAGACATGTTTAGGTTCTAAATAACTATAAGCATTTTAAAGGGAATATTTTTTTCTTGGTGCAAGGTTGAAGTTGAACAGATAGCGGTACTGAGCTTCCCTCCTCTAAAGGAATAAAATTAATCATAAGTCAAATTTTGTAGTTAACAGTTAATGGGAACACAGGGGAGACTACAAATACATAAGTTATAATATTTTTTGCTCCCCTGCTGTATATCATAGTGGGAAATGGTAATTGGTGGGGAGCAGTACACATGACCTAGAAGACAACATTTGTCTCTGCAGGATGAAAGGACATTAAAAGCATAATGAGAGAGGAAAAACAAATGGATGGGGGCAGGATCTCACTCTATTTCTATACCATTATTTTACCAGTAGACTGTATTCCACGGTGTACCGAAATACATCTGGAGTCAAACCCATGGGAATATGCAAGTTGCTTGCTTATAACGTTCTGTGTGTTGCACAGTTAAAAAATTACTGCAAGTATTCTGAGCATCTTGAAGTTATTTCCAGTGATTTTAACAGTGTAAAGACTTTTTAAAGGAACTTACAATCCCAGAGTGTTCTCAATGGATATGTATGTTGATAATACATCATTGGTAGGATATTGCTCAGTGAACAAAATAGAATAATGTTATTCTCTTCCAAATGAGAAAACAGAAATATGGAAATTGCCTTAGGGGATCAGACCATCAGTCCAGTATTTTGTCTAGGACTTGTCAGTGCTAGCTGATTAAATGCCTAATCCTCTCTCCACCAACAACGAAACAAAACCTCAAAGAAAAACTTGATTATGCATATATTTTTGTGTAGCTACCATTACACAGAAATTGCCTTAAAATACATGTAAAATTGGCGTTATATTCATGGCACTGTCAGGAAATCCCACAGAGGAGTTAAGAGAGGAACTTTTGGAGGATGATTAGAATCAGTGGTGAAACAGAAGCAAGGAACTGAGCAGCGGTGGATGCTGGAGCCGCCCCCCACCTGTGGAGTGGGATGTGTGGCTTATAGGAGAAGTAGGAGCAAAGAGTGTGAGGCAAGTAGCCTGCATTATGTTCAAATTACTCATGTATTGTGATTGATTTGTTTTGAAGAAGTGTATCGGAAAGCTGTTCTGAGGACTAATGCATGCATAGTGGCCAGTGGTTCATTATCCCTCATTTAACAGTGGGTTTCAAACCAATGAAGATCTACAAAAATGCAAACTATTTTGAATTAGTATGTGAAATCTGCACTACAGGGACATTACTCACCTTTACAGAAGTTCTTGGCAACTCTGAAGTATATTCCTATATATTAATAAACTAGCAAAGAAGTAGAACTAAATGAACATCACACTTTCCTGGGTTCGAACATTTAATCTTTTTCTTTTCTCAAGGTCATTTCCATTACTGACATTTTAGTTTAATGTGAAATTGACTGTATCCCACCAAAAATTCTATATTTTGTAATTAAATCACCAGCAGGCACAGTGGTGGTTGGATATATTTGGCAAGGAATACCGATGTGGATTTCTTGCTGCAACAACATGCATGTGTATAAAGTTCAGCAACATGAGTTCTTTGTCTCTGAACATTGTACAATCAATATTCTATTACTGCAGCGCAAGCTCTGCTGCATTGTAGCTAAATTAGTGTGTAAGAGTCAAGAATGCAATGATGGAAAGAATTCTAATTTCTATATATAAAATTGCATGTAAGCTGTTTATTTTCGCTGTAACAGCTCTGTTCCAGTACCTGTTGCTTCAGGTACTATTTATGTAACTTCATTAAATAGGAGTTTGGGAAGTTTTAATTTATTTTCCTTGCCATTTTCTTCAGTAATAATTTTGAAGAAGCGTCGTATTCTTCTTGATCATTTTGTTCAAATTCTTTCTGTTTGTTTTGCTTTGTATGATGAAGATGTCTACAGCATCAGGAGGTCCATTATACAGGCTTTGTTACACACTGAAATTCTTTTATGGTAAAACCCCAAACAAACCCAAACCAAGAGGTTTGGGGATGACAGGGATGAGCTGCTCCCTGAGAACAAAGGGAAGGGCACAAAGCTGTTACAATGCAGATTGTGGGCAGCGGGCACTGCTGTATGTCACCCCCAAAGGCAAGCCAGGACAGGCTTTCTATAAATTCAATGTAGGCAGCAGTAGACTGCCCGCAGGAACAGAGTGCAGAAGGTAGCAACTTCTTTCTTCATTTCTTTCCTCACTTCTTTCCTCACCTGGAAAGACAGCCACTGCTGCTGGGATGGTGCAAGGGAGAGGCCCCTGCAGGCAGTGCAGATTGTCCTGATGCCCTGCTCCCTTCCCTGCCTCCCGTTTCCAACAGGGGCCATGCCAGCCCCTGCCCAGCCTCCCCGGGAGAGGTGCAAGGGGGACCCATGTGGAAAGCTGGGGGTGGAGGTAGAAGGGCTGCATAGGGGCAGCGGGAGGGAAGCTCCTCCAGGAGAAGGAAGATAAAGAGTCATTTGGGCATGACTGAATTTTGGAGGGTGGGTGAAATGTAAGAGATGCCAAGGTTCGGTCTCAGATGGTGGGGGGGTCTGCTGGGGTGGGGTAGGAAGTGGGAGAGGCAGAGAGAGAAAGAGAAAAGCCTTCACCTGCAGCGCCCTGGGACTTCCCACAACTCTCATGACCTCTTTTGTCCAGAGTCTCTAAAATCTCTTATCCACCCAACTCATTGTCTGCCTCTATTGTTGAATTGAATTTTGAATTTATTTTGTCATTCTTTTAGGGGATGGAAGTCAAGTTTGTCTGTACAGCCTGCAAGTCCTGATATGACTCTGCTTGTTTTAACAACCTCATCTGTGCAGGTGTTTCATTGGTGTCTCTGAATGGATGCCAGGCTGCTCTGCTTTCTCCCTCTTCCCTCCCAAATCCTGAGACACAAATGCAAGGCAAGTGTTGTTTTGACGAAATCAGGGTATATATGCCTGTGACTCAGTTTCCAAGTATCAGAGCACTACACCACAGGTTTGGTACTTGAGTGGAGTCGCCTTCTAAAACCAGAGCCTGCAGGGAGAGAAAAAAAAGGATCATTTCACAGTGTGTGCTGTTTAGAGGACAGCACTCAGCGCTCACCTCTGCCCTCCTGATGCCAGGAAAGCATTGGAGAAAGCAATGTTGCTGCTGCAATGTTAAGCTGTCCTGGAGAGTTTCACTGATGACAGAACTCATAAGTAATAAGGCTGAGAGGATCCTGAAAGGTGATGGAGTCTAATCACCTGCCCAAAGGCAGAATCACCCACAGGTGTACCGTCCCCGCCAGGTGCTTGTCCAACTTATGCTTAAAACCTCCAATGGGAAGATGTGACAAGGTCCTCCCCTATGCTGTACTTGCGCTTTACTGTACTACTGTGGCTTAACAGAAGCATTCGTCTATGCTGATATCTGGTACCCGTATGTATAGATCTTATTTGCCTTTCGTTTATACATGCTATTTGCCTTTGTTTGTGACTTTGTGACATTGGTGGCTCAAGTTCAGATGGTAATTCATAATGCCAAATCCTTTTTTCCATGGTGACCGCTGAAGTGGTTATTGTACGCTCCGTATTTATGAAGTGGATTATTCCTACTTAGCCACAGACCTTTATTTATTTGTCCTGACTGCAGTGCATCTTTTTTCTTCCTGGCCATTTTTCGTATTTGGTAAGAGGCTTTAGAATTCTAATCCTGTCCTCTGGTGTGTTTGCAACCTTTCCTGTGGCACATCTAGTATGTATTCCTCCATGCAAACCACCGGTGCAAGCATTAAGTTGTGCAAGCATAAGACCCGGGGCACATCCCTAGGGAATCCATTAGATTCACCTCTTCAGCGTGGTAGCGCACCTTCTAATCTGCCCTTGCTTATGAGAGTCATGCGAGGCAGTGTCAAAAGCCGAACTGAAATCAAAGTATTTCAAAGGTAATGCTTCTCCCCTGCCTGTGAGAACCATTACTCTGTCACAGGAAGAGAGGAGATTATCTTGACTTGATTTGTTCTTGACTGCTATTTATCTCATCGTTATTTTGTAGGGGCTTACACACCGATTATTCCCTTCTTTTTTTTTCTAAGAAAGAAGAATGTCAGTATTGCATTTGCCTTATTTCCTGGAATATTTCTCTGTCCTCCATGAGCTCTCAGTGACAACTGCTGATGCTTCTGAGGTTGTTCTGATACTTCTTTTTCACACGTGAGAGTGAAAAAAGGCTCAACTGAGAGTGAAATTAGGCTCAACTGATGTGAACTGTTTTCTCAAAGCATTTTCTTGTCTGTTCTTCCCCTGCTGCATCTGAGTTGTTACTCCTTTCTCACTGGTGCTAGTTATGCTAACTGCCTGACATGAGGGTGGCATTTTTTTGTTTCTTGGCAACATTGTGCCATGAGTGCCTACTTAGCACAGAGCAGGAAAGCTTTCCCTGGGCTTCCATTTCAGTATGTTTGTTTTCTCTCGCTTGTGATATCTCATTTTGGACCTTGGTCTTTGCACTTTTTTCCTTTTGTCTGCATACGCTGTTTCAAAATCCTCTGTATCAGCTCTGATTTACAGTTTCTATTTGATTTGATTTTAAGGTCACTGAAGGACTGATCATTTACCCACCTACCCTTGTTTGTTTTATTCTGTTTTCTGCACTAAGATAGCTTCCTTTTCTTTAAGGAACTTTAGATTTATTGGATCTTAGCTATCAGTTCTCAGAATTTCTTAAAATTTGCCTTTTTCAAGTCCGTTGTCCTTAACTAGCTGGACAGTTCTGCTTATCTACTATTTTGTGTATGCTGTCACCCAACTTGCATTTCAAATGCAAGGTAGTGTCTACTGCTCTTTTTCCGCTGCACACTTCTCCTGTAGAAGCTGTGCTTGGAATCATAGAATGTTTTGGGTTGGAAGGGACCTTTAAAGTTCATCTGGTCCAACTCCCCGTGCAGTGAGCAGGGACATCTCCAACTTGAGCAGGTTGCTCAGAGCCCCGTCCAGCCTGGCTTTGAATGTTTCCAGGAATCTACCACCTCTTTGGGCAGCCTGTTCCAGTGATTCACCACCCTCATTGTAAAAAATGTCTTCTTTAGTTCTAGTCTGTATCTACCCTCTTTTAATTTAAAACCATTACCCCCTGTCCTATCCCAACAGGCCCTGCTAAAAAGTTTATCCCCATCTTTCTTATAAGCCCCCTTTAAGTACTGAAAGGCCATAATAAGGTCTCCCTGCAGCCTTCTCTTCTACAGGCTGAACAACCCCAACTCATAGGAGAGGTGGTCCACCCTTCTGATAATTTTTGTGGCCCTCTTCTGGACCTGCTCCAGCAGGTCCATGTCCTTCTTATGCTGGGGGCTCCAGAGCTGGATGCAGTGGTCCAGGTGGGGTCTCACCAGAGCAGAGTAGAGGGACAGAATCACCTCCCTTGACCTGCTGGCCACGCTGCTTTTGATGCAGCTCAGGATAGGGTTGGCCTTCTGGGCTGCAAGTGCACATTGCAGACTCATGTCCAGTTTTTCAGCCACCAGTATCCCCAAGTTCTTCTCCACAGGACTGCTCTCAATCACTTATCTATGTTATGTTCTAGCCAAGTGAACCAGTTCACTAGGTCTTTTATAGCAATTAAATTAGAAGTGTAATCACTTTAAGACTTCCTTCTCCTGCTTATTCATTACATTACTTATATTACTGTATGGACATCAAAACTCATTCCTTATAGCTTTATTATGAATAAACCTATTCCCTAAATCCTGAGCCCTTCCCCTGATTACTTTATGAAGTCCTTGTTCATAAGCATTGCTGTAGCTGTGAAGTCCTTTCTTTTTGCCTCCTTTTCTTTGGAAAGGAATATGGCACAGCATTTCTGTGCTCTTCACAAACGTGAATCCTAAAACCATTTTCCTAATGGAAGGTGAGATTTCCATGAAATGACCTGACCAAGGCTCTAAGAAACCTGCTACCCTGATGAGAATTGCATTGAACTGATGGATCTCAGTAGCTCTCTGAGGCTGTAATGAGACTACCTAGGTTTACAAATATAGAAAACTAAAACAGAAATTGCCAAAGGATCCTAAAAATCATGAATATGTTTTTAAAATCCTGAGCACATAATTACTAATAGTTAAAGAGGCAGGAGAGGTATTAAAAGATTTTTTAGCATTTGTTTGATGTGATCTATCTAAATAAGTTTGTTTCACCCCCTCCCATGCATATGCTGCAGATAATGCCTTTCTACCACGCCATCATTTATTTATTTTTATTGATTCACTCACTTCACAGAATTACTGGTTGAGAGAAAAACACCTATTTGCAATCTAATCAGGCAAACAAATATAATAATAGCTATCTGGTGTTTTCTTACTTGCAGTTGTCTTTTCTGTCTTTGCCTTGATTATTTTCTTGTTTGCTAATCATAAATTCAGGAAAGTGACCCCTCTCTAGACTAAATGCTTAAAGCAAATATAACAACAGGAAGATCAAGACCAAAACCCCCATTATTTTTAGCTGGAGATTGTCTTTATGTTATACATCTGCACTATCTGCCACAGGGCACAGGCACTGGCCGATCTGCAAGGGCCACTACAGTGAAGTTACTTGTTTTATGGAGGTTTCAAACAGCTATCAACTGATCAGGCTGGTAGTTTTTCAAAATAATTTCCAGGGATGCTATGGCCACTTGTAACATATTTAATGAAACAGGCCAAGGACTGTTATCTGTCCCTCACAGCATGGTTCTTCTCACCATATCTAACCTCACTTCTGCCCCAAGATGAGTTTGTTGTGTTCAAAGTATCTGTGTGGACTAGTCCCAAGGATGTACCATCCCTCGAATCATGCCTGTGTATTCCCTAGGAGACGACTGGCTGGCGTGAGACCATGCCATGCCTGGGGAACTCAAACAGTTAAACAAAATAGACATACGGGCTAGGAAACTACTTCTAAACCCACTATTTTTTTGCATATAGAAATCCAAGAAAATGTATTTCATCAAGATGCTGTTAGTTATTCAGTGACATCCTTGCTGAATGGGAAAGCTGCTTTCATTGCTACAAATGGAAACTTTGTTTTAAATAACTTTTAAAGCTCTGGTTTTCCAAAAGTTTTACCTAACACATAATTGGAAGACAATGATTTTCCTAGAAGAGTGAAAAATTTAACGCTGAGTTGCTATTTTTTTAATAAAATTCAACAGTAACAACCGTGTATTTCATTGCAGTGGACAAATGAGTGTTCAAAGAGCAATTTATGTTTAGAACAACAGCTGAATATCAAGAGGAAGCTGGAGAGAGCTGTCAGCTTCTTCCCAAGCTCTGTTTTAAATGAGAATAGACAAAACACTAAAAAATACACGGTTCTGTTTATGCAGGGTAGTGAAACAAAAATGACATATTAGATTTTGCATTTCTATCTCTTTAATCTGAATGATTCAGCTCTCAGATTTGGGATAAAAAAAGTTTATGTGTAGAATTAAATGAACAGACATGGTATTTTTTCTGGACGATTTATTTATTTATTTATCATTTCATATTTTTAGCTTGAACAAATGTATTTTTTTGCCATGATACAACTGAGAAGGACAATTCTTTGTTGCAGGAGGGTCTGGGAGATACAGACCAGAACTATATATTGCTTGGTGCAGCATTCTGCTCTCAGCAGTTGTTTTGATTATGTGAGACTTTGTCTAAAGCTTAACAATATTGGTGGAAATGAATGCAAGCCTGAAATGAAGCACCAGCTATTCAGCAACTTCTTCCCAGCTTTAGCTTTTTCTCTTGTGGTGTATCAAGCCAAACCATTTGTGTAGATCAAAAAAGTTTTCTCCCATTTGGTCCTGGTCCTGCTCAGCCTTTTTCTCCTGTCAAAGTGACATGAGGCCCTGCCTTGTTCTGTCTGTGATGTTATCCAGGATCATCTGCTCTCCTGTATACCCCTGGATGTGAATACCTGTGTATGTTGCACTGTCCGTGTGCTTAACAAAGAAAACTCACATTGCTGGTTTAATTTTTCTGATGCCATATTCTCCTTCATCTGTGACTGAGAATCTCATTTTTATCACCTGATTATACCTGGGGACATTATGAACGACAATTGCTGGTTGCTGAGGATAAAGCTATGTGATGGGGCTTGAGCCAGTCTGGAGGTTCAGTGATGCCTCCACAGCAGTTCCACCCCCTCACTCTCCCATTTTCCTCCATTTTACCTACAGCTCCTCACTTTACAATGCTGATGTCTCTGTGCTTCTCTGACCTTGCTCCAAGCTGATGCAGACTTGCTCAACTAGTAGAAAATCAATCTAGTGAAAAAACAACCCCATTTTTTTCTTCTGTGTTAGTGAGTTGGTTACTGCTTGTTAAGATGTGCTCTAGAGATAGCATGGTGGGGGCAGGAAAGATGACGTAGGCATGAATGTGTGTTTGCATGGGGACTTAGACTTCCTTTTTGATCACAGCAAATATTAAATGGGCTCATCTGCATCATGTGACCCCATACTCAGAACTGACTCAGACACATGCACAAATTACTTAAGGGTAAGGTATCACAGTGCATTAGCTGAATGGCAGTAAGATACAATAAACTCAGCCATGGAAGAGAGCTTTGTACTAGCTCTGTTTATTTGAATAATAACTCTGATAAATGCTTGACCTTTGGTCAAATTCCCTTGTTCAGTAGGTTATTTGGAGTTGTAGCCTTTGGTCAGCACAAAACGCAATGGAAGAATTCCAGTCTATGTAATTTGGCTAACAACCTTGTGCTTTAACTTAGATGCCCCTCATGTTCAGTCAGATAAAATTTGTCACTGAAGACATTAGCCTCTTTCCATTGATTAGAGAAGGAACTTTGACCTTTACATCTGGAGCACTGAAGTGCGAGCTGGGTGCCTAAGGCTAGGTGATTGGATCCCACTCATTGAACATTCAAATAAAGATAGTTCACAGAAACAGAGAGAAGCCAAGGTTGGAAGGCACCTCTGGAGATTGCTTAGTCCAAAGTTGCTGCTCAGGGCAGGGTCACCTAGAGCAGGTCAGGTCCAGTCGGGTTTTGAATATCTCCAGAGATGGTGACTCTACAACCTCTCCGGATAATCTGTTCCAGCAATCAATCACTCTTACAATTAAGAAAGTTTTTCTTGTTCTTAAATAGGCTTTCTTGTATTTCAGTGTGCACCTATTGCCTCATGTCCTTGTACTGGACACCACTGAGAAGAGTCTGGCTCTGTTTTCTTTATTCTCCCCCACCATCAGGTATTTATACACCTCATTCATAAGAACCCCCCGAGCCTTCTCTTCTCCAGGCTAAATAGTCCCAGCACTCTCAGCCTGTTCCAGCAATCAATCACTCTTACAATTAAGAAAGTTTTTCTTGTTCTTAAATAGGCTTTCTTGTATTTCAGTGTGCACCTATTGCCTCATGTCCTTGTACTGGACACCACTGAGAAGAGTCTGGCTCTGTTTTCTTTATTCTCCCCCACCATCAGGTATTTATACACCTCATTCATAAGAACCCCCCGAGCCTTCTCTTCTCCAGGCTAAATAGTCCCAGCACTCTCAGCCTCTCCTTGTATGAAAGATGCTCCAGTCATTTAGTCACCTTTGTTTTCCTTCTGGACTTGCTCCAGTATCCCCATGTCTCACTTGTACTGGGGAGCCCAGAACTGGACACAGCACTCCAGATATGTCTCGCTAGTGCTGAGTAGAGGGAAAGGATCTCCTCCATCAGTCAGCTGCTCATGCTCTTCCTCATGCTGCCCGGGAGGACTTTGGCTTTCTTTGCTGTAAGGGCACTTTGCTAATTCAGGTTCAGGTTGCTGTCCACCAGGACTTCACAGTCCTTCTCTTCAAAGCTGCTTTCCAGCCATTTGGTCCCCGGTATGTGCTGATGCACAGGGTCTAGAAAAGCCCCTCTTCTATGTCAGGAAGTTATCACCAATGCACTCCAGAAACCTCCTGGGTAGCTTGTTTCCTGCTGTACTGTCCCTCCAGCAGATGTTGGGGTGGTTCAAGTCCCCCATAAGGACAAGGGCCTGTGAGTGTGAGACTGAAGTGTAGCCTGAAGAAGGCCTCACCTACTACTTCTTTATTATCAGGTGGCGTGTGGCACAACATCAATAAATTAGTTTAGATAATAATTTTAAAACAGGTAATTTCATTGAAGTATGGAAATCTTTTAGGTGTTTCCAGAAAGAATCATTCTCTTGCTAATCATCAAAGAAAATTATAAAAAAAAACCCCAAAGAATTAAATATGAGTGGCACAACAGGAGAAGAGGCTCCTAAGAAACCACCTAATTTCAGTGCAATTTTTTTACTGTATGTCATTATAATATATCCTTAGTATATCCTAACTACATTGTTGATTAATAATTTAAAAGAGAACTTTCCAGAGCATATGGGAGTTGTATTGATGCTGTAGACTATTAACAACTGTTCAGTTAGCTCAGCAAAAATAACTGAATCTGTAGGGTAGCTTGGTGTAAACTCTACTCATTGTTGAATTTTTTCTCATTTAAATATTCTGTGTATGCAAGATAGTCTACAGAGGACAATGCAAATACATGCACAGTGCATAAACAGTGTGACATAATGGAAATGAAAGGCAGGGAACTAGTATAAAACCCATCAAATCTGATAAAAGAGGGTAAGCAATATAACACAGGACAATAGAATTAGGATGATGAAATACTGTACTAGGAAGGTAGAATGATTTGATAGGTGGGATGTGGTTAATGAGGCAAGGCTTTATAATTGCAAACCTAAAATATTAGGACAGGACAATGAATAGGAGGAAGTAGGACAGCAGTGACTGAGAAATCCTAGCAGTAAGGTTTTTAATTCTTCACTGTGGCACTAATAATCCTTGATAGATGTTGCTTTGAGATTCACGCAGATTTGAAAACTTTAGCTCTAATTGCTTGGTTTGTGTGGCTTTCTTTTATTTTACTCTCCAGAAAAGTGATATTCTGCCAAACAGGGAGCTCAGGGCTGTGACGGATTGGCTGGGGCAGACCTAACTGCAGTGGTTTAAGACATCCCTTTTGCCAAGCCCTCCACTCCTCTGCGAGCTGTTCCTTGCCTGTGTGAGGCATGGGAGCACCAAAATCAGGTAAAAGCAGTCGCTCTGTGTCTGACGAGAGGTCTGGCTGTCTCCACATCCTGCTCTCAGCAGTGGCCAAGCACCAGGATGGTTATGTGATGGCACCTGGCTGTTGCTGTTCACATCCCGGGAGGGACCAGCTTGCGCTGGCATGTCAGGCTCAGCTGCAACCAGGAGGAAAGGTGCTGAGCTCCTTCGTGCCCCACCATGAGCAGAGACGTACCGAGGAGGGGCAGAAAGGGCAATGGAAGATGGTCTTTTCTTTAAAACATGTGAGCTTTAGTTTAAAACTAATGAGAGATGCAAAACAAACCTCCCTGAGGAGAGCAGATCATGAAAGGAGATATCACTGCAAATGAAAGAGCATGAGTGACATCCTGTCACTGCAGAAGTCAGCGATAAATGGCCATCTCCTTACCTATAAAATCTATAAAAAGCACATGTTAGTGTGTGGCTAACAACTTCGTTCTGCAAACATGCAGGGGTAAGCTTTTAAGTACCTAACTTCTTTCATAGAATCCAAGGAAACTGGTTTTCTTAGATGTGTAAAAGCTTCTGGGATTGAAGCCCAACAGTTTATTGTATGGGATGTGTATTAAATTGGTAGAACTGGGCATTTAATTTTACACTTACATTAATCTCCATTGTGGAAGTGTAGGAGGGCTGTGTGTCTCTAAAGGCAAAAGTGGTGTGAATACCACAATACTGTGTAATGACGAAAAAAGCTGCTTATGAGTTGATTAGGGTTCCAGTTAAACATGTAGATACCTGTTTTGGTAAAGTTTAAATGTCAAAAGCATTGAAAGTTCAGTTTGTAAAAACACCTAAAGAATATGAATATGTTTTTCAACCATCTAAGCTGACTGCAACCCCAAATTCTCAGGACTTCCTGTTTCCTAAAGTGCTGAGCGTGGCATTAGACCAGATCTTGCTTTATTTTGGCTCTGACCTTGTGTATTTTTCCAACACCAGAAAATACTGGAAATCAAATTGAAATTAAAAGCTGAAGGTGAGAGCTTTTTGAAAAAGAGCCCAAACCCAAAATTATTTTTTTAGTTTTGGATGAAGACTTAAGCTTGGCATTTTGCATGCTCTCAGTTTCTAGCTCCCCTTCCTAAGCTGTCACACTGTATTGCTCTCATTATGAAATCGGGGAAGATTTATAAGGAAGTAGTTTGTGGGTTTTGGGGCTGGGAGATCTTTTCTCACATAGTGAGAAAAATGGAGAAGAACTGAGGAGGTGGACAGTGGAAGCACTGTTTCTAGCAGCAATCAGAAAGAGATATTAGTGGCTAAGCGGAAATTCTCTAGAAAAGAAATTATAAAAAATGATGTATGGTAATGATTTGCACAATCATTATATGCTTACGCTTATTTGGAAATAACCAGGTAGTGATTATGCAAGTCCTTTATTTCTGTTTTGGTAATACTTCTCAGTGAGAGTATAGGGAATGACATAATTTAGAAAAATAAGTGCCCGGTTGTGATTTAGACATGGTATCAAGTCCCTCCATGCTGCCTGGTTCAGAGGTCAGTCATTAGAGGACTTGGTGAACATGAAGCACAAGGACATTCCTGTCTGCAATTTTGTGACATAGACAGTGTTTCACAGCAGTCCCTTGTACCTACAGTGTCATGCCCAGAGCAGATGGACACCAACATGTTCAGCTCAGTTGCCTTGGCATTGCCTGACTGGGTAATAAGTTTTCGCCTTGCTTTTGTCTATTGCAAATTAGGGACACCTGTAGAATTAACAGATTCTTCTCCAGTATAAGACTACAGCACAGCATGTAAAACTCTGAGCTGCGCAGCCTGGGCCTTGGTGTCTGCCTGATTACAGGACTATCCTTGAATTTAGAGAATATGGCAACAGGATAAAATGCAGAGGCCGTGTGTCAACATATGTAAATAATGATTGCAGATATAACTCATGTACATGGCGTAAGGGCTGAACATTTCTTAAAAGCGGGGATCAACGTAAGTATTTTCTCTGCCCTTTCTTTGGCAAATAAATAAAGATTTCTCTGTCCTCTGATTTCCAAACTAGGTCTTACCCAACACTGGGTAAGGATTGCTGTTATAACTATATTGACAAAATGTTCTAAAGTAGGTGCAGATTTATCAGCAAAGGGACGTTGCTTATACTGCTTATACCAATTCCCTGAAGAAAATAATACTGGCAATCTATCCCATATCCATGTTTTTGTTACTATAATTAAGCCTGTGCTTGGATTTTTTTGGCATAGGAATGAGCACAAAATAACACAGCTTTAACTGATAATCTATACTGACATTTAAGTTTTGCCTTGGAGGAAAGTACCTCCTTGCCCTCCCACCTTGACTTCTTAATCTGAATTTCTTACAAATGTAGAGAGAGCTTCCACTGTTTTCTTGACACTTTATTTTTGGTGATGGGTGTTGACATTTATCATTTTAGCCTTCAGTAAATGGGAAGAGAGCAGAAGTCAGGTCTATAGGAACATGGACAGGAAGGAGGCGTAATGTTGCCTTATTCCTCTGTACTACCAGTCCTAACATTTTCTCTTTTTCTGCTGCTTATATCAGCTCTGACCAGGAGCAGAAACAAGATTATTTCAATGTTTTTGAAGCGGAAGCAGAGGAAACATATTTAGAGGCAGAAATATTTCGGAATAAAGAAAAAGAAGCTTAAAGATACTGACTTTAACCTGCCAGTAACTTTTATTTGAGTAAATAACTTCTGTTACCAAGTTTATTTTTAGTCCAGGATATAGCTATTGCCATGAAATGAACTATTCATTTATCTTACAAATAATTTTTGTTATATCACTTCTAGGATTTTGGAGTAAGGAGACTGTTAGAGAAAGTAGAAGGACTCCATCTAACAAAATCAGGACAGCATGTTCTCCTGTCCTTTAAGATCAAACATAGATTAGTCTCCTGCATTTGCTTCACCCCTCTATGTAAATATGTAAAAACACAGACTGGATTATTAAGTTTACCTTGTTCAGTCACTCTGGTGACACTGATCCATATGTCAGCCTCCTAGAGTTCTGTAAAAGATAAGATTAGTAAGGAAATAAAGTTCAAGGGTCAGAGCTTTGGTAAACAACCAAAGCTAAAGGAAGTCCATTGAGGTGAAATTGCTTAAAACAGATATGTCAAGTAGCCATTTAAATTTCAGATCTTAGATTTATAGTGCAAATAGGCAGAGAGGAAAAACAAGCCAGGGAATGTGTCCCTAATTCAGATATCCCAGTGAATGAGAAGAACTTTTATGAGGCTGCTACTAAGCTTTCCAACTCCTGTGCTCTTAAGACGTTGGTCTGTCCTTCAGCCACATTCTGCCTCTGAGCTTTTTATTGCTGAGATGATACTTTTACCTTGCATAAGACTGTCTTGGGCAGGGTGCTTGCTCCTATCCTTATTGATAGTCCTCTCTAAAACATTATGCTAATGCTATTGCATTAAGGAGAAGTGAGATTGCATTCTTCCTGAGGGAGGAACAGATGGCCTTGCAGCCTTTTGCTCATGCATACCCTTTTGCAGAAGTAGAAGGAGTTGCAGGGATGATTCCCATGAATGCAGCAGCTGTGGGACCAATATGAGCTGTAGCTATGTCCCCAGAATTAAGGGGAGCCAAAGGGCTTGGGAGAGACCAAAACAATCTAGCACCCTGACTGGGACTGTGCTTAGCAGCTGCCATGCTCCACCGTTCTCTTCACTCCTGGTTACTTACCCTATATGAGTTGCTTTTCTCTTGAGTAGCCAAGTAAAGTGCTTTACCAGTTGAGTAGGTTTAACTTTAAGAACATAGTGAATATATAGATTTCTGAGGACTGTATAGATTTTGAACTTTGAGAGCAGCTTCTTCTTGAAGCTCAGGAGCCCAGACAGAACCAGCTCTTGTTGCTGGCAAGTCTTCTGTAATTCCTACCAGTTTAAAAGGAATTGGGGATCACAGGAGGCAGAGGGGAAAGAAATCCAGTCTTCCTTTCAGAGGAATCTCTAATTCCCTTTGATTTGTGGTCAGCATTTGATTAAATGTTTGGATGTAGACTGGATATGCCTGGTTTGGCTAGGATAGAGATAATTTTTTTCATAGTAGCTCGTATGGGGCTATGTTTTGGATTTGTGCTGAAAAGTGTTGATAACATGGGGATGTTTTCATTACTGCTGAGCAGTGCTTACACAGAGTCAAAGCCTTTTCTGATTCTCACACCACCCCACCAGTGAGTAGGCTGAGGGTACACAAGAAGCTGGGAAGGGGCACAGCCAGGACAGCTGACCACAGCTAACCAAAGGGATATTCCAGACCATATGATGTCATGCTCAGTGCATAAAGCTGGGGGAAGAAGGAAGGAGGGGACGTTCAGAGTGATGGCGTTTGTCTTTCCAAGTCACTGTTTCTGTGATGGAACCCTGCTTTCCTGGAGATGGCTGAGCACCCACCTGCCCATGGGAAGCAGTGAATGAATTCCTTGGTTTGCTTTGCTTGCGTGTACAGCTTTTGCTTTCCCTATTAAACTGCGCTTATCTCAACCCACGAGTTTTCTCACTTTGACCCTTCTCATTCTCTCCCCTATCCCACCAGGGGGTAGTGAGCGAGTGGCTGTGTGGGGCTTAGTTGCTGGCTGGGGCTAAACCACGACACTGGACTACCTAATCAGAGGTGGTCTGCATTAACTGTGTGCTGGTGCTATGTGCTTCAGTCTACCTCTGTAATCTTGCAGACCGGGATACAAGGACTTGGTGGTGTTATCATTCATAAGCAAGAAACTACTTTTAAGATTTTCAGAGGCAGTTCTCCAGGTACAATAAATTCTGTATCGTTTCATTGTACCGAAGCAACACTGTAAAAATAGTCTCTTAGCATTAATACTTAGAGTTGTGGCTACAGTGGGAAAGTACCTTATGCTGATTACTCAAAGCTGATGTCAGCAGAGTGTTTCAGTTAGAGACGTACTTTAACCATAATCTCAGACCCAGATAACCTAGATCTGCACGTCTCTCAAAAGTCAGGATGTTTAATCCTACTGTGACTTTCACAGTGAGTCTCCTTTTCATTATGAGTCAGACACTCAGTTTAAAGATACTGCCGTAATATAAAAATCACACATCTAACTCCCTGCCTTGCTGTTACTTCTACAGATTTAAATGGAGCTCCGGTAACTGAGACTTAGGCTGCACCTATGCTGCTGAATTAAGCAATGTCACAATGTTCCCAGGCACTTGCTGGAATAGGCCCTAGCACTCTTTTTGACCAAAATAACTAAGATTTTCTGAAACAGTTTCCAGGCACAGTATGCCAGGGATCACACTTGCTTTGGCAATATGGATGACCTTTTTTGGAGGCTAAGACAACTTAGTAGAAAAGACATGACCGCATTGTGCCAGCTGATCTCAGCCAGAAAAGAGGCCTTGTTTCCTTTACTAGTATAGGTACAGATATAGCCTCAGGGTTTTCATCTTTGGCTCTGTGATTTACTAGGAAATGTTTTCCTTTGGATAAGACAGCAAGATGAATCACTTTATCTGTTTATGACTTGGACCCGGGTAGAAGCTAAATATCTCATGATACTTTTTAGTAGAAAAACAGGAAGACCCCACATGTCCCAGGTTATGTTTTCTGTCTTGGTTAGTAGTATTTGAAATGTGAACTATTTTTCTTTAATCATAGTGCTGTTACTTTTTGGTTCTCTACATTTCAGGGTGATTTGCCATATTAGAAGGGTGGCAGGCCAAATTAAAATTCTACTTGATTCTCTTTTGTTCAATTCTGTGCCCACTATTTTTTGTTTTCATAGGATGTTTATTCCAAAATTTCTGAATGATCTCATGAAAGAACTGTTCTTAATTCCCAGGGTCCACTGATGTTAAGCAAGAGATGAAGACAGTTTCTATCTCATAAAGAGATACTGCTGAAACACTGGAAGAAAAATCTGTATTTGTACCTCTGAGGGATCACAGGGCCAAGCAGAAAGTTCTACTATTTATGGTGATGAAGTGGGGCAGGCAATTTGAAACTCACCTTTGGTATTCCACTGCAAATTCGTGTTGTTTTATGTCATATCATGTTGATGTTTGGAGAGCCATGTCAATCCCAGCAACCTGGGGGGAGCTCAGGACCATCTGCCTGGAGGTACTGGAGAGGTTGTCCCTGTTGCTGGAAGCTGATGAAGAATGTGCTGAGGAGGTGACACTTTAGCCTAGTTCATTCCACAGTGGAGGGAGAGCTGTGCAAGCTGATGTGAGCTCAAGGTAAGACTCACGCTTAGGAGAAGCTCAGCTGGTCAGATTACAGGGCTCCCTCTCCTCAGTTACAACAGTGTCGATATGAAATTTCAGAACATTTATACTAGAGAGCGGAGGGAAAAAAAATGGCCCATAGCAAACAGAAAAACTTTGGGTCACGTAGCCCATTGCTCTGTTAGTGCAAGATTATAGCTCTTGAACATCAGTCTTGAGCAGATTAACTGGCTCAAATAAAAGTGTTTCTACTCCTTTCCTTTGGGGGATTTTCCATTGTTAGAAGTAACTTTTATTTAATCTTTTTTTAAAATAGTAGCTTGATTTTCTTATTTGCCACCGTGTTAACCTCCACAACTCTTTCTGCACCAGGCCCTCCAAAAGGGAGACAATGGATCGCAAACCAGCCACATCTCAGATCTGGACTCAGTACAAGATCCAGATTTCACAGGCTAGTTTGGAGTGCTTGGGTGCAATTGTGTCCTAACTGTGTCATCACTCAGCTTGGCAACACATGGTTGACTCTTCCTCATGTTCCTAATCTTTTTCAGTTCCCTATCATGTACAATGAGACAATAGAATACACAGGATGTTAGACCTGCTCAAGTAAGTTTATTAGAATTTTAATTTTATTTTGCCTGTGAGGGAAGAAAATACATTGGTTTAAATCATGAGATTAATGGGAATATTTACAGAAGTTTTCAAATTTGGATTCCACACATTCTCCTTTTTTTTTTTTCTGACAGTCATCTTCTAAATGCATATTTCTGAATGGCAAAGGTAATAATAGACAAATCTCTCCTCAGTTGGCAAGGTAAGTAGGATGTTATCAGAGAAATGATCAGTTTAAACTAATATGCAAGGATAGTGGAAAGGCAGAGGTCTGCACTGCGGGTTAGCAAGTTGTCCACCTTGAATATCAAGGAAGCCTGGCACTGAGCACTGCCTGTCCCATTGCATACCTCAGAGCTTTAGTTGTCACCAGCAGTCTGATGGCAGGAGATGGGCTTGAAAATAAAATCACTTAACATTTCTTTCTTGAGAAACAGTCAATCTCTTTAAATGTTGTGCTTAATTTGCCCAGCCTATTTTACAGTATTTGCAGACTCCCAGTGGCAGGCCAGGGGTGCACCATGTTGAGCCATGGAACCTGATAAAAGCACAGTAATGAGCTGTGGGTATCTGGGGGGTTTTTTGTTGGGTTTTTTTTTGGTTGTTTTTTTTTTATACCCAACAGGTCTTGAAATACAGTCTTCTATTAAATGTTAAATGCCCATTTTAAAAAAAAAGTGGCAGTGAGCACCAAGTCTCTGGGCATTGGCATATACGACTCTCATCTCCTGTCATTGTATACTTGGGCACCTAGAGATGATTGATTTAGTACCATGTTCATTGCTGGGGAAGTTGATATTAGACATGTTTGTGGTTTCAGTGTTGTATCCCCGTTGCCTTTTTGTAGGTTTGCCTGCACAGCTGAAAATGTGCTTTCTTTTTTTTTTTTTTAACTTGTACTCAAGTTATGCTAAGGTAAAAATCCAACCCAAACCAGGCCCGTTTCTTTCATCTCCAGGACAAGCATGTAAGGTTACTGCTGTACCTCAGTGAGTTCCTCACATCCTATATTCCGAACTAGGTTTCAGGCACCTGCAATTCCTTGCTTCTGAAACACTGTGATATTTGACCAGCAACCTTTTTCATGCAGAGCCCTTGTCATTTAGCAATAGAGAAAAACAGTAGAGAAAGGGTTTTGAAACAGCCATGTGAATATTTTGTCTAATCTAATCTCACGCTTCACTGCGAGCAAAGCTAGATAAGCTTCCCTGAAAGCGGCAGAGCAGAACCCGCTGCCAGCCACTGAGAAAGGGTGCAAGAGCCTGACTGACTCTTCCAATCCTCTCTGAAAGACTCTGTGTCCTTCCATCCTTTGCTCTCCATCTATGTTTCTAAATATAGTCTTGCTCAATATACCCATGTGCTGGATCCCCTTGCTGAATTGGCTTTGGTGCTACTAGGGCCATAATGAACTGTATGAAAAAGGCTTCCCCTTTTCACACTAGGCTCTGCTAATTAAGTCCCATGCACAGCCCATATGCAGCTAGTGATTCATAGACATCTTCCCCCAACAGTAGTTCTTCATGTCTGATTGAGTTGTCTCCCAGCGCTGGAGCTTTCAGGTTGTTACGGAGGGGGGTTAAGCATTCAGGGAAGTGTCCAAGGTGAGGCACAAAGCACTGGTTTGAAGCATTTGACGAGCCATACATTGCCAGTGTGGATGGCTCTGGACTCCACTAACCTTATCTTACGAAGACAGATGCTGAAGGTCTCCCTTAGATCATGCCAATGGGTGAAAGGAGGGAGCAACTGGTTCATCTTTTAATCTGTCTTCTTTTGTTTGTTTGCTTCTCCCCTTCAGTGACATAAATTGATGGTCTCTGGAAGAAAGGTAATAGCATCAGGTAGCAGTAGTATCATCTGATGCTCCCAAATCCTTTGATTGTCTGGCAGCAGTCTAAAGTGCAGCTCTGCGCTGAAAAATTATTCTAAAAATGGCACTGCAGGGTTCTGTGCCTATCATCTTTAAATTATTTCCATATCAAATGTCTTCTGTGAGCAACTAAAAAGACAATTCTGTTCCTGCCTGTCAGCCCCTGTGAACATAACCTGGACTTGAAGTTCACACTGGATTCTTTTCTTCTCCCATGTAACTGCCAGTAATGGAGCACTCAACGGGCCAAATTAAGCCTTCAGTTATACCATAGCAAGGCTACTGTCTTTGAACTGGACCTCACTGCCACCTGCAAAGCCCTGTGTTTTCTGCAGTTTTTCTCAGGTGACTGGAACCTATTAAACAGCTCTGTTGATGCATGACACCAGGAAATACAAATCAGCTCCCTGTGTCTTTGCTGCTTTTGGTATGTGAAGAGAGGTGGAAAACAAAAATTTGTATTTTTCCCTTTCTAAAGCAGAATGCACAGGGCATAGGTCTGCGGGGTAAAATGTCACAATATTTTGTGTAGTATTTTTCAGATCAAAAGTGTACTTTGCAGAAGAAGGGTACTTCCCATATGACGCAGTCTTAAGTAATTTGCTTTGCTTTGTTCATAATTTGCATGTTGTCCTTGCTCAGTATGAACTACTCAGCCCTGTTTTTCCTGTTATTCTTGGGGTTTTGTACTCTTTTTTAGTCCCCTCTAATCTTGCCCCAGAATATCACCCTGTTTCATAAATATACTCTCCCATCTCTCTGTAGGTTGAAGAACATTTGTTGTTCAAACTTTTTTGCACTTTATTTCCTTACTTGAAGCACTAAAAGATGTTTTATACATATATACATACAGAACATATATTATAGATGCAGCAAAAGTGTGCGTGCTGCAATGTCTTTTTTGAATAATTTTTTTCACAAACCAAAACCCCAGTGTTCAGCAACACTAGAACTGGTAGCAGATCCTAGCAGTAGTACTTCAGCAGTAAAAGAGAGCAATATGACAGGAAGTGCATGCAATTCAAAATAGTCTTTCTTTATTGGTGGATTGTTTGACCAGATTGTGAAGAAGAAAAAATACAAAACTCTTAAAAATCAAGTAAACTCCATTTTTGAAAAAAGGCTCTGGTGCACCTTTTCTAGCTGCTGACTTTCCCCATTCAGGATGGCCAGCTAAACTAATATGTTGTGACTAGTTCCTTGCTAAATTGCCTGCACCTAAGGATGCGTGGAAGAAACAGCAAAACACACCCTGAATTCTGGCCCCCAGAGAAGCCCATCAGTATGCTTTCATGCAAGAGAGACAAATACAACATACAAGCAAGAAAGAATAAATGAAGTAATTTCAGAAAATCATGCTTGCTTTCAATTCTAGAGGTTTAGTTTTGTTTGCTTCAAATAATCAGCTGCAGACCTTCCATGGTGGCCTCCAGATTTATTAACTTCCCAAGCACTTCTTTGAAGGTGGGTCCAGGCTCCTTTTTAACACATGAATTCCTGGGTATCTTTAGCAGCATTTCCTTTCAAGTAGTTATCTGAGGAAGTGGCTGTTGGATAACACTGCCCAGTGTAAGGTGGGGAAGGGGTCAGAGATTAATTGCCTTCTATTAATGTCACTGTGTAGCTATGGAGCCCAAATTTGTACAGGGGCAATTTTATCACAGGGACTGTGTTGTATATTGGCTGGCTAACAAGCACAGAGCTTGTCAAAAGGAATGCAGAGGAATGGTTTAGGCTTCATTCTACAATGTGTTCACAGAGGTGTGGAGACCGGGAGCAGAGGGATGTTAAGTCTGCTGGGACAGTGGCCACTGTTGTCTTCCTTACTCCTCCCAAGCGTGTGCCCATCACATTCCTGGAATGCGTAGAGGACTGCTTCCTCATATAAATGTTGGATGTCCAACCAGGAACGAGGCACTGGTGGACTTGATACTCACAAACCAAGAAAACCTGCTTTGCAATATCTTGGTTAGTGATGGACTTGGCTGCAGTGATCACAATATTGTGGAGTTTAGGATCCTGCTGAGCACGCTGAAGTTTAGTACTAAGACAAAGGTTTTAGATTTCAGAAAAGCAAATTTCAGCTCACTCAGAGCTCAGCTGGGAGGGATTCTGTGGGAAGCTTCCATGGAGGTTAAAGGAGCTAGTGAGCGCTGGGAGCTTTTCAAGAACGCTCCCCTGGAAGCACAAAACCAGTTCATCCCCTTTAAAGGTAAGGGAAATAGGTGGAGCAAGAGACCCCTTTGGCTTAACTGCAAGGTTCTGAGTCTGCTCAAAACCAGAAGAGAAGTGTACCAGAGATGGAAAAGCAGACAAATACCTGTTGAGAACTACAAGGGCATTGCCAGGGTGTGCAGACATGCAGTTAGAAAAGCAAAATCTCAGCTTGAACTGAAATTGGTCAGAGATGTCAAGAACTGCAAGAAAGGGTTCTTCAGGTATGTAAACAACAAGCAGAAACAGGAGGAAGATATTGGCCTGCTGTTAAACAGAAGAATGTGAATTAATCACCAATAAAAAGGCAGAGGTTCTCAAGACTTTCTTCACCTCTGTCTTTACCAGCACAGCTGGGCCCCAGGCTTTGGGAACAAATATCCAGGTTGATGCAAACACAGACCCACTGTCAGTGAGGGAAGTGTTGGTCTGTGAACTATTGCAGCAGCTTGACCCCTACAAATCGATGGGCCCTGACATTATCCATCCAAGGGTGTTAAGAGAGCTGGCAACATCATTGCAAGGCTGCTCTCCATAATCTTTGAGAAGTTGTGGAGATGAGGGGATGTCCCAGAAGACTGGAAGAAGGCTAATGTCACCCCCACATACAAGAAGGTCTTAAAGGAGGATCCAGGAAATTATAGGCCCATTAGTCTTACTTCAGTCTCTGGGAAAGTTATGGAATGAATCCTCCTGGGGGCAATGTAAACAAAGCACGGGGTTGGGAAAAGCCAGCACGGATTTACCAAGGGCAAATTTTGCTTGACAAACCTGATCGCCTTCTACAACAAAGTAACCTTCTTGGTTGATGTGGGGTAAGCAGTGGACATTGTCTACCCAGATTTCTCCAAGGCTTTTGATATGGTTTCCCACAGTCTCCTCCTAGATAAACAGATGTATTACGGTCTATACAAATAGTCTGTGTGGTGGGTGGGTGGGGAACTGGCTGACAGGCTGCACCCAGAGCGTAGTGGTAAATACCTCCTTTTCAAACTGGCAATCTGTCACAAGCGGGGTCCCTCAGGGATTGATATTGGGCCCAATGATGTTTAATATCTTCATAAGTGATCTGGATGATGGGATCATGCGTACCCTGAGGAAGTTTGCTGATGAAACCAAACAGTGGGTAAGTGGACACTTCGAAAGGGAGAGCCACCCTGCAGGAAGACCTGGATAGGCTGGAAGAGTGCGATAACAAGAACCCTGTGAAGTTCAACAAGGACAAATGTAAGGTCTTGCATCTGGGAAAACATAATCGAGGAGTGCAGCACAGGCTGGGACCTACCTGGCTGGGGACCAGCTTTGTGTAAAGGGACCTGGGGGTGCTGGTGGACAACAAACTCAATATGAGTGAACAGTGTGCTGCTGCAGCAAAGAAAGCCAACAGGATGCTGGGTTGCATCAACAAGGGAATTACCAGAAGAGATAAAGAAGTCATTATCCGACTCCGCTCAGCGCTTGCCAGGCCACACCTGCAATACTGTGTTCAGTGTTGGTCCCCCCCTATGCAAAAAAGATGTGGACAGGCTGGAGAGGGTCCAGAGAAGGGCCGCAGAGATGATCAAAGGACCAGGAAGCCTGCCATATGAGGAAAGGCTGAGAGAACTGGGTTTGTTCAGTTTTGGGAAAAGAAGGCTTAGGGGAGACCTTATTGCCACATTCCAGTATTTAAGAGGTGGTTACAAAGAAGATGGAGACTCCCTTTTCACAAGGAGTCATGTCGAAAAGACAAGGGGTAATGAGTACAAGTTAGTCCTGGGGCCATTTCAATGGGACAGAAGAGGAAAAATTTTCACAATGAGAACAATCAGCCATCGGAATAATCTCCCCAGGGAAGTGGTGGATTCTGCAACACTGGACACTTCAGCTGGAAGATGAAGATTCAGCTGGACAGGGTGCTGGGCCATCTTGTCTAGACTGTGCTTTTGCCAAAAAAGGTTGGACCAGATGATCCTTGAGTTCCCTTCCAACCTGTTATTCTGTGATTCTATGATATGTGGTGATGGCAATAACGCAGGCATCTGTAAGTCACATTTCAGCTGAACAAACTGAATTGACAGAACTTCATTATATAAATGGCTGCTGAAGGGTGTTGTTGAAACGAGTTCTGCCACTCCTCAAATAACATTGGTTCTAATCACTGCTCTTCCAACAGGGAGAAAAAAAAAAAGTAAAATGGAAACTGAAAGGGTCCATCCCCAGATTACTACACGAGATGGTGTGCAGTGTTATAAAAATGTTTATGTTCTATACCATTCCTCTGGCAAAGACTTGCATATCTCACTGGTGGCTCTATCACTCATGAGCAAAGCACTCATCCCAAACGCTGGCCATAAAATCTTTATAGTGCCTTGCAAAGTGTGGTGTGCTATAAAGTTTTTATAACCATGCATTTGGGATGACCACATTACATCATCACATATTTTTCCCATAAAGATTTTGGCTTACTGCTGCTCTAAGCCAACTAACCTTTACAGATGGTTCCTAGAATAGCTAAAAGATCCCTGCTTTGTTTTTTTGGTGTCAGCACAAATTTAATGTACTCCTTTTGTTTCATTAAGTCCCAGAGTTAGGCTGCAGGGGAAGTGGAATAGTGCAGTCAATACATGACTGGATTTGCTTTCTAGTTATATCAATCACATTGTCTCACTCCATTATTAAACATTTATGCTGTGGTAATGTTTGCATAGTACAGCTGATATACAAGCCCAGGAGCAGCGGCAGTGTGCATGCGGTGTCTATCATAGGATCTGCTATATACGCTGTCAGCCCTTAGGGAATCTATGTCTCTTGGAGGTTTCATTGTGTAAAGCACTAATATATACTAAAAAGATCACTTCCTGTCTCATTTTTTATTTATTCTCTGTTCTTTTCTTGGGTGCTTTTCAGCCAGATGGGTTACTGATCCTACCCCTCTGTGACCCTCTGAGCCTAGGAATACATGACCAGGAGTGAAGAGAGAAATGAAGAACCCCTCCATTCATGGGTAGCACGAATTTACTTTGGCTTAACCAGTTATGACACTGCAGCCTCTGACCATGTGTCGCTATCTGTAAAAGGGGAGTAACAGTGCTGAGTTGTTTAAAAAATTGGGTTGAAATAAATTGCAAAAGGTCTTCTTACTGTATTGAATGCAGGGGTACATATACAAGTTTAAGCTCAGGCATGGTTTTTGCACAGCAAGATGGTGTAGGATATATGAAGAGGTTAAGAATTATGTAAAGAAATGTTAGTAAGCATGACATACCTAGAAGTTCTCATAGTGTCTGAAGCACTTTCAAAAATATGAGCAAGATGTTGTGCTGAACATGACAGTTTTTAAACCAGTAGATTGGATTAAGATATGAAACCTTGAAATATAACCACTTTTAAAGAATATCTCTGTGCTTAAAATCACAATTAATTTAAAAGAAAATTAGGGTTAGTTTTTTTTTTTAACAAATAACACAGTTCTAGAATAAGAATAACTACAATGATGAAATAAAGAGGAAGGCACTGCAAATTTAAAACAAAACTGATGAAAAATAATTTCAGATTCAAGGCAAATTATGTCAGGGGACAAAATCTCTGTATGAAAAATATTTGATCCAGTCTTCTGGTCCAGATAATGAGCATTCCTCAGCTTTTACCCATAGCTTAATGAATTATATTAGTTTAAATATTAGTGCTGAGGAGACAGGGCTATAAATTAGTGCTACAATGCATTAACTAAACCGGGCAGAATAATATTCCAGTCCAAAGTTCTACTCATTTGTTAGATTTTTTCTAATTATTATTTGTTTTAAGCTTTTTTTTCTTGCTTATTTATCCCCAGTTCTGGTCACCTGTTATTAGGCAATTGGGTCCACAAAGAGTTGGTTACTCCTTGTCTCTTGGGCACTCTTTAAAGCAGGTTTCAGCAGACTTTTAGAAGTCCCAGGTTAACCAAAACTTGCGAATTTTTGCTTGAAGATCATCAATATGCATGAAATGAAAATAATGTCATCCATTGTCACCCATTCTTTGATTGTCATCTGTTTCTGACAACAGGCAGAACCTGACAGAGTTACTGCCATATGTTTTCAGCTGCTGAACAAATGGGAAAACTTTGAGGCTCTGCAGTGCTAACTTAGATATGCAAATGGTGTGGCTGCAGCCCACTGGGCGGAATGCAGAGCAATGTATCTGTGCGTGGTAGCGTTAACGACCATCACATCCTCATGAGGAGTAGGTCCAGTCATCAAGTAGGTAATATTTGGTTGTAATTGAGGGAGTTATAGAAGCGAAAATTTGAGACTTAACTGATCCTAGGCAGGAGACTTGCAAACTTTCCCAGAATTAATAAAATGGAAGAGTCATCCTTTGCTGCATGTCTAGTGCTGCCTGGTGCTGAGGACTGTCTGTAATCGATGCTTGAGTCTTAATGAGTAGCCCCTCTGTATGTTTATTTATACTTTCAAGCTACTGTTTATATGTCTGGTAATAGTGAAAAATGTCTTCCAGGTGCAGCATAATGTAAATGTGGAAGACAAAGCTCTGAGGGACAGAACTGAGTTTTGCAGCTGACAGCTGCACATGTGATATCCCCTGCTGGAGTAGTTTAATACAGTCCACAATCAATTAATTACGTTTGTAGTTTGTGGAGAACACTGCAAACACTGTCAAGTTCAGTAAAAAAAGTAGTTTTGGAATGGCATAGATGGAAATGTGTATATTCCATTCTTAAAATGACTGCTACCTATATCGTTAGTATCTTAAATTATCAGAATTAAAAAAATACCTATGACCTCATGTTCTTTTGCATCTTCCTTCTTTTGACATTTATGTTGGCCCAAGCAGTAAAAATAATTTGGGTGCAGTTCTTCTCTGAATAATGTCTGGACAAAAAAGCATCTTAGAGTTCACTGCTTCTGTCAGTGAATTCCAGATCAAATCTGATCCAATTTACACAGAAAATTTAAAGACCACTTAATCTGATGTAGGTTTATATTATTTATTTTTAGATGGACATGACATTACACATCACTGTAAATTGAAGGACCTGAATTCTGAGCTTGGAAAAAAAGAATTAATATGTGGAGTAATACTCTTCCTTTCCCACCGTATTATTGTTTACTTATCCATCAACATCCTTTAATAAGGAATTTTGCACACAAAATGCCCTGATCATTCTACTTTGACTCAGCTAACTGCTGGCTGTGTTGAAAGGAAGAGGACAGGCATTCTCCCACCGAGAGCTAGTTCTAATGCGATAAAAGAAGTTTAAATCAGTACAAACAGCACCCAATTTGCAGGCTTTGCAAGCATCCAGCTGAGCAACTAAATCTCTAAACAGGTGTAGATTTACGCCTCCTTTTTAAACAATTTCCAGCTATGCAGCTTGATCTAACAATAAATATTATCTCTCAAATCATTCCAATGTCAACCTATATATAAGAGTTATGGGTTTGAGATTCACTCTAGGACTTCCCAATACACTGAAAACAACCCGCAGCATGCTGCATTTCCAGAACTGGCTGGTTTGTGTGCCGGGAGCGCAGGGATGCAGCATGGGGAACCACTGCACCATGCAGGGACCTCGGATTTCTCTATTTGAGCCTGAGCAAAGCAGAGAGCAGGGTGTGCCAGAGGCTGGCTCAAGCGGTTGATTCGGGTATTGGCTGCTATGTCAACAGTTGTTTTGGCCAAACTGTTTCCAGTAGAGATCTGGCCTTGAACAGCTATTGTGGAACTGCTTCTTTCAATTAGCTCTCCAAAGGGATGCTTCATCCCACACTGAGAGCCCATTTGTGTGGTTTTAGAGCAGTCTAAACTGTCGCTCCCCCAATACTCTCAGTGTAGGAAAAGCCCAGAAATAGCCTAGAGGAGCTGTTGTGCCTATAATTCAAACCAGAACTTATTTCATTCTATCTTCCAGCCTTGACAGTCTTTCAGCTTAATCAGACAAAAGATGGGACAAAGAAAATCCAATGTTCAAGTATTTATACTGTTCTTGTGGATTTAGAAGGTTCCATACGAAACACAGTTTGAATCAATATAAAAAACATGAATAAAGAAAGAAATCTCCACATTTCCAGACCCAGCTGCATCTGTGTTTTGCACTAACTCATGGTCAGTCTTCAGGCTTGTTGTGGGCTACAGGGTCTAAGTCCTCTTGCTTTAAGCCAACCGAGCATTTTCCTCATTCCTATTTTACATTTTCTCCATTTGTGCTCCTTCCTGTGCCATAGCTTCTAGTTTTGTTTTTAAAGGTATTAGCCTTGGTACTCAGTTATAGTCAGGGAAATACCAACACTTTTCATCCACTCAGATCTGTGACAAACAGGAATGAAAAAATGCCCGCTAGCAGCTAGCTGCAATTCCCCATTTACTGTCCTGCACTGCAGCACTGCATCCCTGCCACTGTGTAGCATTCTGTGAGACTCTAAATTAAACTAATTAATGTGATTTAGAGTGATGTCTGTTTATCAAGCAGCAGTCACCGTTTGCTTCTCTCATCTGTCTCCAGGAGTCTTCCTTCCAGGTAAGAGCCCCTCTGTTGCATGGAAGGCTCTTCTCTGTGTTTTTTTAGCAGGGGTTTGGCAAGAGGCAGGCAGTTTATTGCCGTTACTGCATCTGATGTAAACCTGCCTTTAAGAACCCGGGAGGCCCTGGGCGCAAAAGCAGTATGTAAGCAGAGACCCTCTCTTAGTGGTTGCTGGTTGCTAGGGCTTCATAAAAGCTAGTTTCTTGGGGTTAATAGCCTAATAAATTAGATAGGCCAGTTCAGTTTCTTGAGAGCTATTGAACTGAGAGGCCTCCAGGCACACGTTTTATTTGCACCTGTTTAGCTGTGGGCTTTTTTCCAGGTATTTTTGGAAGAACCAGGAGCTAAAACTTCCCTTTCCATTTTCTCTCAGCTCCCCAAATGAAAGCTGTGTTTCTGTTAACAGTTTTGTTTCCTTGACCCAGCCTTGTTGATAACAATTCCTCCTTCTGATTCTTCCCTGGAGCTCTTTGTTAACTTTCTTGAGGTGCCTTGGGTATTCTTTTTGCTTAACCTTTTAACATTTGGTTACCCTTTCCTCCATGGCGGTTCACTCTATTTATATCTGCAGTTTGGGATATACAACAAAAGTGTCCTGGGAAGTCACAAGGCAGTGCCAAGCACTAGGTTATTCTGCTTCATGTGAACTGTCTTCCTTGTCTATATTCTGGTTTGAAGATCTGTAGGATGGGGAATTAGCCTGTCTGCGAAGTACTGTGCTCACCAATGCTTCCCCATAAACAGTAGCAACCTAAGTACTAATCCATGTGGTTTCTTGAGGTTCTTGCATTAAGTAGAAGCTTGTTATATATGGATTTTTGAGCATCCTGCAAATGAATATTTCTATTGGAAACTACTCCGACATTGCTACACAGGTGACAAACCAAGAAACTGCTTTCTCTAACCCTTTAAAAGTGGGAATGGATGTAAGAACTGCCTTAGTTTAAGCAGCAAGGTGCAAGGAAACATTTAAGAGAAGAGCAAGCACAACATGAGAGTTCCCTAGGTTATGCTCTAACATATTCCAACTTGCAGACTTCCTGAACCACATCATGTCTTTAGTATTTTCTTCTTTGTCCAATCCCTCTCTAAACCCATGTGAACTTGCTGGCTTTGTGCATTCTGCTGCAAGGAATTCCACAACTCTTCTCCTCTTTCACAGGGAGTGTTTCTGCCATGTTTACTTTTAACCCACCACCAGTTCACCAGTTTGAGCTGGTGAACTCTGGGCATTTGTTCCTTGTTCACTTCTTCACAGTTTCATAGATCTCTGTTGCAATCCACCCTCAGCTAGACTCTGGATGTAAGACTAGCCATTTCCGCTGTTCCTTGTAATGGGAACCATTCTGAAACTGGCTTCAGGCAACTTCTGTAATTGGCTTCATTGCTGTTTTGCTTCTCTACTATCTTTTTCTGGTTTTGGATATGGGGGGTGACAAGCACAGCACACAGTATTCATGAAGAGATGTATGTGGTGATGGACCAGGGTTAACTCTGGGAGGCAGCTCAAACCCACGTAGTCGCTCACTCACTTCCCCCAGGTGGGATGGAGAAGGGTCAAAGTGAGAAAACTCATGGGTTGAGATAAAGACAGTTTAATAGGGAAAGCAAAACCCATGCACACACAAACAAAGCAAACCAAGGAATTAATTCATTTCCCATGGGCAGGCAGGTGCTCAGCCACCTCCAGGAAAGCGGGGCTCCATCGTGCGTAACCATTACTTGGGAAGACAAACACTCTAACTCTGAATGTCCCCCCCTTTTCCCCAGCTTTTATTGCTGAGCACAATGACATATGATTATGGAATACCCCTTTGGTCAGCTGGAGTCAGCTGTCTCAGCTGTGTCCCCTCCCAACATCTTGCCTGCCCCCGGCCTACTCGCTGGTGGGGTGGGGTGAGAATCAGAAAAGGCCTTGATGCTGTGTAAGCACTGTTCAGTAATGGCTAAAACAACTGTGTTATCAACACTGTTTCCACCACAAATCTAAAACATATCACGACACAAGCTACCGTAAAGAAAACTAACTTTACTCCAGCTGAAACCAGTACAGTTCTCTATTACTTTTCTCATAATTGTGAACATTGCATTTGTTTATTTGGCTCCTGCTCAGTGTCATGCTGATGTTTTGTTTAAATGATTTATTATAAGCTGAAGATCTCAATCTGGTTGGGAGTCAGCTCTGAGCCCTCTCCTGCAGATGCAAAACTTAGATTGTTTTTCCCTACTTGCATCCTTCTACATTTATCTATATTGAGTTTCATTGTCAGTGTTTACTAGAAGGTATATTAAACCAACACAAACAGCTGTTAACTATTAAACCTGTGTGTGTGTGTGTGCCTTTCCATATCAGAACATATATTTCATGGTGGAACCTGATTAATATCAGATTGAATAAAAAGACCTGAAAAGTGGAGAGTACTTAAATGAATTGTTCTGAGTTGCATAATAACAAGTGACCTATGTGAGGGATTAAGGTGGGAGAAACCACGGAAAAGAAGAATATAGGTAGAAGAGCAATTACTGGAGCATGGTGATGCTAGGAATATGGACATGCTGTAGGAGTATGGAGTACACAGCCATGCAGTTTTCTGGAGATCTGTATGCCTTCTACCTTATTACAAGAAAACAGAGCACTGGTTTTGTGTTATCAGCTTTTTTTTTCCTCTTATTAAATCCTGTCTCTTCATCCTCCTTCATTCTGTGACTCACTGTAGATGTGAGGGTGCCTCATTGCCCGTAGATGGGGGGTATTGCCATGGGGTATTGAGGCTCTGACTAGAACACCTGAATGTGTTGTAGGCACGTTTTCAGGCTCTGCCAGTTAAGCCATGCAAGCTCCCCAGAAGCATGCACACCTGGGGGATTAGTGGCCTCCCACTTCATTGGACAATAGCTCCTATAAATATTAAGATGTGGCTCAGCTTTCCTGTTTGCCTGGGAATACCTCTGTTGCCAGCAGAGTGGCATTTGGCCCTGGAAATGTGCACAACAAAATAGAGTTTGTGTTACTGACATCGTAACAGCTTGACACCGTACAGACTGACATGAATAGTTGGTAAGTACTCAGAAGGAGCTGCTTGCAGATATTATGTTCAGACCTACTTGTTAACCCATGTCTCTCATTGACATGATATGTAAGCAGTTACAGCATCTCATCTTGGCACCTCTGGCGCTGAGCAGTCTTTCATTCTCTGTCCACAGTGCTGTGATTTGGGAGTGCATATGGATGAAATGAAATCTGCAGCCCTGTGGTGGATTTTCAAGCACAAGAACATGAAGTGGACTAGTGACTCTGAACAGAGGGGGAATATGGTGCTGGGACATGTGTCTGACTTGGGTGTAGTACTGCTGATGTGCCTGCTTTCGTATGACTATTCAGATAAAAATGATAAATTTGGTTTTAAAATGTTAGCTTGCCCTAAACTGACAAAAGAGAAACAATCACAGCTGTCAGGAAAGTCTCTAACACTCTTGTGTCCAGCCACTACTGCACAAGAAAAATCATAAAAGTATGTAATAAAGAGAATTAAAACTGTCCACCTGTGGGTGCCATCTGGTGGTGAATACCCTGATCCTGATCCAGCAAAGCTTTTGAATGCATACTTTTTTCTAAAGCATGAACGCCCCTCCTAAGTGTGGGTGTGTTACTAAGTCCCACATTACAGGGTGGGCATGTTGGAAGAATGAATCCTAATGTGGGTCCTCCAGTGGAAAGTCTTTGAATATTTACCCTCCAAATGAACTAAGACTTCTAACAACCCTGAGGAGGATAGAGTACTACTTGATTATGGAAAGACTGAAGAACAAAGCAAGGAGCCCTACTGTAAAGTCCCAGCACACACAGGAAGGCATGGAAGTGCTGGGAATATTGGCACTCAGAATTTTAATTCTGGTTCCTTTGCCACAAATAAAACTTTTTTTCTTGTGAAAAATCCAAATCTAATTTGAAAGCATTTGGGTTGTAATTGCACGGATGTGTGCAGAGGGGGCCATGCTCAGAGCTGCATTACCACAGCTCTGTGCCAAGGCTCATATGTCCTTCTGCGGCCCGAGAGCTCATGCATGGTACTAGCAGGGACTCCTGGTTTTGGTCATAGGTATCAGAGCTCAGGGCTCTCCTCACCTGTCCGTGGAGACCTGAAAGTCTGAAGAGATACCTAAATGCCTACAGCTAGCCCTCTCCCACCTGTGCTCAGCTGGTAAGGAATGGGGCTGATGGGAGATGCTGCTGCCTCTTGTTTCTCATCAGTATCCAGTCAAGGAGGGGCCCCACCTTCATAAGGTTGCTCATGGAGGAGGTGAAATGCTATCCGCAGCTGCTTAAGATAACTTACTGAATTTGCCTGAAGCTACCGTACCATCCCTTCTGCTGGGAAACGTTAGGGACTGTAATCTCTGGCTGAAGGACAGCAGCCCAGAGGCCAGGGAGGAGGGAAGGGCATGGCAAGGGGCTGTGCCCACAGTTGGCATAGCAGTCTGGGCAGTGACCACAGCAGTCTGCAGTCTGCTTTCCACCTCCCTTATCCTTTGCCTGCAAGCTCAAAGGCTGCTGTAAAGTGCTACCACAGATGCTCTAACGGAGGCTTTACAGCAAGGCATGAGATTTCTTACCTCATATAAACCCAAAAGAAAATGGTGCGATAAGATTAAAGCTGAGGAGAAGTCTCAGAATTTCCTTTCTTTCTCTACCAATAAAACAAAGTTTTATCTTAATTTCAGCCCTGCATGCATGAGGTTAGCAGTCAGGCACACAGTTCTCCTAAACTATATTATCTTGGTGCTGTTCAAAATCCCGTAAACCAGAAAGTACTAGATATCATTCCCCCACAGAAAGCACAGTGGGGAATAAGCAAATAAAGTTGAAACAGATAAAGATCCGAGTATTGATCTTTGCTTGTGTTGCCTAATAGAGCATAACTCCAAAGGAATATTGTAGTCACTGATGGAGGAGAAATCGAAATAATCTGGCTATCGCTTTACATGTCTCTGTATTAGAAGGGTCACGTAGGCTAAAGAGTGCTCGGGATTTACCCAAAATAACAACAGATTTTCATGAGGCGTATAGATTTACAGCAGCCTCCAGGAATGTGCTATAAGAAGCGCTTCAGTCCCCTTAGCAGTGACTTCAAACCGGCCAGCACAGCAGCGGGCTCGCTGGGAACTCACGGCAGCTTCCCCACGCTTCCCTGCCGACCTGTAATGTCTGCTGCCTCACAGCTGCCAGGCGCGGGGTGTCCCCAAGAATGATCATGCTGAAGTTAACACCAGGATTTTTCTGCTCATTTTTAGTGAGGAATTAGTACCAGAGGCCACAAGTAAAAGGTGGTATTTTTCGAACCTGACCATTTCACTGTATTTTCAAAAGTTTATTTGAAATCGCTTGGGAAGACTTTCGTTACGCACTTAATTCATGGTAGTCCCTGGAGTTGGAGCTGTATCTGAGAAATAAGAATGGAAATGACATTTTCTGACTCAGCAGTGATGGTTATCACTCTTGCAGATAAAAGTGGTTTAGTACAGCTTTACTTCTGTTCAAATCACAGAACCTGTAGTTATAGGAAAGCAAAATGGATTCCATCTGGCTCATACATTATCAACAATTGTTAACGGAGCTTCAGTTACAAGGACAAATTGCCAAGGCAGAAATTAAGACCTTGAGGACAAATGCAGTTTCATACCTGTAATTTAGAGTGCAGTTTGGCTCACAAAATCTTTGCAATGTGCAATAAATGGGAGCCTTGCCTGACTTTCCGATCAACCTTCAGTTGAAGTTTCCAGAGCCAGCAGCTAGGAAAAAATCCTTTTGTGCTTGTAAACTGAAAAAAATTCTTATCTGAAAGCCCTCTGGACCCTTTGAATACACAGTAGCATGATGCAGTTATGGTTCACCCTCATGGTTTACATTATTCATGCAAACCAGATGCTGTAAATGCTGTCTCCTCTCAGAGAGGAGGCTTCAGTTGTGCCTTGGAAACCCTGCAGGCTCTCCTCTTGGATTTGATTTGCAAAGAAATGCTAAGAGGTTGCCTCAATGTTTCTGTGAGTGAAGACATATTCTCCAGCCACTTGTAGGAGCCCTGCTGAAGGCAAAGGAAATCTGTGTGGGCATGGAGTACTACCTATGTGTATTGGAACAGCATTTCAGGACCTAAAAATATGTTCCACCTTACAGCCACAGAGGCCGTCTGCAGCACAGGGATGAATGCCTTCCCAGCTCAAGAGGATTACATGAGAAAAACTCATGTGTTTTATAAACTGAAACACCTAACAACTGCATTTTTGTGCCAATAGCAACCCTATAGTCCTGTCACTTGCTGTAGACCTTAGCAGTCCTAAAATCGCTGAAGCATCTTCGTACCAAGGACTGTGGTCGCGGTACCTCCCTCTTAGTACTTTTCTGAATGAGAGAAAGCAGTGAGCCTTAAAGGTGAAGTGATTACTGAAAAAATATTAGTGCTACTGACTGACCAGGGACCTCAGGAAACACTTTACCAAAAACTTAACTGTAAATTTCTGCTTAACCCAATTGTTTTAACATGCTTTAAACTAGGAGTGCACTGAGTGTTTCCCTGCTTCTGGCCCTGTAGAACAGCCTGTTGCTCCAGTAGCCCTTTTCTGGCTTCTCACAGATGATGCGCACTGTGAGAAAGTGAAGTCTATTTTTTTTCCTAAACTGATATTGAAACATAGGTTATGGAATAACCAACTTTTAAATTGTATTTCATACACCATTGACTAGAAATTCTCATGGCTTCATTGCAATCCAGATCTCTTTTATTAAAAGGCATTCTTTCAGTCCCAGTGTGAGATCCTTCCGTATGTGAGTTATTATACACTAAATATGTGTGCTAATCCAAATGAAACTAACTTCCCTTGAGTATTTTTATAGCCTACAGTCAGTTGAATCTGGGCAGAAGCTACAGAACCTGGATTAATGTACCGCTCTGTTTTGACTGACAAATAATTCACTTACTCTTCTTCGAAACAAAAATATTTATCCTTAAAAATGGGCTGGAAGTATTACTTTTAATGAAGCTGCTAGTTTTTTTCTAGTTTCCATTTAAGAAAATCATGTTTGAATTTTTGTGAACATTCACTTATGTTCTGTGAAGTGACGGTACACTTTTGTCCCTTACACAGAGTAGTGAGATTTCTGTACCTAATCGAAGCCACTAAAATGTTATGGGCATTAAATTTGTGTTAATGAGGTGTTCATGAATGCAAGGAAGAACAATAGCCTGTCACTTCTTCATGAACTGATCTGACAATTTTTCTGTGCTTTTTTTGTGAAACAAAAAAGCTGTAGAGATGTTGTCATTAGTAAGATTTATAGCAGCAAAGGCTATGGTGACATAGGCCTGTTAGGATTACAATTAGATGTAAAAGATCATCCAAAGGAGTACATTTGCAGGCAATTTATCTAATCATATATGTGGAAGTGACACTTTTCAGAGACACACTGGGGTAAAGAATTCTTGTTCTCCTGCGGTGTCATTTACATACGGTGCTAGTGGTCTTGGTGCTGCTTCCACAGATATGAATGTACATTGTTTCTCTGTAACGTAGTATTTCTGCCCTGTGGTTTTTTCACCTTTAGACTAGAAACAAAAAGACTGTGTACATGCTAAGAGTGTGAGAATTATCTTATGCTTTCACTTACATTTCAAGGTGTTTTAGTCTCATGCTTGCCTTGACCAAATAACAGGGTTCTTACTCAAAAAAATATTTTTAAGAGTAGTTCTGTACAGTGTTTCATATTTTGCTCCTAAAGGATGTTTTATGACCAAAATTATGGATTCTAGCATGTTGAGTGACGGTCCACTTCCCTGAGAGCTTTTTAGAAAGGAAACACATTTTGCACCCTAGATGTAGCCTAATCTGGGGATCTAATTGTCGCTGAATATTGAATATCAAAACAGTTATTGTAATACAAAATTAATTGCTTCTGTGAGTAAACAACTAAAGTAACTAAGCTCATGTTAGAAAAAATCATGGGGATTATTTTTGTGCTTCAGAGCATAGACTAATCCGTTGAGGGAAAAGATATAATTCAGTGACATATTGATTCATAATTAGTCCCACTTTGGGTAGTTTATTTTTTTCCTTGGGAACACTCAGTAATGGCCAGTAGTGGAAACAACAGTCTAGTTAAACTACTGATTTATTATAGTATGTTTATGGTTTTTTTTAATATGAACTCTATCAACTTTTCATCATGAATGATGTTGCATGAAGACTGCTTTTGTGTCCTCTTGTGCAAGGAACGCATATTCCTCACTGTGTGTATAGCTGAAAGCTATGGATTTACAAATATTGTTTTTGAAATAGCTTTTCTAATAAATAGTTCTATGGCTTTATGTTCTTTTTAGATGAAAAGAGAAGGAAAAAAAAAAGCAGGTATTCTCTACCAAAATCCAAAGGCTGTGTAGTAAGTGACTGGAAAGCGTAAGACTGGATCATGATCTAATTCAGCTTTAATTGTAGCGAGTAAAAGTTTTTCACTGCCTCATTGCCATTACCTTCCATGGTAAAGAAAGAATAAGCAGGTTCTGAAGCTATTTCTGAGTGAAGTACTGCAGCCTGCGTTAAATGGGACACCAGACTCCTTTTGCATTTTTAAACTATGAAAGTGCGAAAAATTAATTCACATTCCACTCAAAAGATTTTCCCAAAAGAATTTCACATTCCACTGAAGATGTGCAGGTCTGTTTTCTCACCTAGCAATAAAATTTTGGGGAGACCATCTATATCCTTTAGTCAAAGTGCTGTATAAGACTGCATAAAACTGCATCCTTTGAGGGTATAGATTACCCATAATGAAGAAGCCTCTTGAGGCATCCACTAGGAGTGTTAGTCTTTGAGACCGCAAAGTTATCTTAGAAAATAAGTGCAAATGTGATAAGCTGTCATTTATCTCCTTTGAGGTGCTCTATAATTCCTCCTATCTTTTCTTCAGACCTATTTTTTTCCAAAGAGTTATGCCAATATATTTTGATTCCTTGTGTGGATTCCCATGCTTTTCTATCAGAGTGTCTTCTTTTTCAGTTTGTTTTAAACCCCTTTCCAAGTTGCATAAGTTGTGAATAAAATCAGTTGGTTTTATTTTTTAAAAACTGCTTATAAAGTGTCATACTGCTGTAACTGTTCAGCCTACATTCACCTCTTAGTTCTTCTGGTTTATGAACAGACTTGCCAACATAAGAAAAACATTGGAAACTTTGGCTGCTGGGAGATCTTTTAATCACAGAACATTATATTTCAGAATTAAAGTCATACCTGTAACTCTGTGGACCCCACAGACAATGAGGGTAATTTTTTCCTCATCTGTCATTAGCCATATAAATGTTTGGAGAAGAATGATGCTTTTGTACCATTAACTATGCAGAGGTTGGATGTGTCTTCTTTAAGGTTGTCTTGGGGGCGTGGGGTGTTGTAAGCAGTGGAGAAAGGCTGGTCACTTCTAGAGAGATGTTTATCCCATTCATTTTCTGATGAAATGAATCACCCTTGGGAACAGACCAGCTTTCCCCTTTCTGATTTATAAAAGGACCATTAGTGTCAGCTGTATGCCTATGTTTTAAATTACAAAGACTAGATGAGAGGAATCTCACACACCATCTGTGTACATCCTAAGGCACTCAGTAGGCATACTTATTTACCTTAGGGTTAGAACTACTTCAACACTGTAATTTTAAAACAGGGTTTTGGATTGCCTAAAATAAAAGTGAGTGCAGTTAAAATTGTTCTCTAAAGGTATAACCTGCCCTCAGTGGAAATATATGGGAATCATAGGCAACACAAACTAATACAGATCCTAGGATTTCATCTCAAAATCTAACTTGGGCATCTTGCTTTTACACCTCGTGTAGTAACATTGTTTGAAAAATGACTCTATTATATGCATGTACCTCCTTTGACAGTGACGCTAGAGAATGACCACCAACCTAAATATCTTTTTTCTGTCTACATTATCTTACGCTTCATGTTGTTACATACAATATTTGAGTGCTGCTTTGAAGCGATGAGAGAGGGATTATTCCTCGTTTTCCAGCATGCCCCTCCCTTTGTTTTGTTCTTTAGTCCATGTTTCCATTGCCTGTATCATGGCTGTTATCATGGTCGGTTGTTTCCTAAATCTCTGGAGAACTCCCTGCAGTCCTAGGGTTTTCTCTGTGTAAAGGTCTATTTGCAGGATAGGAAGTTTAGGGCTCAAAAAGCTGGGCTCTGTTTGATTTAGAAGGCAATGCCTGAACCCACTGTTATTAAATGTGGCAGGACCTGACAGAGCCTTAATCAGTTCCTCCTCTCGGATTTTTCCACAATGATCAGTGAAAGAGAAAAAAATTAATTGAAAACTGTGGTCATAAAACTCACAGAAAGTGGCAAGATGAAATATAGACTATGAGTAGTACATTAAATTTGTTTTAATACCTGTTTTTATGTGTAGGAATGATCCAACTTCAGGTCAACAATGATCCTTTAGCATTATTTCCACTGCATGAGTAATAAATAATAACAAAGTGATGGCCTTTAAATGTTCTGTAGTATGAAATATAACCCTTTTCATATAATGATAATTCAATACATAATATGTGCACATAAAAATGTTGTGCTTTGTAATACAGTTTTTCATCTGCCCAAGTTATTTACCTTATGAAACCAAGTGTTTCAATTTAGTAATAAATATTTTCTGTAAGAAAGTTATCAATAGTTTCCAGCCTGACGGCACTGATTAGGCACATGTGAGAATTATGACTGATAGGTAGGATTTTTTTTTAATGTAAACATATGTGTAGGGGATACATACTGTATATTTGCAAAGTGCCCAGCAACTGGGACCGAGTGATGAATCATCATCCCATCTAAGTTTGTATGAGAGTCAATAGAGACTCATTTTCTTATTTTTGGCCACCATGCAGGTCAGGATTGCTTCCTGATAGACTAACTCATGAGCATGCATGCTCTTCTTCTTTGGGGACTCTTGGTAATCCCTAGCTGTCCATTGGAAGAGGAAGCTTATAACTCTCAGGAAAGGTTTCTGGCTTTCTCTGATAGCCTTTGCTGCACAAATCTGTTCCAGACATGGGCACAGGTTGTTCTTTTTCTTTATGGAGTATCCTGATTTATGTTCTTGCATTCATTCCATCGTGGCCAGCATGTCGAGGGAGGTGATTTTGCCCCTCTACTCTGCTCTGGTGAGACCCCACCTGGAGTACTGTGTCCAGCTCTGGAGCCCTCAGCACAAGAAGGACACGGAACTGTTGGAGCGGGTCCAGAGGAGGGCTACTAAAATGATCCAAGGGGCTGGAGCACCTCTCATGAGGACAGGCTGAGAGAGCTGGGCTTATTCAGCCTGGAGAAGAGAAGACTGTGGGGAGACCTTATTGTGGCCTTTCAGTACTTAAAAGGGAGCCTATAGGAAAGATGGGGAAAATCTTTTCAGTAGGGCCAGCTGTGACAGGACAAGGGGTAATGGTTTTAAACTGAAGCAGGGTAGGTTTAGACTAAGGAAGAAATTCTTTACAATGAGGGTAGTGAAACACTGGAACGGATTGCCCAGAGAGGTAGTGGAGGCCCCATCCCTGGAAACATTCAAGACCAGGTTGGATGGGGCTCTGAGCAACCTGATCTAGTTAGCGGTGTCCCTGCTCACTGCAGGGGGGTTGGACTAGATGACTTCTAGGGGCCCCTTCCAGTCCAAAGCATTCTATGATTCTATGATTGTTGGTTACATTTTCTTCCTGGAGTACTTGAGTTGTAGACTGAGAATGGTCTGAGGAGATGATCTGACCGTCTCAATGGCGTTTGGTTATATGTGCAGTATATGAATGGGATAGTGATATTTGTGTGCTTAATCTTAATTCTCATTCTGCATTTGACTTGTGCCTCTCTGCCCACAAACGCTTCCCTGCCAGATCTATTGGCGCACTCCCTGAGCAGTTTCCAGCACCTCTGGTAGGACAAGACCACTAACTATTCTATGGTTGGAATGCTTGGCCATGAGCTGGCAGACCTGCACCTCAAAAATGAATTGAACTGCAAGATAACTGCTTAAAATAGACAGTAACACTTGTCACAGGAAGGGGCAATTTTATGAATGATATAAACCCACTTTTGCCTAGTGCTTCAAACTTACCTGGGCCGGAATATCATTAGGTAGGTGGAATGCCTAGCAGGAGTTACTTCCACAACTGAATGATGCTTGGCTTGAGTTAGGTTCTATTTTAGAAGGTACAATTTCATTTGTCCTGAGTCTCTGTTAGACCTGTGACACTAAGGAATTGCAGCATTACAGGTGGAGAGATGCAAAAGGTATTGGTGTCTTGGGGCATGGCATTCTAATGGACACTTAGGGTGACCTGTAAAATTCTCTTGAGGTTTTGTCACTCATGAGTAATGTAAGCCATTTCAAAACCAAGCCTCTCAGTTCTTTTATATGCATCATGGGTCTTTATTCTTTATGCTCAGCTTCTGTCATTTCACTGAGCAATTAACCCCTTCTTCTCCTAGAAAGGTTTTGATGCTGCTCATTGAATGGTCGTTTGTAAGAGAACTGAAAATACGCAGTTATAATACAAACTTTTAAAGATCTTGGTCTTGGTTGTCTTTGCTCATTCTAAGCTAACAAGTTTTTATCAAAAACACAATATCAAATTCCTTTTTTTTTCTGCAGTCAGCATGTCGGCAAGTATAGTCTATTTTTGTAGTTGGCGTATTTTAATATCTCCCCCACGTGTAACTCAGATATTTAGTATCCTTTGAGCGTTTCTGTCAGATTGTCATGTCAGCAGCATCTCATCTCACCTCAAATTGGAAAGGCTCCTTCATGGAAATGTGAAAAAGCTGGAAGGCTGATGCTTAAAATAAAGAAGATAGAGCAATCTTTTTGTAATGATTGCAGTGCCCATCAGTGCTGTGTGGATGAGAGCAGCATTGCTAACAGCAGCACGGAAGGTTTGCTCTAAGGCCACGGTTCATGGCTGGCTGCTGAGCGACTCTGCAGGTGGATAATGCAGGGTTAGGCACACTCGTTGGCTGCTTCTCCCCCCACCTCTTTTTTTCATCATATGGATAATCTTGTCCATAGCTTTCCTGAGAATCATTCACCTCGACTTGTGCCATGACTGAAGCAGAAAGGAGCTCCAAGTAAAGCATGGGTAATGCAATGGTGAAATCAAGTAAGTTCTCTTTTTTGCCATAATGAAAGTTAGGCAACTGTGCAGGAAATGGGCAAAGAAACTTTACTGGTAGTTATGGCTGGTTTTCACAGCTTTAATTTTGAGGAGGGGATTGGCTGGTGTTTACGACTCAGCAGCTAAAACATTCCTGTCTGTACTGGCTATAGCTGCTAGCTGGAACAAATGCAGCAGGAAGATGCTCCTCTCTGGCTGCTGTACCTCGGCAAACACACTTATCTGTAGCTGGGCTGTATTATAAAGCATCAGAGCCAGCTCCCAAAAAGGGGGTGTCCCTGATCTCCTTTGAAAAGTGTTTTGTTTTCATTGTTTGAGGAAGATGATCACAGAGTAGTGTGTCAGCGGTGCGGGTTTTGTGTACAGCCTAGCTGTACAAAACAAAGCTTATGTCAAGTATGGCCTCAGTGACAGAAAGTGATGATGATGTCCCTGATTAAGCTTTATAAATATTAGTTTTAAAATATTTAATAATAATAATGTCCCTAGCTAACATTGAAGACAAAACCCATGTCTGTGCAACTTCAAATGAAATAGAATAAACAAACTAAGCTACTTCAGCAGTTACTTAAAGAAAAACAAAGTCCAAAATGTGTAGTCAGTTTTTATGTAGTAACTCCTACTTTTTCATGATTTTGTTTTGCCTTATCAATCCTCTATACAGATACGCTAATCAGTGGTAGAAGGAGAGTGTCAGGTAGAAACTGAAGAGTGGTAAAGGACATGTACATGATTAAAACTACCCCTGCCATAACAATCTCATGTGCAAGCATTTCAGGATTCATGAGCGCAGTGAATGTGTGGTCTGTACTGTGCAGATGGCCTTGTCAGGGTTGCTCAAAATTTGTTCTCAGCTCACTTGGGTGCCCCTGGACTGGTCACTGACAGGAGCAAGTACAGGATGAAGTGCAGGAGCCATGCATATTTCATTCAAAAACATAGCAGCTGAGAAGAAAAAGTAGTGGTGCTCTTCTACATAAAACCTTTTATCCCTAGGAATGGGAGATATGGTTCAATTCCTTCCTCAGCCTAGCAGTGTTTAGACATCTCCCAAGAGCGTGCCATGAGAAGTGGGGTGGGATGGTCATGAGAGTGTTCCCCAAAAGTTGAGTTGCTTTTAGAGGTTTCCATCCCTTTTATCTGAGTGCAAAATGAAGCCTGACTTGGCTGGCATTTGTGCCTGGATTTGTGCAGCCACATTTGCAAGATCCATGAGGCAAGAGAGGGCAAGCACAGGGAGCATGCCTCAGCTCAGTGCTAAGGGTGCTGAAGGAGGGGAGAGGAGCAAGTGCAGATCTTGCTCTGGCTGTTGCTTCACACTTTACCGGCAATGAGTGCATGGGCTGACCTGGGCTGTGACATACAGGTGCACAGCACTGCTGCCTTACCACCATTCCTCCTTTTTCTCCATCCAAGAAAGAGAAAAGTGATGCTGTGACCACGTGTGACAGAAACGGCTCAGAGCAGGAAGCTGGTTCTGGGCAGAGGTGCCCTGAGCCACCGAGGACACGTCCCTCCAGAGCTGGGGCATGACCAGCTCGGCGGGGATGTGAGCCACAGCAAATGGCCATGGCGGCCAGTGCGGTGCTAGTGGTAAGACTCATCCCAAGTCTCAGTCCTCCAAAAGATTTCTGGTACCACGAGAGCATTTGAAACATTTTGTAGCAGGAAACATTTTAATAAGGAAACTGTGTCGTGTGCTTCTCTTCCTGGCCATGCCTCTCTCTTTGGATTAAAATAGCTTTTTTGTGATAGTTATAACAAGTGCTTACAAGGAAAACAAATATTAGGAAGACAAGAGTGATAATATGACTGATAGGTGCTCACAATTTTTGTGCCTACGGATATGGTCCAGTGTTTAGGATTTTAGTCCTTCGATTTAATGAGCATAGCTTTTAAGAACACAATTAATACTATGATGTATGCAAGCAATGGGAGCACAGTTTTGTCTCATCGCATTTGTCATGTTATGTAATGAAATTTCCTGTTCTTCTAAAGACTTTATTATCTGCATCAAAATTAAGCATGTGTAACGTTATTACTTAATGCTTGTAATGTTTGTTGCCCAGGGGCCCCAGTCAAGATTGAGACCCCCACTGTGCTAAGTGCTGTATAAACATGCACAGTTTAAGGAAAGATGTGACCTGAAAAGAGAGACAAAGGAGACAATAAAATAAATCTGTTTTGAGATGATACACATTTGCACTGTTTAACTGTTGTCATAAGTTGGTAGATGGCCTCATTTGTGCCTCAAGCCATCATTAATTATCTGACTCTTGTTTTTATAGGCAAAACAGCAAAGATGGATTTTGAGCAGCGATTTGGATTAAAAAAGGATGTATGTGTTTATCTCAATTAGGGAATTCAGTGTTGAAGTAGCTTCTGGGCAGGAAGCTCAGAGACTTCTGGAGCATCTGGAAGCATGGTCTGCTGGTAGAACAGGATAGCTAGGGAGAAGCATGGCAGGATGCAAAAGTCAGGCATCCAGTGGAAATACTGATTTGATTTACTGAAACACTGGGACTCAGTGGGAGGTCTAAGGGATAAATTCCAGTGTGTTGTAATTAGAATCATAGAAACAGAATGGTTTGGGTTGGACGGGACCTTTAGAGGCCACCTAGTCCAACCCCCCTGCAGCAAGCAGGGATGTCTTTAACTAGATCAGGTTGCTCAGAGCCCTCTCCAACCTGACCTTGAATGTTTTCAGGGATGGGGCATCTACAGCCCCAAATGGGAAGCTGGGTTAGAAAAATTACTTTGAAAGATGGTATTTTCCCTTGGTTGGAGAGACACTGCATGACACATACAGATCTCTCCCAGAGGAGTGGATAAGAGAGAAGGGCTCACTGTATTACTCAGTGGATGTCTGCTAGGAGTGAAGACCCAGCGATGCAGCCTGCAGCAGCAGCACGAAGAGTGACAGGGAGCATTGTGTTGAATTTTTAGCAGTGTCAAATAATGAGGGGAGCACTGAAGTTTCGTCTTTGGCTGCTTGTAGCTGATGATGAATCATCCAAGGGAAAGCCTGCAGCAGGTAGGTAGATGCAAAACAGCAAAGAATGGTGGTGGTCAGAAACACAGCCATTGCAATGCTTGAGAACTGGTATTGTGTCGAAAGGAAGAATGAAAATTACTGACAGTTCAAATGCAAACAAACCACCAGATTATTAATACCATTTAAGATTAATTCTGTTTTTTCTCCTAACACCCCAAGTGCAAGCAAGATAATTAAGTCTGGGAGGTTATTTTGTTACTTGATGTCAAAATTTTTAAATGCTTTATTTAGTTAGATTCTGGGTACTTACAGACCCATATTAACTGAAAGCAGGAACTAGAAATCTGAGTACAGACTTTGGGAAGTTTTTGCAAGAGTGTTTGTAGTACTGCAATAGCTGTACTATCACAAAAAGATAGTGTCTGTTTTGTCAATGTGACTTGGTTTTCAGTGCTAACCCACCCCGCAATTTAATTTCACTGTTTTCCACCGGCAACAGAGCCTAGTTAATTTTTTATTTTGTTCCATCTTTCCTTCTGGCTGCAAATACATCTCAGAGGGGCTGCCAAAGTTTAAATGATTATGGTGTTGATCAGTGATTTCTTATTTATATATGGTTTTTCTTTTCTATTTGTCTATTAGTTTCATTTAACGAGTTTGTTTTTGTGACTCATTTATTCATTTGTCTCAGAGACAGGAGCATAAATAAGGGGATGAAACAGAACTCAGCTCTTTGAAACAGAAATACGTTGAGTGTCTTTCTGGAAATGTGGGAGAGGCTGAGGTACAAAGACACCAAGTCTCATCAGTCTCTGTTAGTTGTTCCAACTAAAGAAATAAGACTGACATATGGAACTTTTAACAGAAGACACTCTTCTGTTCATTTTAAAATTTAATAAAGGTGCATGAGTCTGAGATAGGTAAAAGAAGAATTTTGCTGTAAAATCTACAATATTACTGAAAACCAAGACTAGGAGTAGTGATGCAGATGGGCACTGGTGATACAAGAGTTTTGCTATGACTAAACTACTAATTCTTCCTTTATCTGATCTGTGGCACCTGACAGAGTCGATAATTGGTGTTCTGTACAGAAATAACAACTTTTTCTAGAAAATATTAAGAATGTTGTCTTCTGTTATTTTAGATGAGGAAGCAAAGAACATTGAGAGTGACGGTGTGTGAGGAGTCAATGGTATGTTAGAAATATTAATAATGAAAATTGTACAAGAGTAGTACTTGATCAGTATTAGTTCATACTGGTATCACCCAGTTACCTTTAGGAGTTTAATGTATGGCAATGGAGTTGAAAAGACAACATTTTTTTTGTATTTTAAAAATATTATTTGAAGTGTTATCTGAAATATTCTTATGAAAATTAGATTCATAAAGAATTGCCTTCACTTTTTAAAATAACAAGGAAATTTAGCTCCTCCTGAGCCCTGGAAGTTAATATAAAGGATTTGTTTGGACTTTCAAAGGCCTTTGACATAGTGTCTCATGAAGCTGTTAAAAAGCTACTCATCTGAAGTGCCACCATGGATCACAAATTAAAGACAAATGAAGATTAAAATATTGGTTTTTAACCTAACAAAATGTTATCAATTATTTGTCCTGGGTGTCTCTGAGAACAAATCAGAAGTGGCCAAAAATAAAATATAAAACATGGTTTTGTGAAAATAGTAGTACAGAGAATGCAAGTGATAGTAATGCATTATCTTTCATTGCTGGTCATACTGTGTTTGGCTCTGGTAGTCTCATTTTCGTAAAGAAATGGGAATGTGAGAAGGTGAGGAGATTATAAGACGTAAGTGATAAGCTTTATGAGAGAAGACTGTATTTTCTTCTTGTGGTTTAGACATCTAAACCAAGTAGGAGATGTCCTTCTCTTCTTTCAGTTTAGAAAGGAAATGAACAGTGTGGTAGAAATAGTGTGGTAGAAGAGTACCCAGTAACTGATGCTACAGGGAAGATAAATTTGTAGCTCAAAATGAAAATCCATGTGGGATTCGCTGCTGTTGAACAAAATGCACAAAATCCTTGTCTTTCAAGATATGTCTGTGAATAGCAGCGTTGTGAAGCTTTTCTCTTTCATTTCCTCCAAAAGGAAGGAGTTCTTTCCAAACCTGATACTGTTGAAATATATTTCAAGGCAGGGTGAAGTTTTGGACCTTGTTTTCAGAAGAGTCATTTAATCTGCTTTTAGCTATAGGTTTTGTCCATCCGATCACAGCAAATTCTGGCATATTTACCCATACAGGGTGTCTTGTTTCTCTGAAGCATCTGGTATTGGCCACAGCTGGAGGTGAGATCAATGTTTCTCAGACTTGGCTGTGATGCTTTTGAGCTCAGAGGAGTGGGGGATCAGGGAGCTTGTGGTGCCTTATGAGTCAATAGTCAGCAAGAAGTCAGTTGTCCCTGGCTTGGCAGCATCTCAGCTGCTCCAGGATACAGGACCAACTGTGGTGATGGGCTGCATGTGTGCAGAGTAGCCAGCAATTGCAAAATTGCCAATCACTGGCAGACATGGACAGCAGGGCTGACCTAGTTCTACAGAGAATCAAAATATGGGGAGTCAGGCAGAGAACAGAAGAGGAGGATTTGTGGTGAGGAGGGAAGGTCAGATAAAAAGAGGTGGACAGACTAAAATCCAGAGGGACAAGTTTTAGTGATAAAGAGAGAGAGAACCACAGAACTGAGGGAATAAGCTAAGGAAAGCAGCACAGGAAGGCAGGAGGACAGACAAGTAGAACATCAGGCACTTTTGCAGTAAGCAATTCACTTTCAGTGAATCCCTTGTTTCCTCAAACCCTCTCCAATTTCCTAGGACTTGCTGGCTGAGTGCTTTGAACACATGTTTGTGTAAAGTGAGGAGATGAAACATGACCTAAGCTTTTGTTCAGATATACTTTAAAAATGTTTAAAGCACTCAGTCAGTTGGGTCTTAATTGATTCATCAATAGCTTGTGGCTCATGCTTAGTTCAGTAATAATCAGGAGTTCAAGGTCTAAATTTCAGATGGACTGTTCCTGAGATTAGTTCATGAACTGTTGTACTGTATTTTGTCTGTTACTCAAGACACCCTAAGTTCCAGCTTTTCTGAAGAGAGTCCTCAATGTCACAAGCCTGTTTTTAAAATGACGTGGAAATGTCTTATCTGCTTATGTGTACGGTGGGGCTTTCAGATACTTGATCATTTTGTAAGTGTGAGTGAGTCAAGTGAATAGCTGAATTGGAATATGCTGTCTCTAAGAAGTGTGTCTTGCACTGTTATTACTTTTGCAGTGATGGCAACTTATGGTGCTCAAAAGCTGCAGATTGCTGCATTGTACACACCTTTTCAGTTGACAAAGAAGATAACAGCAGTGGTATTTAATACATACAGACATCATGGAGGACAATTAGACCATAATACTCATTCTGTTTCTGATATTGACAACTCAGTCATAACTTTGAGGGAGTGCTTCCTGTTCAACCTGGTGTCTACAAGCACTTAAGATGCAGTTGTTGCTATACTTTTGGTGTTGGTTGGTAGATATACCTACACAGGAAGATCTGTAGTTAAGGGGGAGGGAGGGGGGCAGACTTTATGAATAGCTGATGTGATGACAGGTAAATAACTGCTCAATGTCTTCTTTCCATTACTTCAGCATGAAGCTGAATCTTCCTGTAAAAGACCGTAGAGCAAGAACTTGTTAGGTCGTCATTGCAAATTAAAAGTTTGCCTTTGCAAAAATATGGAAGACTATTAAAATTGACAGAGTCTATGGAAATCTTTTCTCATTTGCATTAAGCTTTGTATAATTCCCAATTTCCCAAGCAAAGGCTTCAATCTCTTTGTTTTGACTTTTGTTATAGGAAAAAAAAAAAATAGAAGGAAAGACATTTCACTGGTATAAAACCCATAAAAATGCAGGCAGATGCATTGACTCCTGCAGTTGGAATGCAGTGATAGCAAAAGCTGGTATCCCCATATGTGGAGGAACAGGGAGGGATATAAACTGGCTGCCTCGTTAAGGGCAGAAAGTCCCTTGTGCTGCCTACAGCTCATGAATAGTTAGCCCACTGCCATATCAGTGCTAGCTTAATTTTAAAGCTAGCATGGATTATATGTGCTATATAATCATAGATCTGATTGTAGGGTAAACCCTCTAGTTTTTCAAGACAACTTTGAACTCATGTAATTGCTCTTGGAAATTATTCTTTTTGTATTGATGGTGTCCTTCCAAATGATGAATGTCATTTCAGAGTATTGGTTTTTGTGGCTTAATGAACTGCATCCTTTTTATTAAAATGTTTTCCTCATAAACTCTATGCTGTATGTTGATACTTATCTTTTGATGTATTAAAATGTGCCCTTTTCATTTTTTTCCTCACAGTCATAGAGAATAGCTTTGTGTTGTTTTACATTATAATAAAGGGTGCTGAAAGTTTAAAGAGTCCTCTCTATTTCTGCAGCATTAGTAAAAAGAAGGTCTTGAGAATGTTTCATCAACAGGCTCTGACGAAGTGCAGTCTGCTGCTAGTTGCATGTCCCCATTAGCACTGAGCATGTGGGTCACCAGTGGCTTACTCGTGAGAAGTTTCATGTGTTTCCACCTGAGTGATTTTTCATTTACAAATTTGTATGTGAGGAATGTTTTTACCCTACATTGCTGTTTCTCCTGGTGCATAAATGATGTGTAATACAGGCCACCAATCACAGCTTTAAATGAAAAAGAGGCGATAGTGAGTAATTTCCTGACCAACCTGTAGGTTGAAATCTGTATTTGAATTTGTCAAAGAACTCGCCGATAGATCTACAGTAATCATGACCAATTTGCAAATGGTTTGTGAACAAAAACTGGGCTTTCTTCATCAGGTATCTTATTCATGATGAATAAGTCAATCGGCTCTAGTATTGTGAGGCAATTTGTACTGATTATTATAGTATGTAAGAAGTTCTCACTGGTTTGAATGACTTCTTGCCTGCTCAGTTCTGTGTGAAAGAATACCCTCTACGTGGTTGTAGTTATATTCATACTTTACAAGAACAAAAAAAAGCAGAGGGAGTAAAAGAGCAGAGGGAGAAGCTTAAATAGGAATAATAGACTAAAACTGAGCAAAAGAAAGCCAGGGATGAATATCTGCAAGTAATTCCCGACAGTAATTTCTGAATGTTACAGATAGCCCCAAGAGAAGTAGCTTGGATAGGTAGAAGTAGACCGAACAAGTATTTAATGAGAAGCAAAACTGTATTAGCAGAAGAATAGGCAAGATAGACCATTCTCATCTTTATTTGGGGCAATGTTGAGCACATATTATTGGTCTAAACATCATATGCATTTTCTGGTTTTGAATTACCTTTTCTGTATAGGCATTAGTTTCTTCTTCAGGTGACTTAATTAAAGTTAAAGGTTAGAAATATTACATATTTCAAGAAGGCAAAACCAAGTATCTAGACGCTAGAACTGTTCAAAGGGAGTTATCTGTTATTATGCTACCATACAGGAATAGTTCGTCAAGTTTTGATTTGTGAAAAGTACATGATAACTTGCACATTTTAATACTAATTGCTGTCATAACACTTAGGTGAAATGTTATTCTTTGAACTAATGAGTTACTATAGGAAGGGGTGAGATAATTTTAGAAGACATTAGGTACTGTAATAAGAAGGAACTCTGGAATATTTTTATGGGTCACTACAAGAACTACCCTTGCAAAAGGTGATGTGACTCCTTCTGAAAAGGAAGTGCTTCAAAGGTTAAAATTGTATTGACAGCTTCTGTGATTCAATAAGATTTTTTTTCAAGATAAGGCCTACGTAATTTCAGATATTGCATGATTTCCTCTGGATAAATGAATGTCAGAAATGAAAAAGACTCATTTTCTAAGCCTGAGTGGCAATTTTCTTATTATGCTGTCATATGGATAAAGTACTTGCCATTCTGAATTGTGCTGGCTCTTAGGAAGCAAAATTTGGGCCAAGATTAATGAAATCAACCAAAATAATGTTTGTTTTCTTGGATGTTATATTGACATTCCTAAATGGCCTGTCAGATCTCTTTCTTAAGATCATTAGCTTGCTGATAGAGTTTGAGCTCTCATTCAAAGAATCCAACCTTCAAAGCTGCCCTCCTGCTGGCTGTATCTTGCAGCACCTTCTGAAGGATCAGAGCCTCGTCACTGGGGGTCTACCCTTTCAGTAGCACTCCTCTCAGATGAGGACACATTAATAAAATTTGGAGAAATCAGTAAACTGTATTCATAAATTCAGGCATCGTAGTAGATCTGGTTGCCCAGGTTGGGACTCCAACCAGGGAGAAGTTGAAGATGTGCAAGAGGTTAGTCTGTCTTGGCAGCTGGATGCTGAATGCAGACATGACCCCACTGTGCTGCCCAGGTGTGCAGAAGAATAGGAACTGTATTCAGAAAGGATCAGGGCCTATTGGGTGACTTAAAAACAGTAACTAGTTTGATAGGAGTGGGGTTTTTTACAGTAATTCAGAGGGACATGGAAGGTTAAGCCTCTTTCAGGTGCTGCTGAAAAGGAGTCTAAGGCAGGCAGAAGGAAGGGGGGAGACTCTTGCTTTCTTTATTTGTTTTCTCCTACTAAGTTGCATTTGTAGGTGAAACCTAGGTATTTACATTAAAAAGCTGCTACTTTAGAAGGAGGAGAAAGTTCATTCTTTTCCATCTTTGTGTCCCATTACTAAGTCTCTGCCAGCCAGAAGAGGTGTGTAGTCATACATACATGTAAGACACATGCATGACACAGTTCTATATGGGGAGTAAGAGCATTCCTGGCAGATATAAACGGCTGTTTTTTGACAAGTAAGTTGGAAGCTCAAGAAGGCCAGGTCACATGGCATTTATTTACAGAAGGCAGGCAAACTAAACTTCCAGCTTGTTTGAAATGGCAAGGCTCTGTGTACACAAGGCTCCCTGGTGGAGTGGTGACCCCCTGTAATGTGATGAAGGGGCCTGGCTTCTTACATTTGAGTTTAGTAAATAGAGGGTTGCGGCCTCACATATTGTGCTAGGCTTGCCAGTGCGTGCAAAGGGACCGCATGACTGGTCTCGCTGCTGCTGCTGTGATTGGCATGCCCTCCCACTTTACGATGTTTTTTATCAAGCTTTTTTGTTGTACCAGTAACAGGAACAACTGTGGATAACCTGGCTGTAGTGCCTTATTTATGTACATTATTTATGTAACGATCAAAACCAGACTTGGCCGGTAAGAGCCAAGGTTTAGTTAATCACTAACTACAGCCCATGAGAGCCTTGGTATTGTCAGACCTTATCAGATGTTTGCTGTGTTTTAGGAAGATAAAAGGAGTTGTACTACATCAGAGCAGAGATCCACCTAGTCTGGTATCCTGTCTCCAGCACTGGCCAGAAGAAGATCTGTGGGGAAGCATATATGAAGAGAGAAAAATTTTTTTCCCTGGTATTCTCCCCAGCTTCTTGTGCTCTGCAGTTTAGGAATTTCTTGAGCCAGGGATAATATCTTTGTGGATATCAGCCTTCAGTACATCTTCCATGACTTTTTCTAATTACTTTCAATGTGGTTTATGAATAAAAATATATAATTATCCCATTATTTCTGAATTTTTGAGGTGTGTTTCATTTCCCTCAAAGCAGAATTTGAAGTTTAGCTCACTGAAAAAAATAAAAAAAGAAAACCCCACAATTTACAAGTTTTGGCTGAAACATTCTGCCCTGTACTTGGTGCTGGTGAGGCCACACCTTGAATACAGTGTTCAGTTTTGGGCCCCCCACTACAAGAAAGATGTTGCATTGCTGGAACACGTCCAGAGGAGAGCCACAAAACTGATGAGGGGTCTGAAGCACAAGTCTTAGGAGGAGCAGCTGAGGGAGCTGGGGTTGTTTAGTCTGGAGGAGGCTGAGGGGAGACCTTATCGCCCTCTACAACT
>NW_009260616.1:4234374-4281035 GCF_000687185.1 Egretta garzetta
GGTATTTAAAAGAAGGATAGATGAGGTGCTTAGGGACATGGTTTAGTGGTGGGATGGCAGGGGTAGGTTAAAGGTTGGACTCGATGATCTTATAGGTCTTTTCCAACCAAAGCGATTCTGTGATTCTATGATTGTATGATTCTATGATTCTAAGCCTGTTTAACCTAAATAAGATAGGCAAATAATTTAGCTGGACTGATCTGATTTTTTTAATTGAGACCAGAAATACCTTCCTGAAATCTATTTCCTATGTGCACTGAGAACAAGACAAAGCATCAGTGTGTTGATTTATCCAGGATCCCAAGCTGCCCTGCAGCAGCCTGCAGTGTTACCCATCACCGTTGCTTCATGGTGACTAGAGGTAGTAGAAAGGGAAAATGTTGCAGAGAGAAATTAAAAGGATGAAACAAAAGAGCCAGGAAATGGTCTGAGGGGAAAACCTCCTCACTAAGTATGTAGGACTGATCCTTGTTCTGATCTAATTTCTCTGAAGAGTGAGAGCCCTCTAACATATGCCAAAAAGAGTAAAGGGGTTTGCTGGAGCAAATGTGTACAAACCCAAGCTGTTGGCCAACAAAAAAAGTGAGGAAATATGAAAAAAATAAAAATAGTGGAAACTCTGCAGAGTAGCTTCTCTCTTTGTTGTTACATGATATTTCCCTTGTAAGAAGTGTTTATCTTCTCCCTTTCCCCATTCTTTTGTGGGAGAAATGGGGTGGAATGAGAACAGACTCAGGCATGGCTGCTTCTTTTCCTGAGGGCAGCCTGGTTTTGCTCTTGGTGATGGCAACTTATCCAGCTCTTGCACTGCTACCTTCATGACCTTCACCCTTTCCTCTTTCTTTCTCCTTCTCCCTAGATTGCCAGCCCTTTCCCCTTCAGGCAGCAGTCCCCTGCCCTCCCCACAGGCTTGGGCATCTTACCTAAATTTGTGCCCCAGGCCTGAGCCAAGATTGCAAAGATGACTTGGAGGGCAGCAAGAGGTGGTGCTTCCCAAAGCCCTAGGCAAGCTGGCAGGAGGGGAGCTTCAAGCTTCATCTTAATCTTTTTGCATGTGCTATGATCTTCTCCCTCCTGCCCATCCCTCCCTAGGCATCACTTTTGTCACTGCATACTGTCATCAGTAACTGAAACTGTTGTTTTATTCGATGCAATCTTTGACTAATGAAGAGTTATGGAAGAAAATTGAAACGCATTAATTTTTTTTTTAAGTGCTCAGGTGTTAATATCGTGAGTTTCAGCTGAAGATTTGCTGTTCAGTTAAAAAATCCCCAACAGTCTGTATTACTCAACACTGGAGCATTTCTCAGGTTCCTTGTCTGGCTGCAAGCCCCAGGCATGTCTTAACTTCATATTAAGATGAGGTGTTTGTCTAGCAAGTTTCCTCTCTATATTCCTCTCTTTCCTTATCTTCTTTCCTTTCTTGCTTCCTTTCACTTGTTTTTTTTTCAGACAGAAAATTCAGTGTGTGTGCCGGATGGGAGCTCCTGCTCTCTCTAGGTAGTTGTCAATTGGAGTGACCAGGGAAACAGAGCTGCTGGATGCACTGGGCATCAAAAGAAGTGTCTGGATGCATTAAAAAGCATCTTCCCAAGAAGCTCACCAAGGTTAATGTGTTTTCCTCTGGCAATTGCAAATTCATTTCGCCCTCCTCTTCCCCCTCCTCCCAACTTGCGTCATTTTAATCAAGTTTCTGTAAAATCCTGTTCTAAATTCTTATGTGCTGTGGGACTGATTATTGGTTACATGTAGAACGTGAGAAAGGAGAAGGGAGGCTGATTTTTGCTATTGCCACTATATTCACTTTGCCTTAATCCTTAGCACATAAGGTCACTAAGAAGAGCGTTATCTTTTGATACCCAAAGTAGGTACAATATTACCTTTCAAATGGCTAAGTGATTTGGAAGCTAAAGCACAGCTATCTCATAACCAGGCTGGCCTCATAGATCCAAGTGTTTAAGGGGAGGGGGCAAGCCCTGTTTTGTACTGGTCTGGGCATAAATTTTGTTATTACTTAAAATGCGTAATTTTTAAATGCCAGAATGTCTTAGGACATTCATTAAAGATGTGTTGCTACCTCAGTGAGCCTCTAAATACCCTTGAACATCCTAGCAATCATACTTATACTCTGTCTCAGCTTGCTGATGTGCTAATATAAGACTTCAGCTGTCATTTTGATATTTTAATGTTAGTCACTACACAGCTCACAAATATTTAGAGAAAATCCTTAATGTCAAACCTTCCTCCCACATAACAAAGATAATTTAATATTTCTTATTATATAGTTGTTGTTCACTGCTTTAGCTCTCTATAAATCCTTATCCTGATTTTAAAATCTTCTTATGCATTTGTAACAAATTTCTATTGATCTCACTTTTGAGTAATTTCTTTCACAATGGCAAGGGTAATAATCATATTCATTTTGGCACATACATTCAGTATTTACCCTCTCTGCTCTATAAATACACAGAGAGCTGGTATTAGGAAAATCCTGGTTTTCCTATGTATATGCCTGAAAAATACCAGGTCATAAACAGTTGAAACACCATTAAGAGTGTTTACTAGAGTAATTGTCAGGGACAGAAATTTTCCCTGCAGGGTGTAAGCATGCAGGTCTGACACAAAATGCACCCTCCCCAAATGGCAGAACCCGTCAGCAGTTTGCCTCCTATGTTTTCTTGCCCCTGTGCAGAGAAAGGTCATGAAAAGCTGTCGCCTACCGTCTGGCAGTACACACAGCCCCTCCAAACTCTCTAATGAGCAGATTGCCTGACCAAAGGTTCCTCCTCAGAGCACTAGGGTTTGGTGTGGGGCTTCCCAGTGACCCAAAGCAGCAGCTGCTTTAGACCTCTTGAATCTTAATTAAGATGGTTCAGGCCACAAGTGAGAGGTTGAGGAGATGAGCTTGCTAATGCAGCAAAACCCAGGAGGTTTCAGTTTGCACAGTTTTGTGGGGAAATATATGTGTTGATGGCAAGACAGCCCAGGTTTTCAAGAACTGGGCAAGGAGCCAAGCAAGTCCTGCCTTTAAACTCCGTCTGTGGCATTTTCTCTGTAGATACCGGCAGCCCATTTAGCCTTTTCTATGTCACTCACCCTACGTGCAGCATGGGGATAGTAACTGGCTGGTGGTGTTACAGGGCGTGTTGGGTAGCATGAGCAGAGATGAGAAAAGCCAAATAATAGTAGCTTAAATTTATTAAGCTGTCCTGCTTCCTTCTCTATCCACCTGCGATTTGTTTCAGGTACACCTACCTAGATGCTTTTTTATGCATACAAACAATTTATAAAACAGAAATTTATAGTCTATTAAAGCAAACGTACAGTCTGTTAAAGAACAAAGAGAAACACCTTGGTGTAAATTTTCCGTGCTGTTGTAGCAGCATATTTGTTTGCACACATATACATCAGAAAAAAAGCTTTGTTTTTTGTATAGCATTTTATAGTGTTCTAAGAAACAACTGAAACCAAACATCTATAATTTAATTAAAATATTTTGTTACCAATTCATAATAGATTTTTTTTATCTGAGTGGAATAATCTATTCAGAAATTTTCCTCATGACATGTAAATTTTTATCTTGTATTATTGTTATTTACCAGCATGTGTGCCTGAGTGCCACCTTGGTTCCTAGTCACTACCACCTGACATCTCTGCAGCACTGCTGTTGCCCTTGTGAATGGCGTAGTGCCTCCTTTTTTTTCACCCCCAGTACTGTCACCTCCCCTATGGCTCTTAATAAATAGCTTTTCCTGCAAAGCCTTCCAACACCCTTACCAAGTGTTGCTTTGCTGGTTTGGTTCCTACCACACATCTAGTACTGAACAACCTTATTTTCTTCCCCAGAGGGCAATAAAGTTGGTTTAAAATATTAGATAATACTGAATTTCAAACCTCTGTGGAATGCCAACTTGATTAAAATATGTTTGATAAGACTTTAGTTTATTTTGGTTGCTTCTTTCTAGAAGTTTGAGACATAGCTCATTGGAATAGAGCTTTCCTTTTACTTCAGCATACTTTGGAAACTGGCCTGAAGTGAGATACAGAGTTTGACTTAGCCAGGGGAAGTGACGGTGGTTTTGAGTTTTAGTGGAGAGGAAATTCTATAGTGGAATTTCTTATGTAGTATTAGCAACAGGTGGCTACAGAAAAATTTTTCAGGTTTGCTGTGCATTAACTCTTATCCCCTTGCAAGGCTAATAGGCAGGTCAGTGAGACTTAAGTCCTGAGTACTTGTGGGTTGACAACAGATTTCAAAGCAGAGACTGCAAAGCCAATTATTTTGGCATCTGGTATTTTCTGGAAGAAGAATTGTTTTGGGGCTTCCACAATTCCACAACACTGTGACTTTCTTGTGTGTGATTCCTTGACTTTCAATGACTGTCTTCTATACAAATGAAGGCACGTTATTAGTCATAAATTATTTCAAGATATTTTAAATCTATTTTTGTTTGTAATCATCTGGAACAAGTTCCAGTATGTGTTTCCTTGTTTGTATAAGTTTGATTGTAAATTATAGATGAAAGATGACATAACTTATTGGAAAGTATTTCTATCCCAGCCAAAAATTCTCTGCAGCTGCCCACAGTAATTGGAAGAATTTACTTTATAAGAAAAGTCCAAGATGGGTGAATGACTGAGGACAGATAAAAATATACTTATTTATGTTTTGTTATATAAGACTATATGAGTGACATGTTATGTTAGGCACAAATAGTTCTGAAAAATACTGTTTGCAGTTCTTTATCATTTAGTAGTGTAACAACACAATATGTAGAGGTGATATTGCTGTGATAAAAAGGTGAAGGAACAAATTCTGCAAGGTATTCTGATGAAAAAGAAACTATATATTTCATCCTAGTATTCATCCTGGTTCCACTTGGATGGAGTTAAAATATATAATTTGAGTCTTTGATTAGAAGAGAAAATAAAACAAACCAAAATATTTAGGACTGAGGGAAATACAATAAATGACAAGGTCTGAGTATATGGATTTGAAAGACCAGACCTTAAGAAAAGCATCACTCTTCTCCTTAGGATTTATATCCTGGAGGATGCTGGAAAAGCCACTGTTTTGTGATATTTCAAGAGCAAAAGAATAGAATTCCAGTGTAAGATCTGCATATGCATAAACTTAACCAAATTTTTACAGGTTTTCCTTGGAAGCAGGGTTGGGTTGCCAAAGCAGATGTATGAAGAAGGGCAAAAAGGTACCTGCATGCTTAATAGCCCAAATGGCAGAGATCAAAATGCAGGGATATGTGGTATTCAACATGAGATGCTCTGAAAGAATGGTGAATCCATGTTATGTGTCCAGTCAGTTGTGTAGTGCCCATCCTTCTTGTTAACTTATGCAGGCATCCAGTTTGTGCTTTGAAGCCTGAGATTCCATTAACTTTCTTATTTGTTACTGCTCAAGTTAACATGCTGTGATGTCTTCATAAGATTATCAAGCCACAGTACTTGACTCTTTGTCCTCTGATTAATACTTTGTTAAAATTTAAAAATAGTTGTGCAAACAACTTGAGGTATATAGCACACATGACCATGTTTTTTGAAAGTGTGTAATGCAAGTGACACAAAGGATTAAAGATGAATGCTTCTTTGACAATTACTGATATCAACGTTCTAGTGTTTCTACACTTCTAATTAACTGTCCACTGTAAGGTGAGAACTGATGCTTTATTTCTTGTTTTCCTTGTTATGGTGGTGGTGGTGGGGTGTGTATGCATGGTGGTGGTGATGTGGGTACACTGCATTGGAATCTGCTTTTCCAATGGGCTGGATTCCTTGGAAGAGGCATCCAGCATCCCCACTACCGTCTGTAGCTCAAGATCTTCAGCTCTCCAAAGGAAATGGTGTTGAATTTTCTCTTTCTGTGGAGAACTCTCCTTGGATAATGCAGAAGTGTGGGCCTCAGAGGAGACTCAGATTAATAGCCCTTCTGGCCACCGTGAGACAGGACCAGCTACCTGTATGCCAAGAATTTTTGCAAGTTTTTTTCTGAGGTCTAATCTGGATACTTCTTGCTGCAAGTTGCATATCATTATTGCTTTCTCCATCTACCTTAAACAGATTTTTCTCTTCCTCTTCACAGAAAATTTTTATGTACTTGAGGCTACTGAGTCATTTTTGCTTTAGCTTAGGCAACCCTTGTTCTTTTGTGCTTTCCAGCCTTCTGGTTACTTTTGTGGCTATTAGATCCAGTTACTCAACATTCATCTGGTGTGACCCCTGAAAATGGTTAGAGTGTTCCAATGGGAGCTTTTGCAGCATTAAACAGAGGAACACAATTACTTCACGTATCTTCTGGGCTACATTTTTATGATCTCATCCCAGGATGGTATTGGGTTTTTTCATAGCAGCATGATGTTGTTGGCACATTTTCAATCTGTCACCCAAAATTGCCAAGGCTAGGAGAAGTTAGAGAAGACAGCAGTGGTGCTAGTAATAAAGAGGGCAGAAACTCTCTGGAGAACCACACCTGAAGCACAACTTTCTGAGATCTAGAGCTAGGTGTGTGGGCAAACTCGGTCCAGGTAGAGAAGGAAAAACATCTGAATTCCTGAATGGAGACTCACAAGTGCCATTCCTGAAAGGAAATGGCTCCTTTCTGCAGCTGAAAAAGAGACCCATGTGACAATGACACCTGACGATGCATCAGAAGCCAAAATCCAAATGTTAATAAAATGTTACCGAGACTGAGCCGGTGAGTAAAGAAATCTTTTTCCTGTTTTCCTACAAGCTGCAAACTTAGCTATGAGATGGGATGCTGTGGTGACACCTGTGCTTAGTGCAAAGGAACTGTGTGAGCCATGCTTGGGGTGTAATGAGCCCAGGCCAAATAAGCAATCGGGGCACTGCTCTTCAGGTCTAGGTCTCCCAGATCCTAACCCTATTCATTAGCATAGCTCAGAGCTCCAAGAAATTAAGAATAACACATTTGATTGTACCAGTAGCATTCCTTACTGTGTGTGACTGCTTTGGAGGTGTTTTGCTTTGCATTATTTCATGCTCAGCAGGCTTAGGGAGCTGCTGTTTCATAAGCCTCTCTTAGCTCCCTCTTTAACCCACTGGATTCAGTGCTTCTGAGACAGACCAGTCCATCTGCAAGACAGGCACTGACTTGGCATTTCCCTCTGGGAAAGCACAAGAAAGCTCAAAGCAGTCCCTAGCCATATTGATACTGATGAAGTTGTGAACCCAGAGTTAGATTTTGACTGCTGCTATTCCAGATTATTCCTTCAGATGAAATTCAGACAGTTGTCCTTCAGATAAGACTTGAGCTATCTTTAAATTAACATTAGCAGCATTGTTATGGCAGTATAAAACTTATTGAGGGCTGCTAAACCTATTCAGGTATATGCTAAGTTTCCCAGACAGGTTTTGTAACCTGCACTGAGAAACACAGTGCTGTATCTCTGCTGCTGGCAGTTATGTGAGCAAGTGATGTTGGATATTCTGATTGTGCTGGATGGTAACTGCAGTATGGACATATCCTCAGGTCCCATAGGAAAGTGATGTCTCCTGCCGTAGATCCCTATCTAGAGGGAGAAATGTCTCTTCTTTCTTTATGTGTCTTGGACAGGAATCTCCGTTTGAAAATATCCAATAAATGTCTCTGTTCGTCTGTGGAGGAGTGACGGGAAAGAAACTGGTTTTAAAGCTCTGTTCAGTTCTGCTGCTGGTGCCTGGAGATGATAATGTCTCCGTTCACGTCTCAACAGGGTGAGCTCACCCAGGCAGGCCTCATATCTGACAGCGTGCTTGGGATTGTCAGTGCTGTTCCATAGTTTCTGTTACTTTTTGTGAGAACGCTGATTAATGCTGTAAGACTTAGGTTGTCCTCAAGGAACTTCTCCATAATTGATGTCCTTGTTGCTGATCATGCTAGTGCAGAGAGCTGCAGACCCTGGCACGCTTGATGGTGAGATCCCACCTCTCAGGCACAGTGATTTGCAATTAGTTTCTGAGCATGCCAGGTGAGGTGGCTGGCCCTCGAGGGCTGTTTCTCCTCGACAGCAAAAAGTTATTCAGCAAATTAGTGCAATACATTGATTTTTTTTTTTCCCAGTGAGGTGTTGGGCATGAAATAAATGTCTTTCATTTCACCTATGTAGGATGGTCATTACAGCTCTAGATAAAAACAATATTAATAAAAAGAGACAGTTATTGCCAGCCCAACTGCCAAAAGCAAGAAGGGGTCAATATGGCCCTTTTTATATCACCATAGGCTGCTTTCTCAAGGGTGTCATTAGAAAGAAAAATGTAAAATTTCAAATTGTTTTTCCCTTTGTTATTATATATGATGTCATGCATTATCAATGAAAAGCCACTGCATATCTGCGAACATCTACCTATGAACATCTAACTGTATAGTCTTTTAACCATGATTCTCTAGGGTATTGTACCCCACATTGTGTAGCTAAAACTCCACACTGTGTTAGTTTTCTCTCATTTATATTGGTCGGTCTGTACCAGCTGCTCTAGTAATATATACATTTTTCCTCTTGCACTTATGCTGTTAAGGGTGCTAAAAAGCACTCTGTAGGGATTCTCACAGTAACATGGAGAGTTGGACAAACAAGTATTAATGTGATCTGAAGGCAAAAGTAATTTTGTTAAAATTGTCACTGTCAGCTTTCATGACGAAAGAATGAAAGAAAAGTGAAGTACAACTTCTAAACTGCTGAGGTGGTCACTCCTCATGTGTACAAAAAATAAGGGGAAGACATACAATACGTGCCAGTGGTGGCTTCCTCCTCTTAATATCCACCTTTTCCAGTTTTGTCAAGTGTTCAGCATTATAAGTAATTCTGTTAGGGGAACAGATGTGCTAGAGAGTAAGTATTGAAAAACAGAGGGTTTCACTTTAAGTTATTGGACTGAGTATGTTTCATCTGGATAGTCATGATAGGTTATCATCTGATGAATATTTGTCTGCCTCTTTGAAAACAGATGGGAGATATAGCCCTGTTCATAGGAGAAAAGTGTTCCCACTGCAGAAACTTAATTTGGCACTTTGTGTGGAAATAGAGTCACCTGAGATGGTATCAGAAAAATATTCTACAGCACTGGCCTGGTGAGGCTGGAGGGTCTGAGTCAGAGGAAAATGTTGAGGAAAACCTTGCAGGATAAAAGTCAGGGACATTTACTTGTTTCCATTTGTTAACATTAGCCAAAAGCTTTGCTCAATGTGTCTTGCTTCTGAAAGGAGTGGAAACACCCGCAGGTGTCAGCACCTCATCCTGTCCACTCCTCACTGGGACTCTCTTTTTATGAGAAAATTTGCCTTTCTTGATTCTGGGTTCTTGGCTGCAGTGTACATTTTCATATGGATTGCCCTTTGCAAATAGGACAGCTGAGAGCCATGGGTGTTTTACCAGCAAAAGTTAAAGTTTTCACAGAAACTTCTAGCCCAAATTTTATTCCATTTATTCGTACTTTGCTGCAGATGTCCCAGAATCCTTGAGCAGAGCAGAGACTTTAACACAATACCTGGCAATTCTTGCTCTCTCAAAAAGCCATATCATGACAGAGCTCAAACCATTTACCATATAATCAATAAGCCATGCTTCAAAATGTTTTCATACAATAGCACATGACTACTTTGATATCTTTTCCTTCAGGAAATTACACTACAAGGATTATTCCTCTACTGAGAGTGACTGTGCTCAGCCCAATATAGCAAATAAATTTGCCTTCAGTTGTTTTCTGCATGTGTGCACAGAGATCTAGCTATAAGCTCTTTATATAATGCTTTATGAGTTTTTATTCCATAGCTTCTGAAATAATTCTTGTAAATGGTGACTTTCATGGGAGACTTAGAAAGAATCACAATTCCTGTGTTATACAGACCAGTCTATTGAACTGTGAAATGTCAGATCTCCTAACCTTTTTCATTTGTGTGGCAAAATCCATGTTAAAGTAGTTGGGTTTTCTTCTTCTGTATTCCTATGGGGAAACTGTTCTTGAACCTCAGCTCTTTAATGAATGAGAAACCTTCACCTAACTTGCAGCCTAAACCTATTCCTGGCTGACTCAGATTTTTTTCTTAGCAGCTGGCCTTCATCTTGTGTGGCTCTTTTGTACTTATCCTCTTATAATAGCTCTGAGATTTCTGTAGAAGACAGAAATGACTTCTTGTACTCAGGAGTAAAGATGGACATCGACACAGTTTTTCAGAGACTGCATCAAAACCAAGGAAAGTATCTTCTGTAATTTCTTGTTTGACACCCTCCCTCCATTAAAAGTTTAATTTGGCCCAGAATTAAATGGGGTTTTTTGTTGTTGTTTCAGTTAAAACTATTTTGACAAAATTTTCAGGTTCTTAAAGCAAAAAGTCAAAATTATGGTGGTTTTGAAAACATCAAAAGAAAATATTGCAACACTTCAGAAACAATACATTTTAAAAGTGGCATGATATTACATTTTTTACAGCAAAGTCAAATCTATAACTAGTTAATTTAGAACAAGTTATAAAATGTCCATCTGTGTTTAGCAGTCTACCATAGCCAGAAGCTCCCTCTTCAGTGTGCGGTGCCAGTGAGTTTGGAAGTTAATAGACTGGTGTTTCACACGGCATTTGTAGATACTCCACCATTACCTGCAAATGGTACATTAGCAGCTGACAAATTCCATCTGCAGCAGCCAGCTCCATAGGTTATTTCAGCCACATTTTGGTAGATTTTACTGAGCAGAGAAGTAAAAATAATTTAGAGTCCTGAAAATTCTTTTGAGTAAGCAGGTCTTGGTATTTTTCTGGTACACATGGGGACTTTCAGGCTGCAGGGATGAAAGGAGGTAAAGAAGCTAAATGTACTGTAGCCTGCTCCAGGTTCTGAGGCAGAACGAGATTGTCATGCGCTAGGGAAGATAGTGCTGTGCAAGTCTCTGTCAAAGTACCGTACACTTCAGGGAATTTTATATATGCACGAGAATAAAAGGATGACTTTGGAACTTTGCTTCAGAAAATGTTTTTGTAGCACTTGCTGATGTTTGGTAACATTCCATTTTTTTCTTAACATCTATAGACTCCAATTTACTCTGGCAGAGTCGTAATGTGAAGAGTTTTGCATGTTTGTAAGCAGGACATGGAACAGATTTCCTCTGGGCAGGTCTACAGTGGAATTTAATGGTGTTATCTGTCACGGCAGTGCTTGTGACACCTACTTTTTCATTTATGTGTTATCAGAGGTGACACTGAAATAATACAAGAATTTGCCTTGTGTAGAGAAGACTGGTGATTACAAAAAAAAAAAGGAGAAAAAAAAATTCAATATCTTGAGAACAGCACAGCTGATTTGGAAAATACGGACTTAGGGAGCTTCATGTTTTCCTTTGGAAATGCTTGTTACCGCAAAACCTATGTGTATAGAGACTAACATGACAATTAACCTTGCTTGGGTCAAGCTCAATCTGCGGGAGTGATGTGATCACTCCTGAGTACTTGCTGGTAATTTGTTTCATTGGAATGTGCTGTATTGCAGGAGCACTGGGGAAACCTCGCTGTGATTATAAGACTCTCCAGCCTAGCATAGGCAAGACCTTGGCCCTTGGTGCGGTGCCAGGTAACCTGCTCCTACTCCCTGAACTGAAGAAAAAGCAGGACTGAGTACAGGAAATGAATATGCATCTGGCACGTGACTAGATCCACTCCTCCGCTGCCAGAAGCCTGGCTTTTATATTCTATAATACTTGTGACAGCAGGAAGATCAAACTTACGGAAGAGATATTTGTTAGGACTGGTGAGAAGCAGCCACTTAGCACTGACTGAAAGGCAGTACAGATAAAGATGCTGAATTTGAAAAAGTCTGATAAAACCCGCACTGAACAGTAGGAAGCATTTAACAATCATTGTGCTTAACTGCCCTGTCATCATTTACATAGAGAGTTGTTCAAAAGAGAGGATAGAATTACAATGGGGGAACCTGGCAAAATCCTGAAAGCTGCTCTTCTTTTAGCTTCCAAGCAGAAATGCATCTGGAATGTCTATTTCCACATTGTTCTCTATAAGGCTTTAATTCTGAATTCACATATGGTACGTAATTTGCATTTTTCATAGTCATTAATGCTTGGTGAACTTGAAAGGTCTAGAAAAGTATTCAAAGGCTTGGATACATCCCAGAAATGTGTTCATGCTGTACTGGCCTGGAAATCTAGCATGAAATCTGCATCTCGGATGCTGACCTGGGATTTCAACTCTTTCTTTGTGAGGTATTTTAATAACAGAGGGCTTCTTCTCAGGCTTATTGTATGTTTGGGGCTAGTTCTTGTACCTGTGAATCATTTTGCTATTGGTACCATTTTGATGACATTTCTAGCAGAGGCCAAATGTAGTATCGGAAGAACAGGGAGTTGCAGGGAACCAGAGATCAATGTACCTTGAAGGAAAGGCAGTGGATTTAGAGTTTGAGACTGCCCTGGAAAAAAGCTGCTCTCTTAATTCTTAATCTAAACCAGAAGAAGCAGGTCCTGGCCATAATAAGGTTAACAGCAAGTTCCCATCCGCATGCAGGAATGGTGGTGGTGCCTGCAAGACTTGCAAGGAAGAAGGTACAAGAGCTAAAATACTCAAATGAAAGATGCTGGATTATTTTCAGGGGGAGACACAGGATCACTGGGATTTATTCTCTTATTGTGGGATGTATTCCCAACTGGACAGCCTGCCGGTACTAGGCACAGTGCAACAACTTTGACCAGTAGCAGGAAGGTGCTAGATAACAAGGCCAGGTTGGATGGGGCTCTGAGCAACCTGATCTAGTTAGCAGTGTCCCTGCTCACTGCAGGGGGGTTGGACTAGATGACCACTAGTGGTCCCTTCCAACCCTAAACATTCTACGATTCTATGATTCTATGGCAAGCTGCCTCTGCCAGGGGAAAGGCAATCAGCTGCTCGGAAGATGCGACCGGCTGAAAGCAAGTCTTACAGGGTGTATCCCTTTAGAGATAGGGTGCAATCTTAGTTTCAGAAACCAAAACAAAAAGCAAAATACCATGAGGAAACTCGTGCTTTTTCTTCTCCTCTTTCATAAACGTCTCAGATGAGAGAGAAGCAGTGTGAGAGCCGATGGGAGACGCAGTAAGCCCTCCTCCCCTCGTACCCCCCCCAGGGGCACTGAAGTGCAGAGCCCATTGTTCTGCTGCTTCTCTTCCCTTTTGTCCCCGCAGCTGTGTTCTCCCTCAGCTCCATCGCACTGCCAGGGCCGCTCTTCAGAGTGGGGGCAGGTGATTTGTTCACTGCTTGTCTTGGAGTAAACTACTTGGTCATGCAAGATAGTCTGACAAAAGAACAAAAGAAAGAAAATAATTGGTAATTATTCCCTCTGCACCTTCCCTCCTCTCGATTTTAAAAAAGAGATACTCTTACAGCAGTGTTGTGTACCTATTTAATCACTTACACCAGCTGATGAAATAAAAGCTCTCGTCCCTCGGCCCCTTGCAAATTATTCTTGTTAATTATTTTTTAATTATCCTTCCATCATTGCTCCTGGTGCCACTTTCATAATTTCTACATCAGTAGGTGCAGACATGACAAATCTAAAAACTTATCACAGAGGAGTATTGCTGCTGCTGTGCCGGCTCCGGAGGAGGAAGAAAAGGTGAAGCGTGACCGGGGGTGGAGGGTGTCCCTCCTGGTTCCTCCCAGCTCCCTTCCACTCTGCTTTGCTGTAGGTGAGAAGCCCTTGGCACACGCACACGTACACACGTATTGACTCGTGCGTATGGACACACTTGTGCGAGTGTGTACACGCACTCATTAATTAGCTCAAGTTTTACATTAGCGAGTTAATAACCGAGTGTTTTCGGGGTGGCTGACAGCGTATTAATCAGAACCGCGTTTAAACAGATGGGTACATTGTCTCTCTCCCTAATCCAGACAGGGAAGAAAAGATCCTCAGTGTGGAAGACGAGATTGCAGATTGCAATGCTCCACAGTTGGTCTCTAAGCGATAAAAAGGATGGATTAATTTTTGCCGCTGGAAGGGTGCAGTGAAGATGTCACCATTTTGCTGTGCTGCATACCTACAAGTCTGTGTCCCCAGAATATAGGTCCTGGCAAGCTTTCTCTGTCCCCTGCACCTTCCCATTTTAGAAAGTAGTGACAGAACTTGCTAGAAGATAAAGAGGAAGCAGAAGTGAACCCCTAAATGTGGATGTACAATCAAGGGAAAGGGAAGGAAATGGAAAATACTAAGAGTCTTTCTCCAAGGGCTAGAGATATTAAACCCAAAATATTTTCAGCATGTGTGACAAAAGCAAGTCATGAGCAAAGAAATAACTAGGCACATTATTTGCATCAGAGTGCTTACTTATTTCCCAAACTGCATTTTTTTTCCCCCTAGGCAAATTATTTACAAACAGATGTTATATTTTACTGGTGTTCCTCAGAATTAGTTGGCAGGTGGCTTATGCAAGGAGTTCAGCCCCTGGTCTGCCTGCAGTGATTCACCACTACTGTTTACCTGAGGACTGGGTTTGCTACACGTGAGCAACACTTTATACAAAGTTTGATGGCTTTGCTCTTTGATAAGCACTTCCACAATTTAGTTCATGATGACCATGAGGTGCTATCCCCCTTCTATTTGCATGGAGATTGCCTAAACCAGCAATTTTTACATCAGTATATTTCCTGTGTTGCCTTTTAGCAAGTAATCTTGCGGAAGATGCTTTGCCCTTTGTGTTTTCCCAGCTCCAGACTCTAGAGGACACTTTGCATGACATTTCTTCATTTCATATTCACCACAATAATTACTTTCCTTGGCACCTTATAAACAAAAACTGACATGCACCAAAATACTCTTACGGCTGACATTTTTGTGTTGGGTTTTCATGGAGGTCACAGGCTATTTATGTTGTCCCTTCAGTGCCTTTGGAGACCAGGAAAGCATCACATCAACTGTTTTTAGCCGGAGGAGTAAAGTCACAGGAGCAACTGTTAGAAGTGAGCAGAGCTCCCTGCTGCCTGCTCACCATTACATGCTGCACATCTGTGAAGGTCTGACTAACTTATGGACAAAAAAAAGAACATTTTCATAGCATGACATGAGGTGGATTGGGTGCTGCAGGACTGCAATCTAGCATGACACTGCTTTTCATTATAGCCCTGGTCATCTCAGGTTATTTTCCTGGTTAAGTTCTTCCATTAGTAAGGTTTCTCACTATTTAAATAACTGTTGCCCACATAAAACGTGATGTATGGCTTTACATTTATCCATACTAACTCCAAGTGCCTGTACCTAGATCTGCCTATTAAATGGATAAAATATTTCTTAAATATTGGCAGCCAGGCGGAGTTTACCACTGCCTGGCTTTTCTTGCTGCTATGAAGGATAAAGAGTTCCCTTTGTCCTTTCAAATTTGTCCTCTCAAAGCTCACATTTGTCAAAAAACTTAGTCACAGAGCCATTTCTCTCTCAGGAAAATCCCAGGGGTGTTAAATAACGCAATGAATAGGAATTGGCAAGGTTTAGACTCTCAGGTGGAAACCAGTTTGAAGATTCAAAGTTGGGCAGAGTCATGGTTAGTTTCCAGAAAGGAAAAGAGAACAGTGATTATGAAGAGGAGGCAGGAGATGATAAAAAGGTTAGGAGGTGAACACAACACACGAGTTAGAGGAAAACCTATTACTTAATTCTGAAATGGGGTAATAAACCAGCCTCTCATGGATTGGAGGTAATAAGAGGAGGCAGTAAGAGTGCACACAGTACAAAAGAAACGGAAGAGTGAAATGTGTGATAAGGTAGGTATAGAAAGAAAGCTTGTAATTATAAGAGACTTCAGATTCTTCTGATTTTTGTTGCCTTTGTAACAATAGGTAATGAATGAAATGTAGATGGGGGATTTAGCTAGCGTATGTTTCTTGCATAGCTACTATGCCAGCAATTCAACCTATCTGGGATTCAAAACCAGGTCTGATCTATATTCATGATCAGAATATTTTAAATCCAATTAACTAACTCACAGATCCTGATGTAATTACTGTTGATATCTCCTGATACTAAAGGATGTGTACAGGACCAAGATGTATGACTCAATATAGACCTTAACTCTCTAGAGGAGAAACAAGAGATATGGAAACAACTGAGTAATTTTGGAATTCATTATTTATTGTGAATGTACACAGTCAAATTTTTTCTTGGGATAAAGCCACTCCTGTCAGTTTAATTACATCAGGAGTAAATGTGACCTCCCCAAGCCTCCTGTAAGTGAACAGTTTCTAATAAAGTTGTAACAGATCAATCATGAAAAGGTTTTGGCAGAAAAATCGGTAGGTAATAAAAAAGATAAAGGACACTGAAATGAATAGAGTGACATGCTGTGGGATATTAGCTTTATGAAGACAACTTTGTCCAATAAGAAAAGTTAGGTAGTGGCATGAGACAGGAACAAGTGGAGGACTCCTACCACTGCCAAAAATGCTTGATGCTGTTTCTGAGTACAAAATGTTGCAGTGGGAATGGCAAATGCTTTCAGTGAGAGATGTTCTTTTAGCATTAGAGGTGCTTAAACCAAATTAAATGGACATGTTGATTATGCAAAATTTAAGGATTATCCATCCATCAAAAAGATGAGAGTCGGACTTGCATTTAAAGTGCTGAGCTGGGGCCCACATAACATGTTTCCAGTTGGGAACTACAGCATGGACCAGTCAGTGCTCTGTGCTAGGCACAGCAGACCCAACTTGCCTTACGCCTGCTGTTGCACAGTGAGCGGCGTTGCACTGTGATTTGAATATGCTGAGTGCCATGGAAATGCTAAATAGAGTCGAGATCAGCTTAATTACATGAACTGCTAGGCCTGATTTGAAATCACTTATTCTGCAGGAATTTGTGTGCGCTCTTTGCTGGCTGTGGAAAAGCATGTTGTCCTTGTGATGCCCCACACTCCGCTTTACTTTAGCCGGGTTGTGTGGGTGGGTGGGGGGGAATAGATGCCATTTGCCTGGAGGAGAGCTGAGCGAGTATTTGTTACAGCAGTACTCACTTGGTTTGCTTGCAGCTGTGCTTGTCTGCAACTCCCCTGCATCTCCTTGCTCCTTTCCCCTCTAGCTCCTTCTTTTTCCTCTGTGGCTTCCCTTTCCCTCTCACCACTGCTACTATTGCTGTGCTCTTGCATTGCCTTCCTTTGCCTTCTGCCCATCTGGTTGCCTTCTCTGGCATTCTCCAGAAGTCCCCTTGCTCTTCTTCTAAACAAATAGGTCAATTCCTTCCATCATCTCCTGTCTGCTACTTTGTGGGTCTAAAATCTGAACTCTTGTTCAGAAGGTTACCTGATTGCTTTTACGCTTCTTTTCTTAGTTTTCCCACTGTATTAGACCACAGCAGGGGATGCTGGGCTCACTTTCTCCCAGTCTTTACTCTGAAATACTGCTTTTTCCTCCAAGCAGCAGTGCTTATGATTTTTCCTCATTATTCCGTTCTACCTGGTGCTACCAACAGTTCACCTAGCTCCTCCTAATCAATTTTGCATCCTAAATTCTGTTTTGGTCTCCCCCTCTCCATGCTGTACTGACTATTGTCATAACTAACCTCCAGAAACCGGTAAGGGTAGGTTTCTGATTAAACTCCTGTCTTACTGCATTTGCCTTCAAAGTTTGTTTCAAAGCTGTTTCTAAGTCAGTCATCAGAAAGGATGCATAATACATATGAAGACCTATTTAATTCTTTTTCTGCAGAATAACCACAGGATGAAGCTTTAAAAAAATCAGTAGAGAACAATATCCTAAACCCCCTGCATATGGATAGTGGAAAATCTGGTCAGTGATAGTTATACTCTGATAGTTTTGGACATAATCCTAAGTGGTGTGTTAATTTTTTTTTTTTTTTAATTTCATACTGTTGGATCTGCCTTGCCGAGGTGTCCAGACTGATATTATTGCTGTAAAATGAAATATAGCCAGGATACTGTGATGGTGGTCCTTTTTGCTTCAAATGATGCATTCTGACACAGTGTACTGTGCCCACTGTGCTGCTGCTCTTTGATAACTTGAAAATGGGCTTTCTGGAATTATGATGAGGGAATGTGGGAAATGCTGGGAGGACCATAGCTTTGCTCTCAAGGGTGCTAACTTGCTTTTAGGAAAGATGGGTGTACTGACTAAGAGTAAAAGTCATCTTCAGGAACCACACAAACAAAAAAATTTCCTTCTTCCTTTTGAACACCCAAGACGTAACTTTTTAAAAAGGGTATTCCTCCCCAAAACCTTTGCTTCTCCTAAATTCCTAATTCAGTAAAATGGGTGACATACCCAACTATGTGCAACAGGATTCATTATTAATAACTAGGAAACATAAAAGCTAAATTCTGAGCTTCCTTACATTGATGTAAATTGAGAATATCCCTGTGGATTCAAACTGAATGGTTCTGTATTGCATCAGAATAAATGAGTTATATTTGAATCCTTATTTGCTAAAGAGAAAAGGGAGATACCCAGAACTTCCAGTTGTCCAATTGTTTGTTTGTTTGTTTGTTTTTTTTAATAGGAGTTTTATTCTCTCCATAGCTCATTTTTACTGTTGTTACTCTTTCAGTGTGGTCTTAATGATGAGTTTGTAACATTTATGTACATTTCAATAACATGGAGCTGAACTGCCACAAGAAAGCATTGTATTTTTGGAGAAGGATTAACAGGAGAAGAAGCTGGCTCATAAGAAAGGAAATCACTAGCTCAAACTGTCTCAAATATCAGAAAATGAGATGAAAAAAAAAAAATTGTGATGAACACGTTACTTTGTACAAATGTTCTGTTCCCGCACCTCAGGGTTTTTTTATGCTGTCAGTCTCTCTTTTATTTCAGAATAATACAACGAAGTCTTTGCAGATTTATATACGCGCTTAACCCTTCAGAAGTGAATTGCCAACACACAAATAGAACTTGATTGTAAAGAAAAAAGCCTATTTAAGTCCTGATTTAGCAATGAATTTAAATATGGGCCTACTACATTGTCTGAGACCTTAAAAAAGCCAGATTGCTGACAGATAAATAGAACTTCTGTGAGGCTAAGATATATTTCCAAACCCGTTTTCACCCACTGCGTGATGACTGAGTAAAAAAATATATCTATAGGTCTAATTTAAAATGTATGTTTGCATTTGGTCACTAATCATGACCTTAAGTAACCTGGGTGAATTGAGGCTAAATACAAAGCTCCCGTTTTCCTTAAAATCATGTTTTTGACTTCTAAGGAAAAGGGAGAGCTTTGCACCAATGTCAGCTTTGCAGCCAGGTGCCCATTTTCATGTTTATTATGTAATTTCTTTTGACTCAGCTGCTTTAGCTGTTGTAATGTAATCTCTTGAACATCATTTTTGTTTGTAAGGGGAAGGGAAAGTCAGGTGATTTCTTGATAGAACCATAATTTGCAACCCCCTGATCCTCCTAATACAGTGGAACTGGATAACAGACAGTAGTTTCCTGGCTTAATAATTCAAGCTTTCCTTTTTCCCTTTTTTCCCCCTTCTTGTCTCTCTCTGCCTCTGCCTATCTCTTTTGGAGCCTGCTTTCTGTTAAAAAAATCCTCTTAATTTTGTTTCAGGACCCCATAAGTACATCTCTGTCTGTCAGACCTCCTGTCACCCTCTGTGTTTATGCATCTGGAATTTTAGGCTTTGATTGTGTAATGACAGCTTCCACAAATGGTAATCAGATCTCTGAATTTGCAGTATGTCCACAGTGACTATGCCTGTTTCTTCCTCCACATAGCTCAGTTTCTGACTGGTGTTATGTGTAGCTGGCTTTATGGGTAGTACCAACTACTGCTTCCACTCACTTTGACAGAAGCTTAATTGCCTCTTGCATTTCTCCCAAATAATGGCTAATCTTGCCAAGAACAGAGGTATATGCTCCATCCCTAGGTATAACAATTACATATCTTCAGTGTAGCAATTACATTATAAAAGTGAAAGCTTTGTACCCAAACTGTAAAATTATATAATCATGGTAAATATGGCTAGAAGGGTCCTTGAGAGGTCATATGGTCCATCCTTCTCTTGTGATAGATTCAGTTGTACTAAGACCCTTTCTCACAGATGTTTGCATACTCTGTTCTTAAGAGCGTCCCAGTCAAGTAGGTCTATCACCTTCCTAAGTGCTCTTCCATTCTATTGCCTAATTATCCTTCTAACTATAGACATTTTTTCCCCCTGATGTTTACCTGACATCTTCTTTTCTTAATTTAAACCCATTACTTATTTTCCTTTCACCAGTGAACACAAATAACATTTTATTTTTTTCTATTTTACATATCCGAAAATTGTTATCACGTCTTTATTAATCTCTGATTCAGTAAACTGAACTTCAGCTTTTCCCATTTTCCTTCAAGAGGAAGGAAATTTCCTTCTCTCCACCTTTGATTTTTTTCTTTTTTTGGTTTTTTTTTGCTTTGGTTTTTGTTTTCTCTTTGGACACCTTCTAGTTAGTTTCTTTCTTGAAGATTAGTTCTCAAAAGGACACAATGTGTTGGCTGAGCTTTAGCCTTTCTGAAGTGTGTGGGAGGTTTGCATGAAAGAAGCTCCATTTTACAAATAAGTGGCCTGACAGGGTGGTGAAATGGTAATGTTGACTCTGGGCAGTTCCTGAATCTTTTAATTCTGTGGGCCCTTTTTGGCAGTGTTTCTGTTTAGATGGCCATTCTCTATTTCATGATCATGTACCTCATTGTTCCTATGTAAGAGTAACACTTTGCACTTGTCTTTATTGCGTTGCATGCTTTATAAGTTTTTACTCCAATGACTTACATGTTTTTCCTCCAATGATTTTTAATGACTTAACTCCTGGAAGTATTTACAGTTCCCCACTCCTCCGTTATTTTTCTATGCAAGTATGTGAACTCAAAAGCACAGGATGAACTGAGCAAGAGGTTTGAAAGATTCTAAGTTTTATATGACATGAGTCTATTGAATTACCAATAGTCATACTTTCCTTGGGTTGACTTGTACTTGTTATTGGAAAAAAACTTGACTTGTGCAAGTATTCAACTAGATGTAGACCAAAATCTTATTCAGCACACTAAGGCACCCGGCCATTAGTCAGGGATGGAATGAATCATGATTTACTGTATGAGTTGAGTTTCTTAATCTCATAGAAACTCATCTTTCAGGTCTTGTCCCTCGTCTAAATTTACCAGTCTTCACCTCTAAGGAAGAAGATTTCCCTTTCCATGCCCCTGGCTGCTTTTCCTCTTAAATGGCAGTGAAGTTACATCTCCCAGCAAGGTGGAGCTGTAAGTACAGCTTTGCTGGTAGGTGGTTCTCTTGGGACCTTGGGTGATGTAGGCCATTTTGACACAAACTGCTCATTATTACCTAGCAGATGCTATTGTGATCTTCAGAAACTTGCTACTGTGCATGGCAGCGTCATCCACCTGAGATCAGAATCAGGCCTTTCATCTCTGTTTACTGGAAAGTTGCAGTATTGTTTTGTTTTCTAGGACCACTTTGTACCAGTTCTGCGTTCAGCCCTACTTTTACAAAGTGGAAAATTCAGTCTCAGGGCTTCCAGTGGCATAGATGAATTAATAAAAGTCTTAGTTTCCATGTGGTCAGTGGGAAAGTATTTTATTATTTTGGCTATGGATTTTATGTGCGGTTAGAAAACCGCTTTTATCTCATTTCCTTTGTTCTGGAGGATTTTCCATGCGTATTTCAACTCCTCTTCTGGACACAAAGCTTCTCGTAGTCCCTGTGGGGTATCTGCAATTTTTGGAGATAATTTCGGTGATGACAGGTATATTTAAATATCTCTGGAATCTTGGAATCTCAGCTGCTGTGTATTTTGCTTCCAGTTTGGCTTTTTTATTAGTGAAACCAAGAGACTTTTTAGAGATCAAAGTTCTCAAGACTGTTTACTGGAACAGGTTTGGAAACAAATGCAGTAAATCTTGAATTTTCTATTTTGCTATGTAAGTTGATCATGTGTTTCAGGAGAAAAATTGTCTTTGTTCTTGAAGGTTGAAGGAACTGGTTATAAAACAAAACCCCAAAGAGCTTTCTGTAACAACAAAGCAGCTTGCTGTAACAACAGAAGGGCTTGGTATAACAACATAAACCAAATCAAAACAGGAAAACCTTGCTCCCTTTCAGGAGTTCAGTGTAGATGCTGACACCTCAGTCCCCAAACAGGGGTCATAATGAATTGAACTTATCTATTGCAAATCAGATACTGCTGATCAGATTCTCTTTCCAATGCCTACACAGCACTACTCTGTATGTGTATCATGAGTGTGTAATTTATATCTTGGAATAGCACCTGTCTGATTGACATGACTTTGTGTATTTATGTTACACTATATTTTAAGATCAACAATACCAGAGTGGAAGATGTTTCCCCTGGAGTAGCATCACTACTTCTACCACTCAGAACAAGTAACATCAAGCACCTGGAGACAACTTTACATCTCTTCTAATAAATAAAAAGTTTGAATCTAAAAAGTTGGGTAACATTTTGCCTTGAAGCCTTTTCATAGATGGATTTTTCTTCCTGCTTAAAAGACAAGTCAGTAAAGATTTATTACAGCTTCTCTCAGGAGATCTCATACTTCTGTAACTCACCTCCTTAAAGAGATAGTCACAGGAATAATAACTGTATTCTGCACAGGAGCTTTGGAAAATGATTGCCAATTTCTGAATTATTATCATGCATTGGATTTGAATGTATCTTTAGATACTAACCCTTTTACTGCCACATTACTTTTTATGCCAGAGGTGACCTCTAACACTATCAGTAAGCTAATGGTTTTTTCTTAAGTAAAATCTTTGGGTTTTTTTCAGTCACTTTCTAAATTCAATTGCTCATAGCAGTGTGTTTATGCAAAGCAGAGCTTTAGTAGGAGATGATACAGGGCATACGGAAGAAGGCTATGAGAATTTTGTAGATATGAGATTGGCTGGGGACTTTTTGGGGTGAACAGGGCTATCTATGTTCCTGGTACATGCAGTCCAAGATGCCCTGTCAGGGAGAGCTTGGAAAAAAGGCAGGAAGAACTGACTGGTCCCTGCTATGGGGCAGTGAGGGCATGCTACTTCATTCAACCTTTTTATTTGAGCAAGATGCTTGAATATACTGACAGGTTTAATCTTTTCCTTCCTTAGTTTTCTGCAAGGGACAGACAAGTGGTTACCTGCAAGGAGAAGAGCTGCTTCCCTGTTCTCTCTGGGCTATAGAAAGGGCATGAAGATGCTCCTCATGCGTTGCATGAAGGTTTGCACTCCATTCATGTGTCTTGGGATCACTGACTTTTTTGAGCAAGGTTTACAGTATATCAGGGTTTCTACAGGACCGTCTCAGTGCAGAGGGCAGTGCAGTGGCTGCCTTTGGGTGAAAGAAATTATCCTGTGTTCCTCCTCCTCTTTGTGCACTTTCTGCATTCAGAACTATTTGTCATGAATAGTTCATCTTGGATCTTTGTTGTTCTTACTACATCCTATGACCTTCTAATCTTTACTGGCATCTATCTACATGACTGCATCTTTAGACTAAAGAATTCAGTCTTACTTTTTTTTTTTAAATTTTGTGGTAGATTTTTTGTAGGTGGGGACAGCAATGGCTTTATTGTCATGAATTACAATGACATAACTGAACAGTGACTCACTGGTGCACCAGAAACCTGCTTTAAATTTCATTAATGTTCTCATCCCTTCTGTTTTCTATTGCATAGTCATTATAACTCTTGGTTTCCTCTCAGATTTATTTCTACTCCTCTCTTGTGATGCCTTGCCCCTTGCCATATCCAACGTCCAGATGAAACCTCTGAGGAGCTGCAGGCCATCCATAGAGACTCTAATTGGCATCTGCACAGAGGAAAGTCTGCTGCTGGTTTGCTTCTCCTTCTCTCTGTTCCCCAGCTCAGTATGGGCAGGCAATGTCATCTGCTGAGTGGCCAAGAGTCAGGGGCAGGAGCTGGTGAGGCACCGAGGGACATGGAGTTGGGGCTGGTGGGAGTCCCAGCACTGTATTTTAAAAGGGCATTCAATAGGGGCTTGCATCAGGAAGGCTAGGGCACCAGCACCTCCCTTGTAAACTGGGAAATGGGAGGTACTAGTGGCCATAATAATCCAGGGGAGAGAGCTGGAGTTTAAGACGGTTGTCAGATTTTCTTAGCTATTAATGAAAAGGCTTATGATAGAGTTGCTTAAATGGTAGTTCACATTTCTAGAAATTATTTTCATCCTAAAGCACTCATGCTCTCCGTCTTTCTTTCTGTAGTATGCCAGTAATACATGTTTACAAACTGTGTTTGTAGTTAACAGGCTTTTCTAGAGGCAATAAGCACGACATATTCACAAGAAGTTGCAAAGTATTCACAGCCAGCCTTAAATGTGTGAAACACTGGCTCTGGTGAATAATTATGGTCACCTCCAACCCTGTTGCTTGAAAGATATGAAGTGAGGAAGGAGCATTTTGAGCAAGCCATACACTCTGTCGTGGCAACATGACTCAGAGCTGAAGATGCTAAGCAAGGTGGGGAGGGGAAAAGGCTTTAAGCAGAAGCTGTGCTGCAGCCTTATGAGTATTCACTTAAGTCTCCTTCTGACTTACCTCCTACTCACCCTGTGCTGCCAGCCATGAAGTTTGGCTTGCAGGCAGTGTTGGCAGTATCTGTTGCCTGGAGATTGTACTGGTGTCTTGTCTGAGCAGACTGACTCTGACTAAGATGCATGCCTCCATAGAGAGATTATCTGAGAACAAAGGATCTGTCTTGCTCCAAATTGCTCCTAAGGAGTGTGTAAGGTTCCCCAAGGGGGAGGGCACTGGTCAACATGAGGGTTGCAAGGAAGAAAAGAACCTCATCTAGACTGACAGCTGTTCTCTAGACAGAAATCTATGAAAGACATCTATGTGTGTTCTGCTTCCAAATATCTAAGTGTGGCATTATCTTTACTGCATTTAACCTTCCAAAAGCCTTTTGGGATACTAGTGTCTTGCAGTCCCCAAGGAATGGAGAGCTACAGCTCAGAGATGATTTATCAAACAGTACACAAGGTATCTCTATGCAGCAGAGTGCAATGCTCTGTAGGAAGAAACACACCCAGCTCTGGTAAGTCTTTGGCTTGCATCCCCACAGGAGGGCTATTGAGCTTGAAAGTGACTTTTAATGGTGTCATCTGTGTGTGTGTGTCTCTTTCCAACAGTGCCCAGTAGCTGTTCCCAGAGGTCATGGCTCTGCAAATCTTCCTAGCATGGATGTCCACAACCTCTTGAATCTTTTGAACTGAGAGTGTTTAAATTAGCATTGCTGTGTGCTGCCTGTTTTTGCATTTTCCGAATGAGTTCCCACTAACTAGGGGGATGACTGTTTTGTCCTGGTTTTCCTGTACCAGTCTGCACTGTTTTCCCACCTCCCATTGGTGCAGTGGAAAATATTAACCCTTTGCTACATTTATCTATTAATTTAATTAAAATAAAACTTTTACTACTGTAGCTGTTGATGTTTGACTGTAGCACACCCAATATTTCAGAAACACTCTCCAGTCAAGTAAAATCTTCCTAGCATGGATGTCCACAACCTCTTGAATCTTTTGAACTGAGAGTGTTTAAATTAGCATTGCTGTGTGCTGCCTGTTTTTGCATTTTCCGAACGAGTTCCCACTAACTAGGGGGATGACTGTTTTGTCCTGGTTTTCCTGTACCAGTCTGCACTGTTTTCCCACCTCCCATTGGTGCAGTGGAAAATATTAACCCTTTGCTACATTTATCTATTAATTTAATTAAAATAAAACTTTTACTACTGTAGCTGTTGATGTTTGACTGTAGCACACCAATATTTCAGAAACACTCTCCAGTCAAGTAAATCATGTTTTACCCTTTACAGCTGGCTGGCATTTCCAAGATTCTTTGTGCCTCTTGCAGAAATTCTTTTCTAGTCAGCTGTACTTGAGGTTTGCTTCTGACATTTCTTAAACGAGTAGGAATGAAATGGGCCAGCAGTAGTAATTTCTATATGTCCAGCAATGGGTATACTTACAGAGTGAATAATGAAATATTACTAAGAGAGAAGGATATTGTTCTTGAGGAAAGTTCACTGGAAATGTGTTGAGTGATGGGCTGAGTGATGAATGTTCTGGAGGTATTGCATGTGGGGAAATGTTATGACAGTGGCTTAAATGTGGGAAAATATGGCATGGTGTAGCGTAACCTAAGTCTTGGAATCCAGCATTATGGATTGACTCCAAAAAAGCTGACTCATTCTTTGTGCCTCTGGCAGATTCATGCTGCTTGACTGTGTGTACCTATTGCTTATGAGGCAGGATTTGGTCTGTGGGCTGGTGAGTAAAATTTACAGCATTTCCAGAAACCTGAAACTGAGGAATGAATCTTTAAACAGGCATGTGTTGCACATCTTACCAAGAGCAACCATTTGCTAAGGCTACAAAACCAGTGCATTGCAGATGTTTCCCGGTCTCACCTGATAAACCTGGCAAACTGCAGAAATATTTGTGCCTGTGTACCAAAAGAACAAACAAAGTGGGTCTTGCAAGCTTATAGGCTATGCTGGAGTTTAAAATGAAGTTGGATCTCTGCACAGTAATATCACTTTAATTACAAAAGTCATGTTTCTTTAGAGTCTATAGGATCATTGCTACATTTTATAATCTCTACTTTCACCTAACCCCAGGCAGTTGAAATTAAGTGCGGGTTACAATAAAGGTTAAGGCTACTGGATTTCCCTCATCACTTTAACTTTAAAACAACACTCGGCTAAATTGGTACAGCATTCTCCTGGGACATAAATAATATAGCATTCAACTGCTAGCAAGATAGCTTATAAACCCCCTCCCAAACCAATCATTGAAGGGTTCATTCTTAGATCAGCAGAGGCATGCACAAAACCTCTTTGAGCTAATAGGTTTGCGGGCACAAACCTGATTCTTTACATTGAATACTGTGTAAGCATGATCAGACTTCTTCATACTGAATATCTGCAACTTTTCTCAAAGTCGGTAGAAGATGTGTTTTACATGCATGGTAGGTATTACACATATACATACATACATTCAGGAAGAATCAGGCCCCATGTTCCCCTCCTGGAGGTGCTGAATACCCACATTCTTTGTCTGCAATGGAAACTGAGGGTACTCATTTTTTAGCTAAATAGAGTTAATAAGCAATGAAAGGAGATATTTTTAGCTCTGCGAGCTTTGCTCATTAAATGCAGAGATGGGTACCATGAATTGAGGTATAAAATGTTAACCTTGCAGAAAGTGAATTGCCTTGGACTTTACAGACAGAATTTAATCCAAGATGATATTTTCAGGAGAGAATATGTATGTATCTGTCTCCATATACCTGTATAGATATAGGGAAAATAATATATCCCTGTATGTACAGTCAGAAACAATTCTCATTTAAATTGTTTTGTTTCATGAGCAACTTATATAGCTATCATTTTTTCTTTCCTTTTTATTGCCTATTATTTATACTGTAGACTCCATTAATAGGTAGCTTTCCTGCACTGGTAGGTCCTCAGATGTATTGTAAGAGAAGGAGGGAGGTGAGTTGTGTTTGTTTTTAGAGAAACTAGTTAGATAAAAATCTAAGTCTCTGTCGAGGCAGCAACTGTTTTATGATATAATCAAACACCAAATTCAGAGCAACAGAAACCGATGCCATCTTGTAACACCTGTTAATTCTGTGCTGACTAATTACGATTCAAATCCTTTTTTCTTGTCAAAAGTAACCCAGATATACTGTACTGAAGTATACAAGATGTGCTAGATGAGCAGGTTGTCATTATGTGGACTGGAATATGTAGCATTATCTTCCTAGCCTGCAACCAATGACGCATATAAGTAAATTTACATTCCTGAGTAGCTCTATTAACTTTACACACGAATGTGTATTTCCAGCAAATTCTATGGCATTCTCTTGCACAGAGAATTACGCATACAAACAAAGTTCTGCAAGGCTCCTAATGTTTGTAAAACCAGGGATATGGTTCACAGCCCTTCTAAAGAGTAAGCTTATCAATTCTTAGTAGAATTTTTAGGTCACATCTAGTCTAAAAAATACATAATAATTCTTAATTTCATCTTTTGCTGACTCATATTTAGATCTATAAACATATTGCTACATGGGGTTTTTTTCATTTTTCAGGGGAAGGAAATTGATTTTAGGGCTAAAAGGACCAAAGAAAAAAATAGTAGAGCTTAGAAAAGCAGTAGGCAAATACGTAATGCAAGCCAATAAAAATTTAATTGACACAGAACACCAATCAGAACAATTTTTTCCAGGCTTGGAAAACTCCTGTTGATTATCAACAGATACAAAAAAGAATTTAGAGAGCAATTTTTCAAGCTGAGAATTGCGAAAGTATGAAATACCCCACCAGGCCCTAGGCTCAAGCAAAAAAACACTGGGATCATCCCAAGGAGTGATAGATACCCTCCCGTGTGACAAAGCAGCACCAAAAAAATGGGCCCCAGAAGATTGTGGACACCTTGTGTATTGCCTTGAAATTCTCCATTTGCAGACATTGTGATTTATATCAGGATGTGATGATTTCTTTAAGCAATTATATTTTACATGCAAGACACAGTGATCTTTTTTTCCTTTCAGAGGACAAATATGAAGTTTCATAGTGGCTCAGTCCCTATAAAATGACAATTTTCGCAAGTAGTTCAAACACTGCCCAAAGCCAGACTCTGAGCCTAAACTATAAAGTGTCTAATATGAGATCATTGAGCGTACGTTTTTATGAGCAATTAAGTATTAGCTTGGGATGAAAAGTTTTCTGAAAACACCTTCATTTCCTCAAAGCAGAAAGAGTCCTCACAATTATCTTGTCTCAACTTTAGAGAACAGCTACTTCAAAGTGTGCTATTTCTCTACCACTCTTGCAGCTGAAACTTTCGCAGTGGCTTTCATTTGTCCTGTATGTGTGACTGGCTGAGACAGACTCATGAATTATGAGCATCTTAACACTGTTAATAAGTAAGAGGTCCTTTCAATTTAAGAGTTAAGTGGGTCCTTTAGATGGGGTGGACTCTCAGACAGTGCTATCAGGAGCTTTTATTATCCAGGGCTTTTTTTATTAATTGAAGGCAACTTGGGGTCAACAGTTAGGAATGGCTCTGAAGTGCATCCTGCTCTTGGAAGGACCCGGACACAGGTGATTCAAGAGTTTGGTGGGAAGAGCTTTAGCCTACGTGCAGGCACACTTAATCACAAAGGGTTTCTCTCCTGGTGTGGGTTTTGCACTCTGGCTTTTTGGACCTCTCTGCTTTTCCTACTCACCAGCTTTCCCTGTGTCTAGATACAGCGGGTAAGAGGCAGCCAGTCAGAAAAAACTTGGAAACCACCTAACAGGAAAGCTACATACCTCTTGCTAAGGATTGTTTCCTAATTATTTATTATTCTTCATGCCTAGCATAATAACATTAAGCCAGAACTCAGGCATTTCTGAATGTGGGCCATTTGAATCTGGATCTGGAAAGCAGGCACCTTTTCGTCACCGGACCATTTCTGAGCTACTGCATTCTCACAAATGTTTTTTCCTGGGATCACACAAAAATTGCGAGTTATTCAGCTAATCAAAATAGTTTTTCCAAGACCTATTTTCTAAGACCTATTTGCATCCAGCAATGTTAATTCATTCTTCCCCAGTCGATTGGATCTGTAGTCTTACAGTGCGTGTGCTCACCCTCATTCGTTCATGCAAGCATTATAGGCCTGCTCCTGAAGAAAGCTGAGTACCTGCGGTTTGTCTGAAAGTTATTGCATCTCTCAGGAGTAAATTTAATTTGAGTGATACCCCCTATAATCCAGGGTGATATGATGCATTAAAAAATAAAGCAATAACGGAGTATCTACAAGCCATTTTTTCAGTCTTATTTGAAGAAAAGAAATCTTAGCAGAGAAAGCCATAGAAATAAGGTGGTTTTTATTCTTTAACTAATACAAGAAGTTCCTTGAATCTTGGAAGAAAAAAAGAAAAGAGAAAAATGAGGCATTGATCATAAACAGCCTTCTGTCAGCTGTTAACAACTGGGATTGGTGGTTAGGTGCCAACATTATTTCAGGTAAATGAGAAAGCAGAATTGTAAACAAAGGAAAATGTTCGATCCCCCAAGTGAAACGTGGGCTGATGCCTAGTATTTATAGCTTAGTACATCCTCATTAATCCATTCTGTTAATTTTTTTTTCTTTAACACTAAGGAAGAATACTAATGCAACATTTCTCTGCTGTTTCTAAGTGTTCTGTTATATTTGAGAGCTTGGTCGTTAACATATATTTTTCTTTCCAAAGAGCTCATGCAATTTTTACTTGAATCATGCCATGGAAAAGAATCACTGCATTTCTTAAACTATTAACAAATACTTTAAATGATGAAAACCTACTGAAGCCAGCAGGAAACACAATCCAGCAATTACACAACAGCAGCAGCAACCTGGATTTTTTCTGACTTGGAATCAGTGGAAGAGTGGTAGTTATTGTAATTATGTCTTTAAAGAAATACTTAATGTTTGCCTGTTTCTGACATACCTGAAGACTTGTCCATAGAGTTAATCACCTGATGCTAAAAACCCCCTGTGTACTCTAATCACATTTATTCTCAGTCTCAGAGTCATATCAGAACATTTTTAATGATGTACTGGTGCTGTTTTAGCCACAGAGTCTATAGCAAAAAAGTCATATTAGCTATGAAAAGAAAACTATTGAGAGCTTAGTGTAAGGATGCAGTAGAAAGACTTACAGTGGTGTCCATAATTTTGGAGATTTATGACTCAGCTCAGTCAAGTTGAAGTACTGACAGAAATTCCTTTGTTCTCAACATAATCCAGCCCATGTGTCTCTTTTGAGTTTGTGTCTTGACTGGTAAAAAATTACTATGATGAAATTTTTATTGTAAAGCTGTTGTATGCATGACGTTTACTGCAAAATCCAAGTCTTGTAAGACAATATGACTTAAAAGGTTCTAAGCTAGGTTTTCAACTGTTATGTTTCAGGGTCACATTTTCAAAAGAGTTCAGAAGTCAACACTGCAGAATTTGTGTGGAAATAAGGCCTAAGTCTGGCACACTAAGGTCTTTGGTATCCTTGTCTAACTGGACTGAGAATCAATAGTAATAAGACCCATTAGGCTGGTTGTATCACTATTAATGATGTATCCTGCCACCTACTGATATAGATTAATTTAATAATTTACAGTATTGTAATTACTGTATAAAATTTTGGATGAGATGGTGCTGAAAATAGCTTTTATTTTGTAGCCATTTCTGTTTTGGGAAATTATAATGAACTAACTTAACCGACACATGTGAACATTTGTACTTGCTCAGAGCTTTTTGTAGCAGTAATCTCAGCACTGACCTGTGCTTGGTTCAATGCTATAAAAGCTGCATTTCAGGTGCTTCAAGCTTTTACTTTCTTCTCAGAGACCCGTTCCATCATAAGACTGCATTTATTATGCCTGTCCTCCTTTACCAGCCATCAGCACCCACTGAGGGGGTCGCATGGCTGCTGAAGGTGGCTGACAGACAAGCACCAGTCAGAGGGTGGATCCGTCTGCAGGGTGGACATAACCAGCACCGCAGTTGCTCACCAGGATATGTTTAACATTGAACTGAGCCTGAACAAAACACTGCGGAAAGCTGCTTTTCATTTCAGAGCTGCTTTTCATTTCAGAGTGTGAGGTTTTCTTAACATTTTGGGGAACAGGGGCACCTTTAACAAATTTTGTCTTTAGATGAAAACTTCATTTTTAGTTGAAATACAGTTTTGCTGGAAAACTTTCACCTGCCCGTAGTAGAGACCTCAGCGGACAATACTGTTAGCTGTGCCTGTAGGATAAGTAAAACTCCCTTGAATAAACAAACCAAAAACCTCAAGATGTCTTATGTCCCTAGGGAAATCTCTGGCTAACTTAAGTGTTCTGCAAATACCACAAATTCACAACAATTAAACCCATATTCTGCAAGACTATTTTAAATCTTTTTTCCTAAGACACAATATTTTTCTGTGATACTTATGTTTCTTCTATTCCTTGAAGAATATCAGGAAGACTTGTCAGTGATTTACTTCATAAGGGAAGGACAGTTAAAGCAGGCATTTTGCCTGATACTTAGACGGGATTAATATCTCCCGAGTTAGGAGGTAGAGATGCAAATCTGTGATTATCACAACTGTGCGATGTTGCATCTAGATGTGCATTACTTAAAAGCATGTCATCACCTAATTGCTGATGGTTAGTAAATGAGTTATCTTTTGCCTGACATGATAAAAACAACAATAATAATTATTATTACTATTACTAGTATTAATTTTGGGAAGGTTGATCCAGTAACTGAAAAAGAACAGCCCTTCCAAAACCCAGAAAGTTTCAGAAAATTTAGATGACTGATTTTGTCCTGTGGAATAGCTAGGTCAAAAATAGATGATAAAGTACAGAAGTTTGAAAGATAACCTGTGTTTTAGATTTCTCAGTCAGGATGCATAGTTAGATAGATGTAACTCTTAATGTAAATTTTGTTATGTTTTTTTTTTTACAATTGCCAACAACCAGTAAAGGTTGAAATAAGACCGTGGAAAGAACTTTCTAATTTGGATTCACTTACATTAGCCTGCAAACCCCTCTTATTTCTGTTAGCTGTACAAAGAGAACAAATGAGACCTAAAGTCTAATCCAGATAGACAAAGGTGATTTCAGGGAAGGGTCTGCTGCTTCTCTTCCCCAGTTCAGGAGTTGGCCTGGAGTAATGTTTGAAATAAAATTCTGCGGCAATACCTATTACTTCTGCATTTGGAGTATTACTGATATTTTTAGGTTCATGTAGCCCACTGAAATACTGAAAATACACATCAATGTTCAAGGTAAGGATGGTAAAATTCTGACTGCAGTCCTTGCAAACCAATAGAGGAGCAAAACCTTTCTAAAATGTAGTCTGCTATTTTCTCAGTAAATATTCATGGTCTATCTGTTATCATTGCTCATAATCCATGTCCTGAGAAAGCTCTCAAAGTCATATTAGGTGCACGCTGTTCACAAGTGGGGAAATGCAAAGAGAAAGCTGGGGACAGTTCCTGAGAAGGTGAACATGACCTGAGGAGCTGGCACGAAGAGGTCAGTTTTTGCCTGCCTACAGAAAACTTTGCTGGAATCTTGATTGCTGGAGAGTTACTTGAGTTATTTAAAATGACCTGCAGGAAAAATCTAGAAAAATGGCTTGCAATTGTGTCTGTGAGCTATAAACTGTAATGCCACTCATTAGCTGCCTTCTGTGATGATGAAGGGACTTAAATAAAAGTACTGAGAAAGAGCAGAACAAAGAGCGATTGCATAGAAATGCTCAGCATGATCAGGCTGTCTGTTCCTTCAGGAAAATGTAAAAGTTTAAAGAGCTTTAAAATATATATTTTTTAAAAAGATAATTTGGAAGATCAATGAGAGAGAAAAGGAGCAAACATTAAAAAAACATGCTTTCTGCACAAACTGCATTCTTGGTGCAATTTGGATTATAGCTATCAGGCATAGCAAAATTCTGAATGAAGCATTTTCTCCTGGAAACTTTAGGGTCTTCAAGTTCTGCCCAAATTCCCTTGATATTACTGGATGAGTTAGAGAGAAACCCAGAGAGACCTAATACAGGGAAATGTGGCCTTAAGGAGAGGAAAAAAAAAAAGAGGATGGGAAGGCACTAGAATTTATGCCAAGAAATTTACGTTATATTCCTCTTTTTTTTTCTTTTCCTCTTTCAACGTTTTCCCTTTCAACCTTCCCTTTGGTAAGCAGCCTTAGTTAGCTAGCTGTTTCACAGTTGAGTATGTGATATTTGGTTTTGCTTTGAATACGGATGTCCCTGAGAGTCACCATTCATGCTCTAATGGTCTATTTAGCAACTGCATATGGCCTTTTAATATGGAGGCTCTGATCACAGCTCTGAGAGTTAAATTTGTTTCTGGATCTTCCTTTAACAGTATCTTTGCAGTTGTACCATTGTTTGAGTTAAATATTCAGTAACAAGCTTTATTTGTCTATATTCTATTCTTCATACCTCTGAAAGCTTTGTTTCTCTGTTATAGTTGCAAAACTTTTATTCCCCCTACGCTTGCAGTCACGCTGTCTTTCACATGCTCGAGATGCTGTATGTAATTGGTAGCAGACAGCCTGTCTAAGTAAAATATGAGATGGTGGCCAGCCTGAAATACTCCTGTTGGAGCAGACAGAGCAATCACCCCATCACTGTGTTGGATGAGGTTCGTGCTGTGAACTGGAAGGCTTCCAAGGTGGGTAGCAGGGCTGACAATGTGCTGGAGGGGGCCCTGGTAGAGGCAAAGGGCTGGGACACCCCCTGTGCAATTGGCACCACTCTTTCATTCATTTAATTCAGCCCCAGCTGCTCAGGTCTTTTCGCTGGAGTGCTGGTATGGGCTGGGCCATCCCCTTTCAATGGCATAAGACTTCAACAAAAGAAGCAGCTCAAGCCAGGAGCCAGAATTACCTACTGGAGCTGTTGGTGCTCTGCTGTTCTGCAAGTGCCCCTTGAGCACATGGCAGGTTATTGGGATTTAGCAAGGGACAGGCAGCTCAGATTTTCAGTACTTTCCTCTTCCAAGGCCTTACACTCCTTCCAAGCAGGAGGGTCAGCAAGTGAGGAGACATGGGGGTGTCTGGAGCTGACAGATTTAGCAGGGACTTTGTGATGGCTGTTTGTGCTATGAGCAAAACAGGAGTCTGTATTTCAGTACTGACTGAGGTATAATACATGGAGAGCGGTGGCAGGGAACAGGGCTATGGAAGATTAAGGTAATTGGGTGGTGCTCAGCGCATCAGAAAAGGAGGCAGGATTGAAGAAGAGAGGGATGATAAGATTGGAGAGGTCAAACAGTGAAGTCCCATAGGTAAAATTAGACAGAAAATTGTTGTCACAGTTGAGGCAGAAGAGGTTATATTTTTGGCAGTGTAAAATGAGAAGCATTTTTTGAAATGGAAAAAGCCAGAAGTTAGATACATTATGCAGAGAACTACGGTACTTACACAGAGTTGGGAGCTGGAGAGACACATTCAAACATTGTTAGAAGCAGAGACTTACTAGGATACCTGGATAGAAAGCGGTCTTGAGGTGCAAGCTTTTATGACAGGCAGGATGCATTATACTCTGCACAGAAGAAGGAGATAGTGCTGGTAGCTCGGGGAAAGGTTATTTTATCCATATTGAGCTTGGGTTATGCTGTTAATTTAGGCTGAATGTCTGTGTTCAGTTCAGATGGTCTAAAGCTGAGCACCATTATTGCTAATTTCCCCCAGAACCTACACTTTCTTGCCAAAACACAAATCCAGATGTGCTGACACGGCAAGTTTCCATGCTTTGGGCTGGAGCCACCCGATATAATACATTTGGTGCCTGTAAGGACAGCCAATTTGTTACTGGCAGGTAACATTTTTCAAATTTCCACAGAGTTTCATAGAAGACCATCCAGCAGAGACAGCTTGGAAATGGCTCTGTCTCAGATTCCGTTGCTCCAGGGCTTTTGTGCACCAGCCTGACACCGCTGTGAAGGAAATGGATTGAAGGTGGCTTGTTCCAGCAGACTTTCCATTGCTACAGCTAATCATCTGGTTTGAGCCAAGGGTGACTCCATCGCGTATCAGAGACTAGCTTCGAGGGCAGGGAGCTCCATATCACCAGGAGATTTCGGATACTGAACTTTACATGGGTCAAACTGCCCACTGGAGAGAAATATGTGTGATTTTTCTGTTGCCCTTTGGGGCTCTGTTGTGTTGTGTGCTGTGCTAGCTCATTTTCCTGCCTGTTGAAGAACGGGGTGAGGTGGAAAGCTGAGCGCCGGACTGTGGGCAGTAATACGGGAGGTAGATCTGGCTAGGTCAGGAAATGCTGCAAACACTGCCAGGCACCTCAAAAATATATTAAAAACAGGATTGTGCTGGAGCCACATAGTTGGTTGCCAGATTTCAAAGAAGTACATTGGTTCCTTCTGCCTACCTGAGGGAATGGCAATATAAACCACTGGAAGGGAAGCAGCTAATGGTTATAGTGGCTGCTGTGCTTTTAGCAGGGTCACCGTCCATTTTGCTGCAGCATGGTGGCGATTTGGCGTGAAACGCAGTAGCAGCCTGATGGTGGTTATTTAGAAAGGGACAGAGCTGTGGCAGAGTCGGGCTCTGCCAAAATTGTCCCTAAGCTCCACAAGGGCTACACTGAAGCTTGAACCACATGAAATATTGATGCGGGAGGGTAGGATGCCACCATGCCTGCCAGTAACCCTGCCTGCGGGTAACACGGGCAGCTGGAGAGATCTGCTGAGGGATGTCTTCCGCAGAGTCGAACTGCCTCACACTCGACTGTTTCCCCTCAAACACTTGTTTTGAACGGCTTTTTAGCCCGGCAGGTGCTGCCATCACTGACAGGCCTGTGCCCCCCACCACCATGGGGAAACACACAGCAGTTGGCAATCACCAAAATGAGCAAATACTTGCTGGAGCAAGTACTAGATCACATGGCTCCAGATAGCAGCAGGGCAGAACAGGACACAGGGGACCCTGGGTGCTAATAATATGCACTTCATATTGTCCTGCATGGAAAACAAAACCAAGCCAACAGTGGCAACGAAGCAGTCCAACACCTGCCTTCCGCGGTGAGCTGCTTCTCACTTGGCTCCTGAAGATTATTTCATTTTGGTTGATTTAGTAACTGAGAGCCTCTGAGAATTGTACGAAAGAACAGCCTTGTTTTAGGGACACAAGCAGCATAAGAGACAATCTTGCACCAAGCTTTTCTTTCCCTTTCTGCCTGTTTTGTTTGCCATGAATATGAAACGGTAGTGTTCTAAGTATCTCTTTACGCAAAGCACTAGGTCTGACTGCTTCCATTGCCGATGCGGCTTACATATCCCCACCCACAGTCATCTCTTGCTCTTTTGAGGGGAACTGCTTTGCCTGGTAGGATAATTCTGGATGTCAGAGTGTGATGGGTAGTAGGAGCTGGCAGAGCACAGTGGGGCTCCGACACCTCTCAGCGTGGTCAGACTTCTTGTAGCTGAGATACGGATGGCATCTTTAGCACAGCACTGCCCTACGGCACCAGTCCACCATCAGTTTTCAGGGGTTATTTAGGGCACCCCACATACAACAGTTAAAAGGGGGAGCAGGGGAATGCTTGTAGGCATTATCTCCTCAACCGTTGCAGCACACTACATCCCCCTGACGTCAGTGGCATACCTGTTAATGACCTCTGCAGAGGAATGATTGGGATATATGTTGTGAGAGGTGACAATGTGTTGTCCTGTTTGCTGTCAGCTGAAGACTAAATTCAGTAATTTGAAAGCAACAGCTATGTCAGCCTCAGTGCAGCCCTGACACAGCTCTGGCTGCTCAGCCCCCCGGTGCTCCCAGAGATCCAGAGCTGAATTCTGAGCTGGTCATAGTCTGGGAGTGCTGCAGTGCCAGGCACTGGGCTTTTGTCCTCATGCCTCTCACTAGTTTACTGTTCCCTTGCTTCCTGCACTTGAATTCCAGTTAACCTCACCCTCTCTTTCGTTTAACTGAAAAATAAGGCTCTTTTTTCAGATGCTCCTTTTCATATGCTATTTATCCCCAAATGTAGTTCCCAAGGCAATATGCTTCGTGCAGACAGGGAAGCATTCTGTACCTAAATTGGTGCAATCATGGACGAATAACACGCAGGTAAACTTCTCAAAAATATCAGTGTAGATGTACTGTGGCTGCATGAATGTTGACAGGCTAATAAACAGGAAAGGCTGTGGACTGAGCTTTATACATAAATGTGAAGGTGGTATTCATCCTGCCCTGCTCTTAGGATATGCACGCATATTCCCCTTCTGCCTTTTACGGTACTGATAGTTCATCTTTAATAAATCAAAGGCAGCTTTTTCTTGCTTGCATGCTCTCTGAAGGGGAGGATATCAAGTCATACCCTAAACAGTTTTGACACACAGATAATATCTGGTGAAAAGTGCTAATGGTAGTCTTTTATTTACAGATGTGTTGAGAAATATGCGAAGTAATGAGTTTATCTTCCCTCTTCCTCACAGGAGGAGAATAAGATGAGAGGCGCATTCTCCTTTCGTCCTCCAGCTCCAAAGGAGGTTGGTTTCCTGTCATCCCTCAAAGAAACTCCTTTCCACTTGTCCAGCCAGGACAGTTTCTAACATGCCTCTTTTGTTATGCCCAGGCACCCTGGTGTCTCGGCTGACATTGATATGAGTGTTTCTCTCTCCAGTCTGCCCCTGCACGCCTGCCGTATGGGCTGACGCCTGTCAGCTGCCCGGAGCGCTGCTGCTAGAGAACCTCCTGGATCAGTGGGCTCCTCGTCATGCAGCGAGGGCTCAGCAGGAGCTGCAGGCAGTCAGAACGCTCCTGGTCTTGATCTGAAATTAATTGACACAACTTGACTCTTTGGAGACGATGCCAGAAGGAAGAACAGAAGACCCGTGAGATAACGAAGAGCAAATATGATGTAAAATTTTCTGCTGGCATTCTTCAAATGGAGAGGCTTGATTTTTCTTTTACAGCTTGGTTGCTTCACCTTGCAGCTATACAAGCTTCCATTTACAGTTTTTGAGACTTGCTGTTGTCTCAACAGCTCCATGGGTTTCTTTAGCCAAGAGAGGTTTGGTACTGTATATGATGACAAAAGGCTCTGCATATTGCTGTGCAGCCTCGTCTGTAAGACTGGCAAACAACATTGTCACAGTTGTGAAAACTACTGATACTGGTGCAGGGTTTTGGACAAGGAGCAAAAGAGAAGGAGTTATTTTCTGAATTAGGTTCCCGGGTGTAATTTCTTCAAAGGAGACTTCGTAATTGGAGTGTTACATAAATACTGTACTTTTTGTAAGGGCATACTTGTGTAAGGTGCCCTCATCTACAAGACTGTAACTTGTTTCAGAGATCAAAATAATTTATATGCCTGTTTGCCCTCCCCCTTTCATATATAAAACCAGTTCTGTAAAGCTCCTTTTCTCCTTGCTCTTGGTGCCACCTTCTCCAGGTCACACTAACTAAATTACTCTAAATTGTTCCAAAAATCTCTGGGTTTTTCTGTTCTGTGCCTCATGGAAAGTTTTACAAATGAAGGCAGCTAAGGACATAAATTGTGCCTAAAGAGTGCATATCTGAGATTTGCATATGTTCAGAAATTTACCAGTCTTGTTTCCAAGAAAACTGGGAATGAATCACCCTCTGGAGGGGTCTTTTTCTCTCTGCTGACTTGAAAAGAACTTCAGCTTGGTGTCATGCAGCAGATGTTATAGGTAGCATTCATCTGACCCAAGAAAGAAAAATTCTTTTCTGAAGGAGACATTAAACTGTTACTCACACACAGAGTAATGGGAAAGTGAAATGTGTGCAGATAACATGTGAAGAAGAGGTAGGGACTAAGAGCCTGCCATACCAAATAGCATGGGGAGGTGTGGTAACATTTCACAGGGGTATGAAACCAGTTGACTGGCAAGAGGATGATGTCTTTTTCATCACAGGTAATGTCTGAAAGTAGAAGTGATGGGCTCTATCTCTTAATCAAGAACATAATTGATACTTTGCTCCCTGCAGACCATGCCTATTCAGGCGGGTGCAGACAGCTACCTGCAGAAGTACCTTTTCCATGGTCAGCTTTGAAAAGGGATTTCTCATGTGCATTCCAAATTCACCACAAATAAAGATGAATGGTAGGTGAATGTTTGAACAGCACCCCTTACCTATGGGTGCTAGAAACACAGTAGGAGACATTAAAGTATTTGTCTTTAGCTTATGCTATTTCTGTTTTCAAACAGCAATTTAAATAACATTAGTCACACAAAAGGGGTCCATTGGTAAGAAAAGAGATGATACTAAAAAGGCATAGGACGACTTTTATCCAGTTCGTCCTTTATAATTTTTATACATGTCCTCTACCTATGAAAGACCTTGGCTCCTAAGCAAGCATTTTGGAAATGCCAGCATTTGGTACAAAGGGAAAATATATTACTTTCATAGATAACTTCTTAGTAATGAAAGAGCTCTAATTTTGTTCAACAAAATAGTATATGAAGTGATGAAAGCTAAAGATTCCCGGGGCACTTTTAAATAACGCCCACAGAAAATGTTGAGAAATATTATTTTATGATTTAAGTATTTAACAATTTCTTGGGTATCTTCAAGAAAAGACTGAAGATTTCCAATTGCAAATATGTAAGTTCCTGCTGTATTAAGAGAGGGTTGTACATTAAAATCTTGGCTACCCTTCTTGCAAGTCGTGATCAAAATATTTCATAACAGTTCCAGGTTGCAAGAGAGGCAATATCCTTCCATTATTAGTAATAAAGTAGTAATGATAAATTGGCTGTAATAGCTATAGGCCTGGCCAAACTTGTGATTTACTTAGGCATGATCACATTATACATGCTGATAAAAATATTGAATTAAGGACTATTCTTATAGAAAAATGTCAAGATCTATATCAGAATTATTCTCATTTAGAAACCAAACCGGAATTGATAGTGACAATTATTCTGGTTTTTAATAGTTTTATATGGGGCTAGCCATAAGTCCAGATTTCGTTTAATATCACCTACTATCTTTTCCTTTGTTAATTGAGGAATGGAATGATCAACTTCATAATAATTGGTGGGCAAATAATAGCTTTGGTTTTTGCAAATACATCTCCTATTGGCAGGAATTAGTATCCTGATATGATTAAAAATTTAGAGTTGCAGAAGTGGTTTTGTTCTTGTAGTAGGTTAAAAATAAACAGAAAGAATATACAGAAGCATAAAATATATTGTTATCCTAGATGAGTACCGAAAACTTAAGTGAAGTGAAACTCATAATATAGGGGAAGGTTCATTTGGAATATATTTGGGAGTCCAAATAGATTCTTGGGAGAGTATAATATATTTGTCACCTTCAATTAAACTAATTTGATGGTTCAATAAACTAAACGAAGCAGCAATTAAAGCACCAGAAATAGAAAGTTCTTAATACTTAGCCTCTTTCTGGATTATTTTACAGTTTAACACACTTTGTGTCTATTGGTATCTATGTTGTTATACAGACTTACTTGTGAGAAAAACACCCAAAACATCATTCATCTATCACAACGGACCTCTGACAAGCTAATATATAGTGGAGAGGAAACAGTCTAGGGGGTTCCTGGAGTGTGTGGAAGAGAACTTCCTGACACAGCCAGTGAGTGAGCCAACAAGGGAAGGGGCCCTGCTGGACCTGTTGTTTGTAAACAGAGAAGGACTGGTGGGTGATGTGATGGCTGGAGGCCATCTTGGGCATAGCGAACATGAAATGTTAGAGTTTTCAATGCTTGGAGAAGTAAGGAGGGGGGTTAGCAGAGCTGCTACCCTGGGCTTCTGGAGGGTGGATGCTGGCTGGTATAGGAGCCTGTTTGACAGAGTCCCTTGGGAGACAGTCCTGAAAGGCCAAGGAGTCCAGGAAGGCTGGACTTTCTTCAAGGAAATCTTAAACGCACAGGAGCAGGCTGTCCCCATGTGCTGAAAGGTGAGCCGGTGGGGAAGAAGACCAGTCTGGCTGACCAGAAAGCTTTGGCTGGAACTCAGAGAAAAAAAGAGAGTTTATGACCTTTAGAAGAAGACACAGGCACCTCAGGAGTACTACGAGGATGTTGTGAGGTTATGCAGGGAGAAAATTAGAAGGGCAAAGCCCAAGTAGAACTTAATCTGGCTACTTCCATAAAAGACAATAAAAAATGTTTCTATAAATACATTAGCAACAAAAGGAAGGCTAAGGAGAATCTCCACCCTTTACTGGATGTGGGGGGAAACAGAGTGACAAAGGATGAGGAAAAGGCTGAGGTACTTAATGCCTTCTTTGCGTAGGAAGACCTTTAATAGGAAGACCAATTGTTCTCGTGGTACCCAGCCCCCTGAGCTGGAAGACAGGGACAGGGAGCAGAATGAAGCCCCCATAATCCAAGGGCAAATGGTTAGTGACCTGCTACACCACCTAGACACACATGTCTGTGGGGCCAGATGGAATCCACTTAAGGGTAATGAGGGAGTTGGTGGAAATCCTCACCAAGACACTTTCCATCATTTATCAGCAGTCCTGGCTGATGGGGGAGGTCCCAGTTTACTGGAGGTTGGCAAATGTGACACCTGTCTACAAGAAGGGCTGGAAGGAGGATCTGGGGAATTACAGGCCTGCCAGTCTGACCTTGGTGCCAGGGAAGGTCATGGAGCAGATCATCTTGAATACCATCACTCGGCATGTCCAGGACAACCAGAAGATCAGGCCCAGTCAACATGGGTTTATGAAAGGCAGGTACTGCTTGACTAAAGTGATCTCCTTCTATGACAAGGTGACTCTCTTAGTTGATGAGGGAAAGGCTCTTGTTATTATCTACCTAGACTTCAGTAAAGCCTTTGCCACCATTTCCCACAGCATTCTCCTGGAAAAAACTGGCTGCTCAGGGCTTGGATGGGCATATTCTTTCCTGGGTAAAAAACTGGCTGGATGGCCAGGCCCAAAGAGTGGTGGTGAATGAGGTTAAATCCAATTGGCGGCCAGTCACAAGTGGAATATCCCAGGGCTCTGTATTGGGGCCAGTTCTGTTCAATATCTTTACCGATGGTCTGGACAAAGGGCTTGAGTACACTCCCAGTAGGTTTGTAGATGACAGCAAGTTGGGGGGAAGTGTTGATCTGCTTGATGGAAGGAAGGCTCTACAGAGGGATCTGGACAGGCTGGATCAGTGGGCTGAGGCCAATTGTAAGAGGTTCAACAAAGCCAAGTGCCAGGTCCTGCACTTCGGTAATAACAACCCCATGCAACACTATAGGCTTGGGGAAGAGTGGCTGGAAAGTTGCCCAGCAGAAAAGGACCTGGGGGTGCAGGTTGACAGCTGGCTAAACATGAGCCAGCAGTGTGCCCAGGTGGCCAAGAAGGCCAATGGCATCCTGGCTTGTATCAGGAATAGTGTGGCCAACAGGAGTAAGGAAGTGATCATGCCCCTGTACTCGGCACTGGTGAGGCCGCACCTTGAATACTGGGTTCAGTTTTGGGCTCCTCACTACAAGAAGGACATTGAGGCCCTAGAGCATGTCCAAAGAAGGGCCAACAAGGCACGTGAAAGGTTTAGAACACAAGTCTTATGAGGAGCGGCTGAAAGAACTGAGGTTGTTTAGCCTGGAGAAAAGGAGGCTGAGGGGAAACCTTATTGCTCACTACAACTAGCTGAAAGGAGGTTGTAGTGAGGTGGGTGTTGGTGTCTTCTGCCAAGTAACAAGTGATAGAATGAGAGGAAATGGCTTCAGGTTGTGCCAGGGGAGGTTTAAATTGTACACTAGGAAAAATTTCTTCACCAGAAGGGTCATCAAGCAGTGGAACAGGCTGCCCAAGGGAGTGGTTGAGTCCCCATCCCTGGAGGGATTTAAAAGACGGGTAGATGTGGGGCTTAGGGACAGATTCTATAATTCTAATGTATTCTGGATTTAGAATAGGGATCCCTTGTCCTTTCTACATTTACCACGTAGCCACTCATAAATTGATTAGAAATAGAGAAGATATGCTGTTTCAAGGGGTAAGAGGCTTGAAACCTCTGCCATTTACGTTGGTGAGAACTCACTGAAGCAAATAATCTGAAGTGTTTTTCTTATCCTTCAAATTTCATTTGAAAACAAGCATAGAAGATAATCCTTCTGTCAGTGTCAAGGGATAGGAATACATTATTTAAGAAAAATGGTGATAGAAAATCATGACTAAACCCACCCCCAAAGTCTTTATTTTGACCACCATCATTTATTTCAGTTTTTCAGATAACGTTGTTTCTATAAGGACAAGCTGATATCTTTTAACTTGTTTTTGACTTAGTCTTGCAGATGAAAACACTCTCTATGTCTGTAGTCAAAGCTACAAAACTGAAAATATCAAAATACAGGGGGACTCTAGGATATAAGAAAACTTAAAAATAAATGGGTGAAAGTTGTTCTGAAACTGTCCAAGAACACCAGCAAATTCTGCAGGGACTTGGAGGAGATGAGAAGGCAGCTGTTATGTCACTGGAAGATAGGACAACGGCATCTGTAATATGGAGAAGAGCTCTTGTTTGAAGACGGAGTGCTGGAACAGAAGAGAAGCATCTCTTTTTGCAACTCTTCCTCTTCTTCAGATCTTTGTTATTGAGTTGTATAAAAAATGGACCCATGGCTGTTGTGCTGTTATGTTTCTCCCTGGTGTCATGGTGGATCTTTTCTTTTAGAGGATATGAGGGAAGACAGGACTTTAATAAGTAGCAAACAGCAGGTCTTATGTTTACACAGAAGTAATCCAAGTGAATTTGTACGAAGGTCAAATTTATAGCACTTTGTGAAGGGCTTTGCAGGTTAATCAGTATATTTGATTCTGTCTGAGTCTGGCTCCATCTTTTCTGTAACACCCCCTGCAGGCAGGGGAAGAACTCCAGTAGATTTACCAGGAATGATTTCCTTTTATAAGAAATGCACCTGTTTTGGATTTTCATGGCAGACTGTTAAAGCAGAAGATCACAATTGTTGATCTGGAGCATTGTCTGAATAGGGCAGCACTTGGAGCTGTGGCCAAGGTGCTGACGAAACCCAGAAAAGTCTGGGCTAATCCAGTAGTTTAGGCAGGGATTTGGGGTTATCTGTTAAGCACAGATTCTCCAAAGCTAGCCAGACCTCCTTAGGAAGAGGAAGCCAAACTAGTCTGTAGCATTTAGTACCCTGATCATTGCGAATCACTGGCATGAATTATGGATTGCTGTAGTTCTAAAAGAAAGGAGTACCAAAATTACTTGGGAGGGATTTGCAGTCCCCATAGCTACTGCATCCTGATTTTGCTTGATCATGGCATGCTGTATGACTCTGAAGGGCAAAGTAACTCAGACATGGGACAGGTAAGCACCAGTATTTGATGATAAGAATAAAATTCTTTGAGGGGTGGATGTTTCAGAGCAGTCTTGGAGTAGAGGGAGGGATTTAAGTAAATATTTTTGATGCCAGAATGTAGGGCAGATTAGGAACCTCACAACACAATACCGAGCATTGAGGAAAAGAATTTTTTGAAAGCATATGCTGTTATTTTGACTTCTATGGTGGGGATGTTAATTCATATTTATTTTTGGAAAGGATGTTATGTTGGCTCATGAACAGTTGGACTTTCTAGCTATTCCTGGGGAATATGTGGTCTATTGAAGGCCTAATATACATCTAAGTTCTTGTAGATAGTTACCTTCTCTGTTTCTATTTTTTTGTTATGTACTACATGCATTTTTCTGAAAAGATGTCTTACATCTTCACGTGCAGATAGTCTTTGGCTGTTGCATTTTTTTGCTTTGTTATTCCATGGGCACAGCGTTGTTCTACCTTGTTCCCTTGCAAGTAACTTCTTGTCTGTGCGAATATGTCTTATGTTTACTTAGCACCTCTTCCTGTGAAGGAACCCACCATTATACAAATGATAGGCCTCAGGATCTTTTTAACATGTAAGGAATGTGTCTTAGACTGATTCTTGAAACTTTGTTACCTCTCTCATGCAGGGCTTTTAGCTCCACATAGGGACTACGAGTAGTTGAAAAGATATTAAGATTTCAACAAATATTTTAAATGACTAAGTTTTATTGTTTTCTCTTGGAATTGGGCACACAAAAAATCAGTGAATTGGATGCTCTAATATTCACAAGGATCTTGGCCAAAACGATCACCACAGCAAATTATCAGCAGGAGTGGGGTCCCCACTGTTCAATCTCTCTAAGCTTGTGACTCCTAGCTATCCTCAGCCCTCCAGAAATACTCTCAGGTGTTCAGTTTAAGAAAACAACTTTCCTTCCCTGTCACTTGAAAATCTTGCATGTATTTCAGATGAGATGAGGAGCTGCCTAAGGACAGGTCCAGGGCCTGAAGAGCTGTGTCCCTCCAAAGCCTCCCTTAGCCACTGAGGTTCCTTGGACATATCAGCTACCCCAATGAGGAGGTGAGACTGTCTAAACAAATCTATACTAAGTAAATCCCCCTATAACATTTAGTAATAAATGGGTCTTCCTTTATGCCAGTGAGAGCATTGTGGTTTAGTTCTCATTATTATTCATGCTTTTCTCTGACTAAAAGCAACATTTTCTCTAAGTAGACTGTGAACTTCCTGATAAAACCAGCTAGACTTAGTCCTTTATTATTCCTGCATGTCTTTGTGACTGGTCCTATCTCTTTTGGCTCAGAAAGGATGGTTAATTATTCTACTTGATCTTCACCTATCATGGGAGTATTATGTAAATTATTTCAAAAATGTCCTGCTTTAGATTTAATATTTATCTTCAGTATAACATGGGTATTATGAAATATGAGAATTACACACCTTTTGTCCTGATTTCGCCTGGGATAGAGTTAATTTTCTTCCTAGCAACTGATATAGTGCTGTGTTTTGGATTTAGTACGAGAAGAATGCTGATACCACACTGATGTTCTAGTTATTGCTAAGCAGGGCTTACACCAGTCAAGGACTTTTCAGCTTCCCATGCTCTGCTGGGTGCACAAGAAGCTGGGAGGGGGCACAGCCAGGACAGCTGACCCCAACTGTCCCAAGGGCTATTCCAGACCATATGACGCCATGCTCAGTACAGAAACCGGATGGAGTTGGCCAGGGGGCAGCAATCACTGGTTGGGGATGGGCTGGGCATCGGACAGCCAGTGGTGAGCAATTGAATTGTGCATCACTTGTTT
>NW_009260616.1:4281068-4291783 GCF_000687185.1 Egretta garzetta
CTCAGGTATGGGGTGGGCATCGGTCAGTGGGTGGTGAGCAATTGCGCTGTGCATCACTTGTTTTGTGTATTCTTTTATCATTATTATTATTATTATCTTCCTTTGCTGTCCTGTTAAATTGTCTTTATTTCAACTCATGGGTTTCACTTTTTTTTCCAATTCTCTCCCCCACCCCACTGTGGAGGGGGGAGGATGAGAAAGTGGCTGTGTGGTACTTAGTTGCCAACGGGTTAAACCATGACATTCCTTTCTAACACACTTCTTAGATTTGAAAATTTAACATGTATTTTTGTTACAGGTCTTGTGACCTGTCATTTACTTTGTCTGTTAGCAATATACTTCTATGCCTTCTGAATTAATTATCCTGACTTCTAACTAGCAGCTTACCATCATTAGTATCTAAAAATGTATTCCTTAGCAATTCAAAACATGCATTCACAATTCAACAGGCAGAAATAACAAAGATCCTTTCTATCTTGTACACAGTATGTATATACTTTTTTTGTTTTTCCAAGTGTGGAGCAAAACTCTGTTCTTTGATGAAATGTGTGGGCCACATGTATTTGTTTTAGTCTTGTTTGTGAGAAACTTCAATGATGTGAATAGAATTTTGGCTCACAGAGAAGAACATACGGCATAACGGAGAGCTCCAGTATACCTTGGAGGGGCACGACTTTGCTGTTGAAAGCTCATGTGGAGCAGTCTCTGATGTTTTCCAAACTTTTCATCTATGAATGTGCACTAGCCTATGCTGTTCCCCAGGGGGCTGTTTCAAGTTGGTCACACTGCACCCCTTTAATATAATGCCTTCTCTCATTGCTGTACTAATAGTGTGTATTGCTCTTTGCAGGCAGTTACATTTTCTTTTTTGCCCCAATAAAGACTAACTTATGCATCAAATGTTGATTAATTTGTTTATCAAGTTGAAGATACAGGACTAAAACCAGATAATTTGAAAGAATATTTTCATTCCCTTATTCTTCAGCTTTCTACTGGAAATATTACAAAATTACGCATCCCAATGAGGATTTGTGGTAGCTGAATAGCATGCCTAAGAATTTATCAAAAATTATTAGTTTTCAAATTGTTATTACGGTAATTTTTTTAAAGATTTTTTAAATTTGGTTACAGAAAGTTTCTGAAAAAAAATGCTTGTCTCAACAGTATCCACCTATTGTCTTCTGCACTTGTTTTACTTCATTAAAGAACCTTTCTCATCAAAATAAATACACTGTTCTTTTTTTCTTCTTAGAAGGAGAAGATCTGAATTCACGAGTGCACATTTAGAACTGTTACTTTTACTACTTACTTCATTATCTAATGCTGTAGAAGTTATGAGAGTAATTGTATCTTTAGCACCTTTTCATCTGTTTTCTTAGGAATGTTTATGCATTTTAAATTACATATAAACTGGATGAAATGAAGAAATATTCTGGGAGAGAGCCAGGAGACCTGGTCTGTCCTCTCCAAATTGTAAATCCTACAGCAGATTTATACTCTGTTTAATTTGTTCATTATCTGGTCCTGTGAATCTCGTATTCCTGGCCACTCAATGACTATGTTTCAAAACTTCTTTCTTCAGTATCCTTCTCACCTGGGAAGCGCTGCTGTGGGATTAGATCTCCCATTTGTTTGGTAGGTGTTTTAACCATTAGGCTAAAACACAAAAAAATAACAAAAGCCTCCTCTTCTTTTGACAGTACCTCTGAATGAACTCCAAGCAGCATGCCTTAGGCATGCTCTAAATACACTTTCCATATCGAAGCTATTCTGATCATACGTTAGGGCCTACCTTTAGTTAATGTAGGGACTACAGGCTTACCAGGGAGGCTCCCCAAGATACAACATAGTAGGCTATCTGGACTGATGTCAAGGACACAGGCAATTTAAGAAAGACCGGAAATTTCTCCCGAATGGCTAGATAGGTCCATGATAAAAGACCAAGAATATTCTCCTAGTCTCTTGAGATAGCTGAGGCTAAATAACTCTGGAGGGTTGATAATTCTCTTGCCCTCCAAACCCTTTTTACAGAAGACAGAATCTCAGGTTTTCCCCTCAGCAGGATTTTGCTTTTCTGTAACTTTGTACTTGTTTGGATAGTAAATAAATAAGGCTTCCTGCCATGAGATAATTACGTTGTCACAGTACCCGTTAGTCAGAAATTTAGTTTGTCTTCTCTGATGTGGCAATTTTCTGAGTATGTGGAGAGGCGGGCAAGAGCCTGAGCATAGCATGATGAGAAGAGCTGGAAGGAAGGAGAAGCCTCTGTGCTCACAAGGTGTAAGAGTTCAGCACGACACGTGTCAGAACACCAGGTACTGTGGGCAAGGGAAAATGCTGGCACCCAACAAACATGTTTGTACCACTTCAAAAGCAGAATATAAGCTGCAGCCCAATTTGAAGTTTGAGCAAGTGAAAAAGGCAAGCTTAGATGGAAAATGGGAACTTTATGTTACAAATGTTTTGCACTGTAGGTCATATCTCTTGGTGCTGTGAACAGTGAACATGGGGAGGCCCCGCTTGTATTGAGAGACACAGGTCTGTGCCTCTTCTGTAGGTTGGAGTACATCTGAACTGTGGAAACTCCTCTCCTATTCATATCTTTCTTTTAAGGTAATTTTTTTCTTTATGTACCACATTAAAAAGAAAAAAGCAAGTTAGCTATATTTTCCTTCACTGCTCTAGAAAAAAAAGTCCAAAATATTTTGGATGGGCTCTTTACCCTGCAGGTTTGGGAATCCAGGCCCAGCAGCCATTCAGCTGCCTCTGAAACACTGATCCAAGTCACTTTCTTTTTCTGCAGTCACATTTTGCAAACTCTCTACACGCAAAATGAGTGTGGATCAGGAAGCATCTTTAAAAGAAGCGATTGCAGCTCCACAAAAGGTTAGATATGAGGCAAGATTTCTTGACTTGCTTTGGGGGAGAAAAGTTGAACCAACAAACAGAAGAATGAAGGAAAGGAATGGCAGATTGATAAAGGCACTGCAACCCACTTCTGGCTAAAGCAATTTGGCCCGATAATTTCTCTAGCTCTAAAGAGGATAGCAGGAGAAAACAATGGCAAGCAACCACTGTGATAATAGAAAAATAAATATGGTAAATGCTTCTATGACTTTGGAAAGTAAGAGCTGGTGACTTTCTTCTTTTTCTCTCTTGTTAAACTGCTTGGCTAAGAAAACTTATGGATCTTGTTATTCTCTCTTTACACTATCATCTAGTCTACATGTTAATTTTTAGGAAATTCTAGGGGTCCTTCCTCCAATGTGTTTGTAACTGGAGCAGATGATAGGCACAGATGGCTGCAAATTCATCTTTTCAGGCAGACTTTCCTGCTTGGGAGAATGAATGAGCCTGCAGGTAGTGTTTATGGTGGTCTTCTACCTTCCTCCCCCAGAGGACAATAATTATTACTTAGACATTGGCAGAAGGGAGAAACTCTTTGGCAGTAGGGGGGAGCACGCAAGCACTCCAGTTGCCATAAAAATGATTCCTTGCTGGTGTCTGAGGGACAGGATAGGAGATCTGTGACTTAGATTTGTGTTTGGATTTGTGTTGACATTCTCCAAGCCATGAGACTGTGCAGCTGCGTTATTACACTGAACAGTAGCACAGTAATTCCACAGTGGGAGCTGAATGAAGTTTGTCTCTGATGTTGGCATTCAAATATATCTTTGGGGTAACATGGATGCATGCTGCAAAAAATGTGACCTTCAATCGCTGTGATGTAAACAGGGATCACATGGAGGGAGAATCATATTCCTTTCTACAGACAGCCCAAGTTTGCCTGACTTGATGCAGCATTGAATATATCCAGTGAATCTTCAAGGGCCAAAGGCACGTAAGTGTCTGATCTGTGTATAAGCCTTAAAAATCAGCCCCTACTTTTTATTTAAAGGTGGCAGTCATAAGAGAAAAGCTGAGACAATGATATAATTAAGAAAACAACATGATTAGTAGGCAAACTTTTACTGTTTAATTTAAAGAAATGGAAGAACGAACAACCTAACAACAGCAGGAAAAAGAGACAGTGGTCCACCCCAGCACCCCAGCAGGTTGTCAGCTAATTTAGGAGGGAAATTAAGGAACTGAAACAAAAGTCAGCCTCATCATTTGATAAGCTTGTGAATTCAATCTCAGAAATAAAGCAAAGTTTAATAAAAACAGATGAGGGGGCAGACTAACTGGAGCAGCAAATAGGAGAAAGAGAATGGAAAGGCGTATTCTTTTTTATTGAAGTAACAGAGACAATTGTGCATGAAATGTTCTAACTTCTGAAGCTGATTAAGAATGAATAACATAAAGATTTATGAGTAATCAGAAGAAGAAAATTATTAAATGCTAGGATTCAAACCTTTATTTTTAAATTAAGTGCTAGAAGTAATTTTAATTTTTATTGCATGCCAGCACAAACCCAGAGGGCACTGATCTCAAGGAGACAGAGTCTTTTTCAGGTGTAGTGTGGGTGGCAAAACTTGTGAACTGAGTTTAGTATCAATTAAAATGTTGAATTTCCTAGATGTTTTCTTTGATTGTTACACTTCATTTTATACATTAAACAATTTTTAGTCATCTGTAAGTGAAAAATTGAACATGTTTCTTTACCATAATGCAAGGCTATCTATGGATCTCAGCCAACATGGAGGAAAGGGGAAAGAGACCTGGACAGATTGTAATTTGTGCTATAATTGGGTAAATGTTGTTTGTCTGGGAATGTACACTGCTAATATGCCTACAAGAAGTGTTTTGGCACATTTTAAGATAGACGTAATAAAACTGAAATTTGTGCTTGTGAGGTAGTTGGACATGCGTGGCATAACTTTCAAAAACATTCTAGAAAAAAAGTAATTTTGAATAATACATTGATTCTTATGCACATCCTAGGATCCTGCTCATTTAGAGCTGAATGGAGATGATGTTCTGTTATGAATACTCTTTTTCCTAATACATATGAGGTTGGTACTTGTAAGTGCTTTTTACAGCTCTAACCAGAAATACTGAACGTATTAACAACAGATGTAAAAAACCATATTGCTGTTCCCTAATTCACTTTACAGAAAATATCATGACCTTGTGGTTTAACTGGCTATCTGGCTAGCTGTTTTATCTAAATGTTATTTCTTCTAACTGATTTTTTTTCTTAAGTTATACACTTTCAAGATGCCTCAAAACATTTAAAAACTGCTGCAGGGGTATATATCTTATAACTTGGCTGGGGTTTTTTTGTGTGTGTGTGTGGTGTTGGACTCTTTTTCTGTTTTCTTTTTGTTTTTAGATGGGAAGAGTGGTCTACAAACACAATAGCAAGGGAATCCCAGAAACAAAAGGAGGAGAATTCCTGGTATTCTCGCTCCCCTACAGTGCACATGTAAGAAAACACTTGGATACTGGTGGGCATGCAATATTACTGAAATTGCATTAAAAAGAAACCAAAGGAGTGTATGTTCCTTCTCATATGAGGTCTCAGGAACCTCCTGGAGGAAAGTTCAGGAATTAATGTATCCTTCTTAGGCAATGCCTCCGAGATATTGTTTCACGTGCATTTAATACACGTTTTAAATGGTTGTCCTGGGATTTTTTCCAGTCTTACAATATTACCTCTCCCATTTTGAAACACTCTTAAGGGACTCAGACACATTTTAAAGGCGCGGAATAGCTGTGATAAAGGTGAAGGTGAGGTGTTTAGCTTCCTTTTCCTTGGATACCCGGAGGCAGCAAAACACTATAAAATGTCCATGGAAGCAACTTTGTTAGGGTTACAAAAGAAAACCACAAATTTTAATTGGCAGGAACAAGCAGGCTTTTCACCTGATTCTTGCTGCAGGCAGCAGGGATTTGGCTCTGGCGTTATTTTCCAGAATTGCAAGCCTTTTAAAATAAGGATGTTTGTTTCTTTTTCCAGCTCTGTGTTTCTCAAACATTTTCTTCACAAAGTGAAAGAAGCTGTGAAATAAAGGTAGATTCTCCCAACTCTTTGGGAAAGGGATTTTTTTTTTTAACCCTTTCTGTCCAGACCAATATTGCTTGTTTCCTGCATGTTTTCAGTTACTACCAGGTGATAAATGCTCCCCATTCAAACCCAGTAGCTGAAAGGGCTGGTTTTTGTACTGCTCCAGGAATACTAAGGTTCTCAAATGCATCTTCTCTTTTTATTCGTCTTGAAAATGATTACCACTAGCAATAGGAAGAGGCCTTCATTGCTGCCCTAATTAGGGCAAAAAAAGATTACAGGCAAAAGAAGATTCATGTGAAGTAAGTAGAAGCACAGACTCAGACTTTTGGGAAAGTTGTCCATTGTTTTGGAAGTATAAACATCTCACCTATTACTACTTCTGTCACAATATTTTGTAGCTCTTCTGTTACACATAGGAACCAAAATTAGAGATGTAAAGCAAAGGAAAAGGCATTTCTTCTGTTAGATTTGTAAGAACTATAGTAGTAAATGTAATGGAAATCCTTGGGGAGGGGAAGTTAGTTATTGGTGCAGCAATGGTTGCTGGAAGTGAATGTGCACTGCTATTCCTCTACTGAATCTGGAATTACATTTATTTTTGCATGCAGATTGGACAATTTTCAGGCAATTGTGCAGACAAGCATCACTTTCTGGAGGTAACTTATTTGCATGAGAAATTTTGGCAACCGGACACACCAATTTTGAAAACCAGGCTCAATATGTACAGGCCCTTGTGCAGGGCAGTCTTGCATTTCATTATTTCTAGGGCTTAATCAACTTAACAGACACAATTTGTAGAGCCAGAGTGGGCTCAATGCCCTCAGAAGTGACTGTCATTGGCCACTTTCCTAGATCTTTTCCTCACGTATCTCTGCTCCTCCCAGGAGTTTTGAATTCTTCCTCTTCTCTGGAAGCATGAGGAGAAGCACAAACTTTCTTTCATGCCTAAATTATGCATTATACCATTGCTTCGCAAGCAGTTTAAGCCAGAATATTCTGGTCCTGTCATCAAAAGAAGCCATACCTCCTTTTCATGCATCATGTTATTTCTAGTTGCCTACTGCTAGTCCAGCACTTTTCTCCTCTGCTCTGTCTGGGCAGTGGGTACAAGACTTTATGCATCCATGCAGGGAGCCACATCAGTGACCTCATCTGGACTGGACTGAAAGTGGCAAAAATACCACCCTAGAGACTATGTTTAGCTTACCTCAATAGTCAGAATGGATTTGACTGCTTGAGTGATGGAGCTGATGTATGAACTGGGTGATAAGAGAGAAACAAGAACTTGGCAGCATGGGGGAGGACAAGACTGCTCATTTTTTTGCAGAAGAGCTGATTTGTGTCAGTTGAAATTTCTTATGAAACTACTGTGAGAAAACTTTGGAATCATTGGGAAACTGCTGAACAGCAGGTTCTGAACAGAAGCTATGGCTGGCTGAGTGTGGAGTGGGTTGGTGGCAATTGTTTTATCCACTGTGGGTCAGTGAGTTTAGCATATGAATAGTGTTTGCTTATCATTTAAGGAAACGTTTATCAATGGCTATCAAATTATTAATTAAGAAGTCAACAGAACTTGTGACATGACCAGAAGACTGAAAAAAACTGACATAATAATCATACAGTGTGTGGTGTTTTTAACACAGATTTCCCTGGGTGCCATGCAGAACAAAAATACTGGAGTGAAGCAGAGAAGTAATGCAGAATAAGATAGTAACATAATTATATAATAAAATCATAGCCATGTTGTATTTTCTATCCTTTGATGCTACATTAGGAAAAGGAAAGGTGGAATCTAGAACATACTTCTCAAGCAAACTTTGATAGAAACTAACAGCATCTCCAATTCTACATAAGTAGACAACCTTGTTTTCATACATGAGATGGAGTTACATCTTCAGTCAGACTTGCCAATACTGTGTCTCAGCAGATTCCTAGATTTTTAAAACATTTTTATTGTAAATGTTATATTTGTTAAAGTGTATGTTTGATAAAATGTACAGGAGCAGCCAGGCAGATAGTACAAAAAAATGTACGAATCTTCCCAGTTTGGCTCTACTGGGTACAGCAGCGGTCACTGGAAAGTGCACCTTGTTCTGGAGGTGTCACAAAATGGTGGAAGTGTTGTCTCAATGCCACAGGGGCAGAGATTAAATTTTTCCAGTTGTTTCCAACTATAGGTATCTCTGTTTCCATGAAAATTGCTGCTTTAATCTTCCATTGTTACCCTTGCACAGAAAAACCTTGCTACTTCAGTTTCAGTTGTAATCTTAATATAACTGCCTATGTTCTTTGTTGCTTTCTCCATATGGGAACATAACTGATGGATTTTGGTATTATAGGAAAGCTGAAGTTGAGGTGGCTGCTTTTATTTTTACTTCTAACTCAAGACAGGGTGAGAACCAAGCTCTGTTGATATGCAAACCTGATGAATCAATCCACAGTGTTGCTTCATTGAGCTTTGCTTCCCGCTTATTTAGCCTGTGGCTGATTGTTGAAATGTGCTCTATGCCAATTCTTTTAACATTATTTACTGCTAAAAGGAAGTCTAAATTTTTCATTTGCTTTCTTTCTATGAGTTAAGCATCATGTTTTTCCTGCTCACCATAATAATTCAGGTTGTAGAGGGACATGTTTTGACAGGAACATCACACATAATTTTAAAATTAAGAGTTGCAGAACTCATGACTTATATAGTATGACAGTTTTAGGCCTTGCTGTTCCTAAAAGGCTGGGTAATGTGAACAAGAGATTTCCTTTAATTAGCTTTATTTACTGTTCCCAGTAATGAAAAATCTACAGGACCTTTAGTCTGCAGTTTTACATGGGCTGAGGTACTACAGGCTGTTCCTCTTGAGATAGTGCTGGTATTGCAGGATGCTGTAGTGTTACACCACTGCCATCCTTGGGAAATGTGATGGCAGCTAAACTTGCCTGTTTTGTCAAAGTGCTGCCATTACTTCAAATACTTTTGATTTGTCTCTTTTTTTAATTAGGCTAGTACAGCAATTGTCAAGATGATGAAGTGGTGAGCAGCACTTGAAAACTTCATCTAGTTCCTTCATAACAACAGTTAGGTGAGGATTTTAATCGTGTGCATTGCTTGGTTTTCTCTTTGCATAATCCAGTAGTCATGCATATTTTCAAGCATTAAGCCTTTGTAAATACTAATAATAAACTGCAGAACGCTCCAAAAATGAAACTCAAGGAAGAAAATTAATAAATAGAATAAACAGGAAAGTTATAAAAATGATGGGCAAGAAAATGTTTAAAGAACAAAGTATTCAAAGACAGTCTAGTATCTGACATCACAAAGAGTCAAAGTGTATATACAGGGGGTGGGGGGAAGACTTCCCCAGGGCAATGCCAATAGGTGGCCTCCTTAACAATCCCGTAAGAAGACATTTCCAAGCTAAATGTTAAGAAATTTGGAACTGTTCTAATGTTAAACAGCATTTAAAAAAAAATTATCTCCCTCTTGAGAATTTGCATATGTGATCTTGGAATAAAATGAATCTTGCTTGTGAACTTCCAGAAGAATTTATTCAAGTACTTCAGTATTTCAGGTGCTAAGTCTTGATCTTCACATTCCTCAGTGAGAACCCAGCAGTGCAAGCTTCTATATATTTTCCTCTGGGAAATAATTATGGTCTTTTTGGTCTGTAAAGGGCTTGTAAACTGACCAGGCTACAATTTGGGAATGAAATTCTTGAAGGGATTGGAGCAATGTAGAAATTTAACAACCTAAACCTATTTGGCAAGACTCTCCTTACTGATTAAGTAATAGTCAGAGAGGTGTAGAAATAAAATCATCATCAGTAATATAGAAGCCTAAGGGAAAAAGAGGAAGGGAACAAGTTAAGCATAATAAGGACCTTATTTTACCAAATATGGATGCAAATATAGCAGAAAAAATCCATAGACATTTTCAAAATTAAAATTGCTTTTGAGATCAAAAGTCACACTGTATGTGAAGAGAGGTGGTATTACGGTGGCAATGTTGATGCTGTTGTGTTCAGGTATTGTCTTTGCTTCTCTGATGTAAAGATTTCTGCATTTTTGTACATTCTATTACAAAGAAAATTAAGCTTGTAAATAACTAAAGGTTCATAATGCAATTGGTTCTAATCTCCTAAAAGAGAGACAAGGACTCCCTCAAGACCGATATTTCCTTTTTTCCTCTACTTTTCTTTTCTTGGTCCCTTACATTGCCTCCTTGCTGATTGTCATGGTATAGGATCTTGAGTTTAAGTGTCCCAGACACCATAAAAGTGCAATATTGTCCTGTTTATTTGGCTTACTTCTTTCCCCTTTTGTATTATTAATGAAATATTCATTTAATGCTTCCCTCTTGTCCCGCTCTGACAGTGAACTTAGAGTTAAGTTTTTGATTTTTTCCACATGCCTCTATGGTTATTTAATACAAATCCAAGAAGGATTCAGGCTCATTCCAAAGCACAGTGATTGCCTGCAATGGAAAATAATAGACCTTTTTTTTTTTTTTAATAAGAAAAACCTTACTAGTGTCAATGCTTACCTTCAAGAGAGAGCTATGCTGTTGTTCTTTGAGCAGGGATACATGACACCCTCCTATTCACAGTTAGGCTAACATATCCAGTGGGTCTGGGGCTTCATATATAATATTTTTAAAAACAATTTCTGTTGGATAAACAAAAGTTCCTTTTTTATAAGAACATGTGCCCAGATTTACTGTCTGCCTTAGTTTCCTGTCTCTGATGGTCACCAATGGTTCTGTCACTGAAAT
>NW_009260616.1:4291897-4404965 GCF_000687185.1 Egretta garzetta
GTAGGGAAAAGTACAAGAGACAACAAGCATATAGCGATATTTTATCCAAATATTCTGCAAGCAACCACTGATCTGTGACCTCCCAAGTCAGAAATGCTGCCTTATATTCAGCTCTGCTAAATAGATTTTTTTTTCATCCAAGAATTTCTTTCTGTCCACTTTTGAATCCAGGTAACTTTTGTTGTATCCACAACACAGCTGAACTACATGTCAGGACTGATCTTTATCTGTTTTGAATCCATCATTTACTATTGTTATTTGTTGCCCTTTAATTCTTACACTAGGAAAGAAGATGAAAGACTGAACCTTTCTCCATTGCACTCATTGTTTATACACACCCATCATATTTCTCCTGATTCATGGCATCTTTTGGATGATCCTGGTTGCCCCTCTCTAGTCCTTTCCTTGTTCTATTACATTCTTCTCTCACTTTCTGTGATGGGCTGCGTTTGGGTTTCATTGGTGCCCACAGCTGTCGCTTTGAGAGGAGTGTGGTGGAAGAAGCATCTGCAGCAGGAGAGTGGCTGCCCCTGCCTGGGCCCCTCACTCAGGTGAGGACAGGAGGGACCTGACATTGGAGGCATCCATAGCTGGGGCTAGGGTCTGCTCTCTGAAAGAGGAGTGAGGGCTGGAGGACACGCACAGGCCTTCCGGAGAGGGCAGAAAGGATTTCCTGGGGACAGGGAGGGGTGGGCAGAGCTGCCTGCAACACAGACAATCTTAAGCTTATATGAAAGCAAGAACTTGCCTGCAGGGGAATGGTGGGCAGAGAGAACATTGCATATAAACTGCTCTTATTTCTGTTCTGCCTCCCATTGCTGCTTTTTCTTTTTTTCTAAAAAAGCTAATTATGCTAATTTGCATTCAAATTAAGTATGCCATTTTAGTCATCTTTGCTGAACTCACAGTAGAGGAAGGTCTCTCTCTAAGCTGTGACTGTGCTGGGATCCTGCCATCCTTTTCAAAACTAAAAGGTCCTGTCCCATTTTCAGAGCCTGGCTGCCTCCTGGAAGTACCTGGCCACCCCAGTTGTGATGGGAGGAGGCTCTGCCAGTAGCAAGGCTACTTGGAGTTGTAAACATTTACTACTGAAAATTGCTGTGACTATGTCTGTTTGTAAATCTGGCCCTTTGTCATCTCTGGCATGTCACTGTGAAGAACCACCTCAATCACAGTGATTTCCGTCAGGCACAGGACTGTCCTGTCATTGCAATGTGTGACTACAAGCACTGCTTTGACATTGTGCTGTGCCACCCAGCTCCCCGGCATTAAAAGAGACAGTTTTGCTGCGACATCTCATAGCTGTGAATTTATCCTTGTGACATTGATGGAAGCAGTTCAGGCCTTAGTGGCAACACAAAAGTGAAAATCAGCAATGTTCAGATGAACACACTGCAAGCATAGGCTAGGTGGTCACATCTTTCTCTAAATCCCCTCCTCCCAAGCTGGTTTGGACTTTGCCTTTGACAAAGAAGAGTTTGCTATTTCTCCCACCCTCTTCGTGTCTTCCCTCATAATTGACAGGTACCCAACTTCCGCCTCACTCTTTACTTGGTGACTTGCTGACTCCCTTCCCTCTTTCTCCCCCCAGAGACTCCAACAGAAAGGCAGACATATAAATTGTGCGCGAGAAGTACTGCTGGGTACCATTTGTCTTAGTTACGTTGTCTTTCTTGACACACCCACTGCAATTTGTAAGCATGTTCGACATACCACAAAAATTACTCTTCTGCTCTCACAGTGCAGGCAGACTGCGGCTGGATATGCCTGCAGAGCACAAGGCTTGCATTGTATCAGTGAATTTTGTGGTGATGCAGTTTAGAACAGTTTTCACTGGCCTTGGTTTTACATTGTGAGACATGTCATATGCTTCCTGAAACAAATAATAGTAATGCAGTCTCAAATTACAAAAGTGATCCCCAGTTGCACAAGAAAGCCTTTCAGATATCACGAGGTGTTAAAAGCAGAATTATCACTTTGTTACGGGTGTAAAGGTGTAGGCTGAATTCTGTTTTCTGTAAAGCTGGGCTTAAAACTTATAAGATCTTTCTCTAGAAATTTTTTTACAAGGAAGTAATTGGTATTATATGCAGTTTGGCTTGTACCAGTTTATAGCAGGACTATGGTTTGAGAGGTGCAATTAGCTGAAGTGTGCACGGTAATTTTAGTACAAACTTGCAGCAAAAGCTTTATGTTATGCAATAAAGCTCTGAAATGAGATATATTTTAATTAGGTGATAATAGTGATAATACAAAGCTTTGCTTATTAAGTAGTCAGAAGGTTCTAATGAGCTGTGAATTTCGAAGAAGTCTTTGGCAGGAGATGAAAAACACAATAGCATAGTGCAGAATTCCTTTCAGTCTGGGTGTAATCTCATGAGTGTTGTGCAAAAATTCAAAATAAAAGAAGGCCTGGAGATTCTGTAGATGTTTACATTTGACATTTCTATTCTGGGAATGTCTTAAAAAAATACAAGCACTTGTGTTTTTCAAAACAGACATTGAACTCAGTAAAAGCATCCAGTTGGGAAGGCATGTAAGGGGCTAGAAACCAAGAAGGAACAAATGTATTGCTTGTTTGCTAATCACTATGGAGACATTGTGTCTGAGTTCTCTACATTATTTCATCAGTTGATTTGACTCCCAAATCCTGAATGCATAAGTGATCTAGAAAGGGGTTTATGTCCCTTTTGCAGTCTTGCTATTGCTTCATATCTCCTTCCCTCTTATTGCTGCATGTTTCCTTTTCTTTAATATGATGTTTAGTTTGTATCTCTGAGTGTCTACAGAGAAACAGCTGTACCTAAAGAGGGATAGATATCTATGAAGTATTTAAATTACCTATTAAATTACCAGGACAACCCCTTCTCCCTCTAAAATATCCTTGATGACAAAATGAGTAACTAGAATCCCCCAGGTCTTGTGTGGAGTGACAGTGAGAGTAATAGGTAAGAGTAAACAATGCAAGAGGAAGACCTGTCTGTCCTGTGGCAGCCTGCCTGCGTATTTGCAGCCTTCCTCCCCTTCTTACTCCCCAGACAATTCAATCCCTGTCCTTCCCTTCCTAGCTCAGGAATGTTTGCAACTCTGATTCTCTCACCCTGCTCCTCAGGTTTTCTGCAGGCTATATGAAGACCTGCATTAGCTCATGATTGCTTTTCAAACACCTGGTCTTCTGCATGGATGTGAGCTACAGTTTACATGCATGAAAATACAGTAGGTGCATATTTCCAGCCAGTCAGAAACAAGTTTTATGGCCTTTCCTAAGGCATGACAGACTTGCAATGATAATTGGGTTTCTAATATTTCCTTTCTTGGGATGCAATTCATAGGCAATGATATATCACTATTAGCAAGCTTGAGAGAGAAACAAGCTAATTTAGAAAAAATTAGTGCTGTTTCAAAACTAGCTGTTGCCTCTCAGAAAACAGATCCTGGAATCACCATGGGTGATCTTGGTGTCCAGCTGTAGAATGGCAGGGAATACATGGAAAAGGAATGGAGATCATATAAAAGTCATCAATATGGAGTTGAATAGGTCCAGGGTGCACCTATGGCTGTTGTTCACCCTTATTTTTCACTGTAAAAGAATCAGGGGGAATCAAACAGCAGCTAGTTTGTAGCAAATAAAAGAAAAACCTTACTGAAACAGGTTAAAAATCACTGAATAAATTTATGGAATAATAAAAAATCCATCACAAGTTATTAAACTCAAAGATGTAAACAGTGGCTTATGAAGACCTTAAGCCATAGATTTCTGGAAGCTGAGAGCATTAATGTTTATTGCCCCCTTGTTTCTGACACATCTGTTACTGTCCATTGTCAGACAGGATGCTGGATAAAGTTGACTTTGTTCTGAGCAATATAGTCATTCTTATTCTTTTTTTATGTAGAATAGGAATAGAAAAAGTGTCTGCCTGCCTGCCCTCTCTTTTCCCTGCCTCCAGGCATTTGTAACCTAATGGTTGTCTCTCTACACTGCTCTATATCAGAAATAACAATGCTGAAATAATTTAAAACAAGTCTATGAGAAGGCAGTATGAATAAAGATATCCTTTCACTTTATGTACTTTGGGGACAAGTTTTTCTCTCTAGCATAGCAGACAAGTTTTGCAGCCTCTTTTTGCATATACAGAACTCGTTTCCCCCCCCCCCTTTTCTTTATTGTATTAATACAAATAATGATCCCCAGATAGCTCTCCAGTGCAACTCTGCACTGCTGAATACACATTAACACTTTTGTAGCTACATTTTGCTGCTGCAAACCAGTGGGTTTTTCAAATGTCCTAGAAGGAAAATAATGGAATTAGTTACAACCACTATAGGCAGCAAACAATTCAGAAGCCACCTAGAAAAAGTGCCTGTTCTGAGCCAGTGTCTAGTAAACAACTAATAAATAATTTGGAGCTCTCTGAGAAGTGTAAGCATGATTAACTCGCAGAAAAGGTGGATAAAAATGAACCTTATGCCCTCCAAAGGCATCACAAGAACAATTAACCAAGCAACGGGAGGTCCAGACTGTCCAACTTTAACCTCATCTTTTCTCTATGGATGAGGACGTTTATAGTGACCCTGTGGCATCTCTACTTTTGGTTTATATTGGCAATATGCATTTTTTAATAGTTTTCTATGAAACCCTTCTGTTTTGTGGGAAATTTAATGTCAGCCACTTCCCCTCTTCCCAGATGACTTCAACACATCCCAAAACGTGCTTTCTCCATCCCTTAGATTAAAGTATTCACTAAATACCAGTAAAACTGCCAAAAGATGGTGACTGAATAAACATAAATGCTCCTTTGAAGCCAGTCCCATCTGGCAAATAAAAGAATAGGCATGTCAGCAAGGCAAGTTTAACTTAATTCAAAAAGAGAAAGTGTTTTGCTACCAAAACCAAACAAATCCAGAAACTTCAAGCTTGATTTAAATGAGGAATAATGAAATGAAGAATAAAATTGCTCTCAGAATGTAGAAGCCAGGTTTTCCTTGCTCTGTTAATTTTTCTGTTACAGCTCTGCAGTGCTCTAACGTAGCCTGGGAGGGCTTTCTTCCCTCTTCTGCTACAAAGCCACAGGTCAAAGAGGTGTCAGCCTTCATCCTGGAAGACAGAAGTAGAGTGAAGTGTGTGTGCTTGGAAGACTCTTTGTAGGTAAGAGCGAAGGAATGTAACTCTCTCCTCATGCATATGCCTGGGCATACGAATCCTGCTGTTTATCAATCAGAGCCACTTTTCTGGGGGCTGCCTTCTGCATAACTTTTCCTTCTCTTCTGATTGCCCTAGCCATTTTAATGGTTGCTTTAAAAGTCCTGATGTTATTCCTGGAGAAAAAGAAATCACTTCCGCTCTTTTCAAGCCAGATCTCTGCTTCCTGTGTCTCTGTGTTTCTAACTTGTGACAAGTTCTAGGAAGCTGATAACTTCAGAGCTTGATTTGTTTTGATCGTTCCCCAAAGCCACTTTGGTGTAATTTCCAGGCTCTGTAGTCAAAGGGAGAGAAGAAATCATAACACCATATGAAAGTATCATGTTTATTAAATAATGGGGCTCATACAGCCAGCTTCTTGGTTGCACTGTGATAAATCATGTTTTCCTAATAAGGCATAAGTAACACTGTTTCAGGTACAATCCTTCTCTTATTGTCAAGATTAGGACAATTATAAAATCTATATGGAGCTCCAAATTGAATATTTACTCTGCTTACAATTTTTATTACATTCAAAATTCTAATCCAAGTTTAGTTGCAAAGCCAAATACTTTATGCTAAACAGCACAGCAGAAAAACCCTTTTTACAGAAATAATTCATCCCCAGTGGAAGTCATATATGTTTCTGTGCAGTACACTGAAAATATATACTTATACTACTTTCATAAAGATAAATTCTGTTGCTTTTTATATGGGTGAGAGACTTCTCAGATATTTCTTGAAACCAATCATCCGTAAACGTGTATCTCACTTGCCACTTCCCTTTCAGCGATAGGACCTTTAGATTGCTCTTCTTCACCTTACAGTTTAAACACTAATAATTGTGAAGAGAGATATTGGTCACTGGGCGTATTATATATGTATCCATCCTTTTTTCTGTCCTTAAATATAACTTTTCTTACTGCTGTCTGTGTACCAGCCTAGTTGAAATTCAGCTGTAGCAGTATGTGTGCTGCCAAATCTAGACTGTTAACCCACAGGGGACTTCATTAGTAGATATCTTTTTTTTCAGTTCAAAGATTGCACTTGAGAGTTTTAAAACTCTCTAGTTTACTAATTAGCTTACCTCCAAGGACTGTGTTTAACAGTGTACAAACCTTTTTTATTGATGTGGGCATTTGCACACAACTCCATTGAACTTAAGGCATCACCATCCCCTGTTGCATTCAAGGACAAATGCATTTAAACTTTGAATGTGATAGAAAGGCTTTCCCTGGTCTACCAGCTCTGTTTTTGCAGAATGCCTCTTTTCTACTTATGTACATGAGGATAAATAATCCAGTTTTAAATAAATTAGCGTCATGCATTGAATGTGCTAAGAATGAGAGTTACTGTGGCAGTGCAAGGGATTGCCCACATGGTTTCATTTTTTCAAAGTGCATGTGTAAGTTAATTCTTATAATTGGAATAATCAAATCAATCCCTAACAGAATACTAATCACAAGCCTTGACACAAGACCTTATTCACAAGATGTTACTCTGTGGATTGCACGGTTTCCAGGCTGAATAACTTTGCTGATCAGGTCTGCAAAATCAATTCCAGTCTGCAGCAAGCCTAATTGTATGGAAATGCAAAAGATTTTTTTCATTCCATCAGGACTCATTATGTGGTGGTCCCAGGCTGCCCCTCCATTACAGTGTTTTAGCTTCTCAGTGTCTTCTGCTCAGGCTCTGGGTGAGTTTATGTTCCTAGCCCTGTCGCCTCACTCCATTTTCCTATTTAACGAAGGGACAGACTCCATTAGTCAAACAGTGTTGGAGGACAAATTTTGTCTTTTTGGTGGGATGCTCTGACAAGCTGAGTTCCTCAGGAGTCACCAATCTTCCTGTAGGTTGGTATTATGCAGTCAGTAATGTCTGAATTTTTGAATCCTTTGCTTCATGTTTCAAAGAAAAGAGAGAGTCCTGGAGGACTGTGGCCTTACCGTGAAAGTGTCAGTTGTTGGTATATAGAATTACACACACAATAAAAGAATGTATACATGCTAACTGGAAGGCAGCTTACTGTATTGCTGTTTTACAAGGTTGTTTATTCTAGTTTCTGTTCCCACAGAACCAATGTAGAATCAATCCTTAGTGCACGTCCATACATCTCTGCTGTCCGCTTCCAGCTGACTTGACCAATAGAGTTTTCATGATTTTTTTCTCCAAAACTATTTTATAGCTTAGTTAGAGTTCTGCTCAGGAAGCACACCTGCATGCCCAAATTCTCAGTCCCTGGACTGCATCCCAATATTCATCTTTGCACTGCCTGGGTAACATATATTTAGATGGAACTGTTAGATATATCCCAATGCAAGTACTATCAAAAAATAACATTTCTTCATGCATTGCTTTTCCTCTGTAGAGATGGGGGGGGGGGGGGGGGCTATTATGTCTTGGTTGCCCATCTCTTTTTCTCGCAGATTGCATCTGGAAGAGCTGGCATCTTTAAGTGCTCTGAATTTTGGATCCAGAGCAGTGGCTAAAATATTTTGATTAGTTTCCAACGTTAAGAGTAATTTTACCACAAATCTCCCATTCTCTGCTCTTCAACCCTGCGTTTAATTCTTCATATGCTTGTGGACCTTTAATTTCACTTTGCTTCCCAGGTGCTGTCCCAGCTGTCTCTATTTCCTGAGCTGCTGGACCACTGGCACACTGGGAAGTTGAAAATATGCTCTGTTGAATGGTCAGGGAGTCACCATGAATACTACAGGGATCCTTCTTCTCAGCTGAAGTAAGCTTTTCTCCATTAGCCTTTACTGGGACTGTGAAATAGCAGTTAGCAACAGTGAACATAATGCATAAAGTTTGATGATGTTCATTGTTTGATGTGGTTTGAAACCCGTGTGGATTTTCTGTGCTATGCTTAAGGGATATACAATATCATATATATATACATATATAGAGAGATCTATATATATAAAAAGAGCATACACATTATGCTCAAATTACCTATAGGTGGCCTTCCCTGAAAAAACAGAATAAACTAATAATCTATATAAGGTCTGAAACTTGAAATTCAGAAGCAGTATTCACACTGCTTCTCAGTATTTGTTTCTCCCACCGGTTAGACTAATATTATGCCCCAGTGATTTAATAGGGGGTGTGTGTGTCAAAAACTCACCCAGCAAAGTGGGGGATTGGGCTTGTTATAATGAGCATAATGTTCTGAGCACTTTAATTTGAATTTCCTTTGCCTCTGCTTTGCATCACATGTGAAGTTCTTTACTTAGACAGGCTTTTGCATTGGAATAAAAATTTGAGGCCATGAGAGAAATACAAACCGAAGATGTTCTTTTTGGAAAATGCAGGAGTGCTTTCTTCTGCTACCCATGGCTTGGGGTGTCCTGAGGAAGGATTGTAGATTAGGGTTGGATTTGACAAACCTCGATTCTCAACATTAAACTGGAAATCTACCTCTTTCTGAACACATTTTCCCCTTTCCACATTTTTCTTTTCTGTTGTCTTCATGCTTTCCATCACAGTGCCCTTTGATCAAACAGGTGGGACATTTTTTTCATCTTGAACAGCAACTGAAACTCATTGTTTCATTAAAATCACTCATAAAAAGGTGTGTCTTCATTGACACCAGACTAATTTATCTGGTAGAATTTATCACTGGAATACTGCAACCAGCCATCTTCTCCTATTTCTTTAGCTCTTTTCTTCAATCTAACTTTCAGCTGTTCTACAAGTCAGTGCCTAGGCAGACACGCTCAGGTATTGCAACAAAAGGCACAGTATGAAGAGCTAAAAAGAACAGGATGTTGTGTTTGCCACAATTTACAGACTAACTGCAACATTGACAGGTAAATAGACATTTAATTACATCACTTTTATTTCTACTCTATCAAAGGTCAAGAAAAGAAGGTTAAACTTAATGCTCCAGAAATTTTTAGGATTTTCTTCAAAAACTCAGTTTTCCACGTTAGGAGAAGCTCTAGGTAATCCTTTTTGTTACTGGATTTACCTGTTTGCAAGAGGAAAGCCTAAGATTTGTATACAGCAATTATTGTAAGCATGCAGGAGGAAAAAATATTCCAGAATCTGTCCCTATTACACTTGTGGCATTTGTTCTTGAAGGTCCAAAAGAGTAATTCATGTAATGGAATCTCTTTAGCTTGTGAAAGTACCTTCTTTTGTCCCTTTTTCATAATATAGTACTACAGAAAAGTGCATTAAGAATTTGTTAATATCGGCATTCAGTAGACAATCTGTCATTGTAATTTTGTCTGTTTGGAGAAATTTGGCTTTATTGAGATCAGTTTTACTTATGTATGTTCCTGTTTTCTTGTTTTAAATTATAGCTTTTGCCATGGAGTATATACTGAATCTTAGCTGTATGACACCCCATTCAGGCTTGGTGTCTTTATGCCTCCTCCTAAGTAATGATAGGCTCTAGAAGGTAAAGGCCTGGTGGCTTGAGAATCACTACATTTGATATTGAGTCTATGCATGAAAAACAAGGTTTTCTTTTGTGGGTTTTTTCCTTCTTTTTCCAGGATAAAAATGATGTAAGCAAATTAATTTGTTGTTGTTCTGCAGATGCCTAAGATCCAAAGCCAAATTTAGTGAGCTGTGTCTTTCATGCATTTTATAGTGCTATAATTTCTTCTGCTCTTGAAGAGGACTACTTTAAGAGCTAGAAAAGAGGTACAAGGTAAAATGAACACTTTTTCACTGAAGCATTCTCCTTACTCTTTAATCTGATATGACTTCCTAAACCTGAGACAACCAACATAAATCAGTAGGATTTATTTTAAGCTTGCTATTGAGAAATGATGTTGTTGACCCCTAGTTCTGATTAGAAGCACTATGGAATGGTCTCTTGTTGCCTTATTTGCTAAGAAAAACAGGGAACACACAGGAAAATTAGCTCAGAAAAACAGAGAAACAGACAAGTTAACACCATGTCATGCAGAGTTACTTTATTCTGCAATGTTTTAAAAATTTCCTTGAAGGTATTCTTTATTTTTTCTACTTTACGAGCAGATTTTAAAACTGGTTTTCATTTATGATTGTAGAACAGACTTTGCAATTCACTTTCCACTGAACGTGTAGATAAAGCTTTGCTACTTAGGAGTTTATAGAAAGGAAATACAGGTGGTAGTGTGAATTACCTGAAGAATTTAAACAAATATTTGAGTGAAATGCTTTATGTTATTTGAGTAGTATTAATTGTATTAGACTTGGATACATCACCACTGCTTACTGAAGAATTATTTTCTTTGGATTTGTTCTTATTTTTGGATTTACTTTCATTAAGTGGTTCAGCTGTCTCCTAATTTAATCTCTACAGAAATAGAACTGAAAGACAGCATTTTAGAGGATTTCTGATTAGACATTTCAAACAATATTAACTACCAGTTGAATCCATTCCTGGTGACTGAATAGTGCAAACTCATCATGTTTTTTGTGAATATATTAATTACTGGAAGGCATTCCCTAAAGAAGTTTGGATAAACAATCTTTAGAATGGAAATAATTTGAGAAGAGTTTTTCATTTGCAGATCAGACTTCCTCCTGCATGCCTACCCTTGCTAGAACATGCCAGCCTGTAGGATTGATGAACGGTTGTCATGAATTGGTATGTATTTGTAGAAAATTTTTAATGTGAATCAGAAAAGTACCATCTGAAAAAGCTTTTTTAATTTGTGAAAATACTAGTGGAAAATATTTGCCATGGAAATTATTTTATCTTGTACAACAGTATTCCTGGTCAGCTGTCCTATTTGAACTAAATGAAAGAGCAACAACTATAGTAACTATTAACAAGTTTCTCCTACTCCTGCTAGGACCAGTCTCTGTTCAGATACAAATGTACAGTTTCTTTCCCAGCCATGCAGTCCTGATGTATGTGTATGGTAGTCTGTTCTGTAAAGCCTTTCTGGTGCAATCTTCTGGGATGCCACGTTGCTACATATAGCAAAACAGATTGTGTCTTCACCGGTTTTCCCTACCTGCTTGCCAAATTTTCTTGTTGGAGACAGTAGGGCTTTTCTTCAATGGGATGCTACCACACAAATGTTGAAAATCAGCTTTGTGTTCAATATCCTCCCCATCCCTGGAAACATTCAAGGCCAGGTTGGACGGGGCTCTGAGCAATCTGACCTAGCTAACGGTGTCCCTGCTCACTGCAGGGGGGTTGGACTAGGTGACCTCTAGAGGTCCCTTCCAACCCAAAACATTCTATGATTCTATGATCCTGGAAGATGTGAATCTTCTTCCTAGATGCCCTGGACCACCCAAATCAAACGCAGTTGTGTGACCCTGTCAATTACTAATGTGCCTGAGGGGTATTTCTAGGGAGCAACTACTGCAAAATCTAAAAAAAAAGTCCAAATGTTATATGAAATATAAGTTCCTACCTTCTGTGCTGTGAGGTTGACATACCACTGTCTAGGAATTGACTGTGCCTGTTAGATGGTCTTTTTTGCTGTCATTTACACCTGTTTTCCCAGGAGCAGTGAAAGAGGAAAGCAAATGTGAAACAATGTTTCTAGGTATTTTTTAGGTGCTTAATCTTCACTGAATTACTCAATTGTGGTTCTGTATATTCTGTATATTCCTCTGGGCCACTTTGTACATTGAGTTTGCATGATTAACCAAGACTGTGCTTCCTGAGTAAGTGTTTCTTTTTGTGTTTCTGTTACTCAGACAGCTCTGTTTCCTACAATCAATGAGAGTGGTCAACTGATAGTTTCCTTTTCTGGCAAATACATTCAAACAGCTTTGATCAAGTGTAAGGAGGCATGTGGCGCCAATGCTTGACTGCTGGTACAGATGAGAGGCATCCTGCAGCAGAAAAGGTATTTTCAGTGCTGTTCAGGCTGCTTGTCTAAACCTGTTATTGCATGCCACATGTACCCTAGAGCAACCATCTAACTGACTGACTTGTGGGCAGACTCCATGCCATCTGAACAGATGGGCATGAATGTAAGCTGACAAGGGAGCCCATATGTTCCTAAATTGTGAATGTTGAGGAGGGGATTCTTAGCCAAGAATGTGCAGATGACTGTCCAAGTCTTATGTGATTGTCATTAAGAAGAGACAACACCGCCAAGCGGAGCTTACTCCTTGGAGTTGTCTTTTGCAACAGTGCATGCGCGACATTGTGGAGTGAGTTTCTAGACAGCCTGTTATTCCAGATGAATGTCAGGTGTCCTGAGACTCGAATCTTTCTTAAGAGACCTTTGTGGATTTTCCACAACACTTTCAAGTCTAGCCTTTGGTTGTGAACAGTCAGGGAAGTACAAACATCTGTTCTTCACCCCATCATTTTTTTCTCTAGAGGAGAGAGGATATGACTGGTAGGATATGAAGTTAGGCCAAGAAATATCTCAAGGTTTATTTTCTGTTGATTAATCCTCAAGTGGTCATGACAAAACACAGATTAAAATATCCAGTCTACATGCCTGGTGTAATTCATTAACTCAAAGTAGACATTTGAGTACTTGGAGACAGTTAATATTTGTAATAACTCTAATCTGATTACGGATGACAAATTTTACCATGCTTGACTCTATAATCAGTAATCAAAGGAACAAGAAATAGAAAAAAATCTTTACAAATTCTATCATATCTGATTTTTTTTTTAATAGTTCCACTGGGACATAGGTAACTATAATCTGTGAAACATTGTGGAGATAATAATGAAGGAGTCACTAACAAGGAGGAAGGTTTTTGAGGAAAAATTTCTCAACTTCCAGGAGAAATAATATGGCTCAGCTTAATAACAGACATTATTCTTTCTTTTAAAGTTGCATGAACTGAAATAATTTATGCTTATCTAAAAAGAATGTTTATTTAACTGCACATAATTTTGCCTGCTGCCATAGTAACCTATGACAATAAGCTAAAACTGCGTGGAAGTGGATTTCTATATTGATAACTCCAGTATTTTCAGTCAAATTAACAATGGTGGTGCTCTTACCATTCAATGTTTTTATTGCTCAATCACAAAAAGAAAAAATATGTAAAATGAGATGAATATAACAAGACTTGTTACAGAATGTAGAACTAGTCTGTGAGAAAAATGTAAAAATATTGTACATGACAGCAAATCTCCTGCAAGTTTCCTGTCAACAGAAGATAGGCTAACATGTCTTTTTGTCAATACATTTGGAAAAAAAACCCACCTCACTTTTGAGGAATAAAACCTTCACCTTGGGAGAAAAAAGTGGCAATTTGAGTTACAGTTGAGTGACTTGGCAATTAGTCATTAGTGGCAGAAATCTCTGATACATTTGCATACAAATATCATGCATGAGCCCCGGTGCAACGCACCACATTTCTTTGAAAAATCACGTTTTGATTTTGTGATTGGCCAAGTACCATCTGGTGCCTCAGCAATGCCAGTAGGGTCCCATGTAAATCAGCTCATTCCCAAGTTCCTTGATTGGAGCTATAGTAAAGTGAATGGAAATCTCCCAGGCTGAATGTCGGCATTTGAAAAAGCATTTATTTCCCTGATTTGTAGTTTGTCATTAATAGCATGTACCAGGAGCTGAAACTGAAGTTCTGAAGGCTTTGCCAAGATGCCTGTGCTTGCTCAGATCTAACACTGACGTGTGAGTAATTGCTAGTTAGCAGCATGAGCATTTCCAGGCTGCTGACATTGTGAGGTTTACAACTGACAGGTTTCACTCCCATGCCATAATAACCCACAATGAAATGCAAAGCAGACAGCAAAGATTGCAACTTAAAAAAAGACAAAAGAAACCTTAGCAAATCTTCACTCTGTGCTGCTGGAACATCATTATTTTAGTTTAAGGAAGATGATTATGAGCAAGAGGGATACTACTGCTAAAATAAGCACAGGCATACCTACAAAGTATGGCTTTGTTGATGCTTCATTTGATAAATACTTTTGTACTGCAAGGGGGTTTGAGGATTTCACTTTGTGTCTCTTTACAACCTTGCTAGAAATACAGCACCTTTATGAAGAGTTTGTTTTAATAACTTGATAAAAGTTAATGTAGTGGATAATAGATTTTAGACAGTTTTAATTTGGCATTCTTCATTCACTTTCCAGTAAGGCTTTGTGGATGAAAGGAGGGAAGAAACAAGTGTTTTCTGAAAGGGATTAGCATCCTTTTTGCCAAATATAAGACTTAACTTGTTCTCATTTTACTGAACCAGGTGGTTCCAAGTTCTGTCCCAGGAAGGCACCTTGCCAGGTGCTACAGTGCCATAGCATAGCAAATATATCTTAGCTTTCTTTGTTTTGATACTAAAACAGTAAAACTGTAATCTCTGTCTCTGGAGGATTCACCACATCCGTCTTTAGAGCTCCCCAATGAGAGCCTGTTCTCTTCCCACTCCCCAGTCTGCATTGCAGCAATATCCGATGTAGAGATTGAGCTGAATTTCTTTGGGAGGCCATTAACGCATTTCCTAGATCACTCAGAGTTACTGTAGTGTTATGCTTCTTCCCCTAAGAAGATTATCACTCTCATGATTATTGGCCCAGGGAGAAAGAAATAGCTACCTATTTTTCTATCCTTCTGTTCTTTTTATATTTGGAATATAGACAAACTTCCATTTTCTAGCATGAAATGCCAGGAGGTATTTAAAAGAAGCATAGATGAGGTGCTTAGGGACATGGTTTAGTGGTGGGATGGCAGGGTTAGGTTAAAGGTTGGACTCGATGATCTCAAAGGTCTTTTCCAACCAAAGTGATTCTATATATTGCCATTTTCCTTTAAAAAATCAGTAAAAATTAGTTATAATGATTCATTTGCACTGTAAAGCCATTGTTTTTCTGTCTTGCAGGCAATAGATTGATTCAAGTCAGTTGAATTCATTTCAAGTCAGTCAATTAATTTCAAACCAGTCATTCAGAAAAAGAAATTGCAACATTTTAAGTTTCTCACTGAATTTGAGTATCTTGCAGAATGGGTGTTGAGGAATACTTTTAGACTTGTTTTGCTGGAGAGGCATATGAAAATAAATGTCTTTTTTCTCATGGTGGAGTCAAAGTGAGCATGAGAAGCTAATGGGATTTTGACTCATCAAAAATACTATGGCTATTCACACTGTACTAGTGTGACTGAGTTGTTGTAGGGCTCAGTAACCCCCTTATGATGAAGACATTTGCATTTATAGTTCCAGATTAAACAATGTACCTTTTAAAATTTGCTGTTATTTCAGTTTTATATGTTGTGGTGTTTTTTTTTTTTTTTTTCTCACAGGGAAGAACACGTTATCTGGATGCCTCACCTGTTTCATTTCTGCGTTTTGCTACATAAACATCAGTGCTCTTGCTGAGGCATAGTAGTGGTGTGGTTACCTGGGTGCATAACTTTGGGAAGAAAGGACTCCCTCTAACTCCTCAGATTCAGCCCAGCATTGCCAAGATGGTCTTAGACTGTTTTACTTCATGGCATGGTTTTGTAATCTTTTTTTCACCAGTGAGGATATTTACTGGCGTTCTTGCTGCCCCTTGCTTCTCATTCCTACCTGCATTCTGCTCCTTGCTTGTGCTAGTGCTGCTGTTCTGAGGACCATCAGCTAAACCACATTACTCACCAGAGCTGCATCCCTTCACCAAAGACAAAAGTTATTTGGAGTGATATGGGTGGGGAATGGGATGGAGCCTGGCAAGCACCCAGTAAATCTTATTGTGTAAGGAGAAAGCAGGAAGATGTGCCAGCTCTCCTCTCCTTGTGCTCGGAGTAGCTAGATGCAAGTCTTGGACTGATTTCTAGAGCTTGTTTCAGAGGTAAGAATGGGTTAGGGGTTGCACTAATGCACCTGCAGTGTGGCTAGGCCATGAGTTGTCCAAAACATTGAAGTGCAGATGCTTATATCATCTATTAGAGTAAACATCTCCCCAAAAGGCCAGCAGATTTAAAACACAACTTCCCCCACTCCCATATGATCATAGAATCACAGAATCATAGAATAGTTTGGGTTGGAAAGGACCTTTAAAGGGCATTTAGTCCAACCCCCCTGCAGTGAGCAGGGACATTTTCAACTAGATCAGGTTGCTCAGAGCCCTGTCCAACCTGACCTTGAATGTTTCCAGGGATGGGGCATCTACCATCTCTCTGGGCTTCACAACCCTCATTGTAAAAAATGTCTTCCTTATATCTAGTCTATATCTACCCTGTTTTAATTTAAAACCATTACCCCCTGTCCTATCCCAACAGGCCCTGCTAAAATGTTTGTTCCTATCTTTCTTATAAGCCCCCTTTAAGTACTGAAAGGCTGCAATAAAGTCTCCTCTGAGCCTTCTCTTCTCCAGACTGAACCCCAACTCTCTCAGCCTGTCCTGATGTGTTCCAGCCTTCATTTTTTTTATTTTTTTATCATTTTTCTGGCCCTCCTCTGGACCTGCTCTAACAGGTCCATGTCTTTCCTGTGGTGGGGGCCCCAGAGCTGGATGCAGAACCACAGGTGGGGTCTCACCAGAGTGGAGCAGAGGGGCAGAATCACCTCCCTTGACCTGCTGGCCACGCTGCTTTTGATGCAGCCGAGGATAGGGTTGGCCTTCTGGCCTGCAAGCGTACATTGTCAGCTCATGTCCCGTTTTTCATCCACCAGTATCCCCAAGTCCTTCTCCACAGGGCTGCTTTCAATCCCTTCGTCCCCCAGCCTGTATCGATACTGTGGGTTGCCCTGACCCAGGTGTAGGACCCTGCACTTGGCCTTGCTGAACCTCATGAGGTTCACACAGGCCCACTTCTCGAGCTTGTCCAGGTGCCTCTGGATGGCATCCCATCCCTCAGATGTGTGAACTGCACCGCTCAGCTTGGTGTCTGCTAGCTTGCTGAGCGTGCACTTGATCCCACTGTCTGTTCCACTGATGAAGATATTAAATAGTACTGGTCTGACTGAAAAGCTAAAATCATAACAATTTTTAAAATACATAAAAAGCAAATTGGTTAGAGAAAGCAGAATAGGAGGACACAGAACTTATATACAGCTCTCCACCTGCCCACTTTCTCTTTGCAGGTGACCCTTTGCTTTTATGCTTGGCTTCAACTATCTCAGCAACTTCGCGTTGCAACACCACTACGCAGGCTCTGCACGTAGGGCAGCCTGCCTGGATGCTCCCAGCTCCTTGCTGTCCAGTTTTGCACAAGCTGTGGTTTTTCCCTGTCCCACCTCCCACTTCTCTCAGCAGCTGCCCCTCCTCACAATGGGCCTGTGTGATCTTGTCACAAAGAAATACCCTGTGCAACTGAGGATGAGCAAAGCTCAGCACGTGCAGCACTGATACTGCCTGCTGCATGCACAGAGGCGGGCTTCTGGGTGCAGCCGTGGTAATGGCTGCTGCCTGGTCATGCAACTTGTAGCTTTGCTTAGCTTTTCTTCTGCCTTGCAGGCTTCAGTATAGATTGTTATTTCACTTCTTAGAGCTTGATTTTCTTTCTTCTTTAACTCTCTCATTTTTATTATCCTTCAGTTTTCTTAAACAGGACATAGAAAAACATACAGGTTTGTTTTTACATATTATGTAATACATAATTTGCTTGGATATTTTTCCTGATTTCAGAACAATTCTTTATGCTGTCCCATGTAATACATAACAGCAATTGAAGCAAAGCTCATTTGCAGCTGTAGAATGATGGCAATGTATTGAAGGTGGTTCAGGGTGGACTGTTTCTAAGGTCACTAATTCAAAGATCTAGTTCACCTGTTGTATTTCATAGTTATCACTTTTGGAACATCTTTAAGCTGTTCTGGTAAGGTTTCCCTTGATTCATATCACAACAGTCAGTTTTTCATAACAGCTTGCTGCCTAATTATGCTAGGATCTTGAAAATTCAAAGATTTAGGGATAAGTGTATCTACAATAACTCTTATTTCTTTCTATAATCTCATACATTTCAGAAGTGAGACATTTTCATGAATTCCCTTCTGAGAGAAGCTGATCTTGTATCACAAAAAGGTGTTATTCCCAAACGAAGTTAGGGCTTCCAAAATTTATGGTTGTTTTGAAGGGTGAAATCAATACAACTACCCGAGTTTTTAGGTCTTGGTTATGAAGGAATGTGCTGAGTTATTACATCTTTAAAAGCAAATTTTCAGCTTGTATCAAAGATTTCATTTACCTGTAAAGCTCAGTGTTATTTTATTCAAGCTCCAAACCAGCAAGTTTAAATAGGTGCAGCTGAGATGTGAGACTCTCTGGATCGTGATAATTACAATAGTGATACAGCTTGCAGAGTGATCTTTATTTTTCCAGGAGATGTTAGGTCCAAACATAGATTACAGAATGAGAAACTGCAATCTGGAAGAGGGTTCCTAAAAAAGATATAGAGGTCATAGACTATGAAGGAAATCAAATCAAGCTTCTCTGCTACGATGCAGCAGAGAGGGACAGACATGTAACCCTGTATAGCAAGAGCGGTGAGGTGGCTTGACTACATATGCAGTCCTGATGAAGTACATGCTAAAATGCTGAAAACAACCGGTAGCAGAGTTTGAATATCAACTTGAATTGATTTAACTGAAATTCAACCTTCTGAAAGCTGGGTGTGCAGTCCATCCAGGTGGCCTAGATTCCTACTGTAGTCTGTGGAGAGTGAGTTACATCTGAACCATCATTATCTGGTCCTGAGAGAGGTGTCTACGAGATAGGGATGAATTGCCCTCTGGAGTTGCCTTCTGTCCTCTGTGGGCTACAGAGGGGCCTTGCAGACTTGCCTAAGCAAAAGAAATCAACAGAAACAGTATGAGGGCTGAGGATAATGTCAAAATGAAAGACAGAGAGACCGCAATATGGTTTGTTTTATCCAAAAGATGATTTACGTGTAATGTGATCAGTATGGATAAGTGTTTTCATGGGAAGAAGTTACTGAGTGCTACAGAGCTCTTTAATCTAGCAGGGAGCTGCATAACAAAACCCAGCAGCTGGAAGCCCAAACTAGACACATTCCAGCTGAAAATAAAGTGTGAATCATTAAGGGTAAGGATGATTAAACTGTGAAATATGATCTTGGGAAGTGTTGGATTGTCTGTTCTGCAGGCTTAAAGTCAAGATTGGGCACTAAAATGTTTAAACCATAACTGACATTTTACTTGCAGTATAAACTGCTAGGTGTAAGATACCGGGTTTACCACATCAGCAGGTCAGATTAGGCTTTACACACTTTCAATTTAACGACTAATCACACCTCCTTCTTTGCCCAATTTCTGTTTGCTATAACACGTAACAGAACTCTGTGTTGTTCTTTGGCTACTGTGATTTATTCTTGGTTTAGCTGTTCAAACAAGATCTGATGTAGGATTTCATTAGTGTTCATGCTCTTTCTTTTTATTCTTGCAGAAGATATATCTCGGAACTCATAAGAGTGTGTTTCCTGTATGCTGCCAGCTAATACTGATATACCTGCTTCATAAAAAACTTCAATTCTTAATTTTACCAGTAATACAAATAAACTTTTCAAAGCCAGAATTACTTTGTCCTAGGCTTGTGAGCTAGAAAACTCCAACAGTCTAAGAAAGTTAAGCAATCTCAAGCACAAGTGTAGCAAATGGCTTTGTTTTTTCTGTTTCAACCTGGATGCCGACTCAGATCCTGTGAAGGTCAAAAGGGCTCTGCTGTATTTTGAATTTCGGTTTGTGTGCTGGTCAAATAAGTAAACATTACTCTTCTTGTTAGGGGTTCACTGAGTGTCTGAATTATTAAGAGTCAAAAAAATGTAAAAATGTATTATGTCATCAACCTTAACATGACATTTGTACTAATGATTTCTTTAGGAAGACAGCATAGAAGACTTTTATTACCGTCTCCTGTCTTCACAGCCTCACGAATCTTTTTCGATATGTTGGTTACTACTGCTATCCTGACCATCCAGACAGTATAGCCTGATTACTGAACTCCTCCTAGTTAAGTCTAAAATGTCAGTCGGTAGGGGTTCTACCGTGTTGTAGGTACAGATCTTTGGTTAACTTGTACTTCATATTAAGGTTTTGTAATGTAAATTATAAAGGCTTATAATGTATAGTTACACTTACTCATCCAGTAATTTTCCTCCATACTTCACATCCCAATGGAATAAAGTTCCACTGATTGCTTTTCCTCTAAGTTTCCAATGTGACTACTGTATCAACTAGGTATTCTGGCTCTACCATCTTGTTTCTTTATCTGTGTAAAAGCAAGTGTAAGTTTGTTACAGCCTTTTTTTTTTTTTTTTTGAATGATCTAACTATTCACCAACATTTCCTATTTGAGTTTTCCCATTTTTCTTTTACTCTTTTCTTAAGAATATAGAGCTCTTGTGACTCTATCTAAGAAGACGCATCACCACAAAATATGTGCTCTTCAGCAATTCCCTGGTTGAAAACTCCTCCTAATCTTTCACATTTCAGCTTAGCTAAAGCCCTTTCCTTGTGGAAATCTTTAATTGCAGATGTTTCCTCAGGTCTTAAAGAATGTAAACTCTCTTCTTTATAAGGTTTTCATGTATAGCTATTGTACCTCTGGCCCTCCATGTGGTAACAGTCTTGTAGTTCGTCCTGTTATCAGGGGTCCTAGTCCTCCATTTCCTCTCTGGTGGTCCAAATGCTGCCCGCAGAGCATCTCTCCTTGTTTTCCCCTGAGTTACCCATAGGGACTACTTTGTAATTCTGGTGGACTACTGCTAGCAACTTTTGCATGTCTGTTCAGTCTCCCAGGAACATCAAATCACTATTGCATCTAGTAAGTAAAAAACTACTTGGTCCACTCTGACACCGCTAAACCATATTCTTACTCCAGCTAAAATCCCCTTTTGCATCTGAGACCTTCCTCACACAGATAAGATGCTTTTTCTGTGCTTTCCCTTAGCTTTTTATAGGAATGGCTGGATCTGTCTTTCAGCCACAGCCTTTACCTGATTGACTAATTGTACAGTTAAGTCCTTCTTATTCCCCCCCCCCCCCTTTGAATCATGGATTATGTTTTATCCCGATCAACTATTCCTGTTTCTCTACTACCTGCTGGGTCTTATGGTATTTGCTTGCATGTACTTTATCAAATTCTAGTGCCTCCATTTGCTTTTATGTGTAGACTCTAGGCACTTGTGTCTCTCCTCTCCTGACTTTATGCCTTCCTTTTCTGATTATATCATATTAAATACTTTGCCTTGCTGACTCTACCGCGTCCTTCAGCACACATCTTTTTCTCGTCTTTTTTTTTTTTCCCCTTCTTCTGCTCCCAGGCATTAATTAATCCATAGTGTTTCCATATCTGTTATGCCTTCCTCTCATGTGTTGACAGATGGCATGGATTTTATAGCGCTCTCTTAAAAGTTCTCCTGCCCAGTTTATTTACTTCAAATCACATGATACTTGATCCTGGTATGTAAGTTAGACAGGTATTGGGGTTGATGAAGAAATCCCCTGTGTCAAGAGACTGTTTCCCATTAATTCCTTCAAAGGATTGCACATTCAAAATCTTTCTCAGATGCAAATGTCTTATTCCATTAATTCATCTGTTAATCCTCACCTTCTTGTTGATCCCATGGCTTCCCCCAGTTGGGGACAGAAACATTTATCATACAGAACACCTTGCTTTGAGCCTCATTTCTAGTGGGAAGAGCTATTCTGGATTTTGTTTCAAGAGGATTCTGGCAGGATCATTTGTTCCAATATGAAGGGCAAGTAGGAGTTTTTTCTGTGCTTGCCTCACCCTTACTTCCTATCGGTATTTGTTCTTGCCTTTTGCTCATGGCAGATATCTTCCTTGGCTGCTTGAGTGACAGACTTGTCAATTCTTACAACAAAACCTGTAGCCACTACCTTTTCCTTGTTCTGGTGTAAACCTTAGGCTTTCTTTCTGCTGTCAGAAGATCATTCTTGTTCTCCTTCACAAAGCCTAGCAACAAGTCATCCTTATCCCTCTTGGATTATGGTCCCTTGCTGACTCAGGTCTTCCCCCCTGCTCTTTTCTTGTCACTTCTGCATTCCCTTGTCACTCTCCTATGTAGCATGTCTCAGTTTCTCTTTCTCAGGTGTGCAGTGTGGATTTGACACCTAAGGGGATATAAGCAGTCTCACTTTGCACTCTCCTTAGTCTCAAATTTTAAACTGTTTGGTTTTGGTTTGGTTTTTTTTTTTTCACCAACAGCAGTAGCTATAGCTGCAAGATTGCTAAGTATGGTGTTTGTGCCTACGTGCCTCTGGCTGGAACCAACCACCATGGCCTTAACTGCAGGGATGGACTGCCTCCCAGATTTCTACCCCCAGCAAAATGAGAATGGAGAGCACTGGAGATATCACAAAGGTGCCCTGACTTCCATAACAGGACTTTCAACCTACTCAGTTGAGCTGATGAATTCTGACAATGCTGACAACACCTCTGAGGATGGAGTATGCACCACTGCCTTATGCATCCTTGTTAAGTGTAGAATCTGTATTATTGGTGTATTGTGTTTGGTCTGTGCAAAATGCCAATGGAGTGTAATAACAGCTGACAGTCTATACCTTTTATGTCATTTTTTTCCTGTTGCAAAGGAGGCGCTTTATTATAAGGAACAGTACCTTGTCTGGCTAACCAGCCATCTAGTCAACTTGCTTCCTAGTCAGAACAGGGGTAAAAAATGGGAAATTGGCAGCCTAGTGAACTATGATCGTGCAAAAGGTGATGCTGTCCCCAGTGAGCCTACACTTTAAAGTTCTTTTAGTGTCGATAGGCTCAAGGAAATGTAGTCTAGTTTTGCTCCTACAGAAAGCTAGATGGGAAAAGCAGCCAGTCTTGCAAGAAAAGCTTCAAAACTTTAAAGAGAAGTCTCAAATATGCGTATTCGGGGGTATGAATTGGGTTCAGCTATGTGTAGTAACACCTGAAAGACAGAATGTGAGTAGGTGGTGGAGAGGCATCTTAGATTGCCTCATGGGGAGTTACCTGGCTAGCTGAGGAGGAATTGCATGGGTGAAGTTTAATCCAAGAATTACACTATATGAGTTCTTATATTTGCCATCCTGTTTCTGACTTTGTAATCCAGATCTTGATTTTTTGCTTTGATAGAACACATTTGCAGTATTTTTTGTTCTGAAGTGCTCCTGTTAGAGTCAAGTCCAAATGAAGCTGTTCAATTCTTTGTACAAGCTTCTTCCAAGGAGACAAATCTAATCAATCTAGCGAATGCAGACGGCCACAGGGAATCATGTGTAACCATTTACTGAGACATATGGAGAGGATTTAAAAGTTAGAGGGTGCCTCTTGTCACGTTATAGAGGCAATACAGAGGATATTGTGGCCAGCTCCTTGATTGTCTCAGATCTCTTCTTGCAGAGGGAAAGGCAGAGACATAACTTACAGCTCCCTGAGTCATCATATAGACCCTGGGTTATTTGGACACTATTCAGTAAAGAGAGAGGAGTAAGACTGTTTTTTTTTCCCCTTAAAGACTGTGAGAAGGGCCATCTAAGTAAAGGAAGACCTTAGCTTAAACTCCTTTGGGATGAGGAGAAGCACTCTGCTATAGTATACATTGGAATATATCTCGGAGTCTAGTTTAATTTGTCCTTTTAAATTATATCACCAGAATGAACAACTACATAAAAGTCTGTTGTTCACAGACATGGAGTGCAGCTTGCTGAATAATCTCTAGCACTTCTTTTGCCAGTATGCAGCATGGCAGATCAGCATAAAAAAGGCCTAAGCCACAGATACGTGGTGAGTCCTCTAGGCACAGCAACAGACACATGTACACCCACTGATGAGCAACCAAATTCTTATGCCTTAGAAAAAACACCAGTCAAATGTAAAGGTTAGAAATTCAAATACAGTCACACACGAATATGCCAGACCTACAGGATAGACTATTTAAAATGTAGTAACTCCCGTACAAATACATCTGGGTTCTCTGATTTCCTCAGATAAGCTGTAGTTGTAAATCTCTCTTTATGCTTCCTGGGGATGGACAGACCCTTCATCATGCTTTTAAAAAATTAAAAAGGCATTTAGTCCCCTTCACCTCTGTTGCTGTTGTTAACTGTGCCACGTCTTACTGAAATGGTGTTTTCTGGAGTGTTTTTCCCAGTTTCCTCTACCAGTTTTCACACTTCACCCTTTTCAGGTTTCTTTCCAGAACAGTTGGCTCAGGAGATGGGATGGAAAACACAGGGTCTTTTTTCTTCCCTCTGTTTCCTTCTTCTCTTTCTTCCCTTTCCTCCTCAACTCACCTCCACCTTAGAGCTATGCACTAAGCTATATTCAGCTGGGTGACACTGTAGAAGCTAAATGAATCTGTCTTTAGTGACTGCTTTCTAGGAGGACAAAATGTACGCAAAAAGTGAACAGACCCTTCAGAGGCAGTAGAACATAAGCAGTTAAATCTTCAGCCATCAAAATTCACAGGTAGCTTTGGACAAGACAAAACAAGGAAACATCTCTCCCGCACCCCCACGAAGGCATCCCTGTTCTTTAGCTGTTACATGCCTATTCCTGCTCTCATGAGTAACACTAACAGAAGTGAGCAATGTTGTTTGAAATTGCACTGTTTAATATCTTTTTTATACCATGTGATGTCAATATCAGGGTTAATATTGATTTCAGGTAGGTGAGCTAAACTTTAGGCATGGAAATCTGGTAAATGGACCCTAGTTCTGGTAAAAAACCCAAACAAACAAACAACAAACTTGAGGAAAATAATTGAATATTTTTCAGCGATGATGAAAAAATCAAGTTGAAGTCCTTGCTGATGCTGTCAGAATGGATGATGGCAAATTGCATCTGTCCCCGATGTCACCAGAAAGTCACACATTACTTGAGAAAGCTGAAAGCATAAGGACCTGTCTTTACCTGTTAGTTATCAGAACATGTTTGCATTTTTCTTGCTTCTTGGACTGGATTATTAAGAGCCTGCACCTAGGCAACGAAAGTTGGAAGAAACACGGTGGAACTCAGAGTTACTCATCTGTCATTACAAGTCACTAACTTATTGTTGGCAGGAGTATTTCTCCTGCATTGCTCCTCAAGGAAGGATATGTAATAGGCTTCATTTTAGATGTCCTTATTTAAAGGATGATCCTGCTGTGTTGCCCAGAGGCATGTGTCTGTGAAACTTCACCTTGATGTGCTTGTGGGCTGCAGCACAGTTCATCACACCATCAGAAAAGAAAAACTAGTTGACATCCAAAGATTTGTTACAGTTTGAGGATTTTTGCATGTTCTTCTGTGGGAGAAATCATCCCTTTTCTCTCATCTCCTTGATAAATATTTTAATGCTACCTGTAGAGTAGGAAAGCAGAACTGAATTATTCTGGCTATGGAGATTTGTTTTACGTGGAACATTGCCCAGGGTGCTCATTTTGTGACTGACAAATGTGATTTTTGCCCTTCAGCTGCAAAGAGGCACAAGTACCTATTGTAATGGATTTGTGGACTTTATGTGAGGTGATGACATTTCAAGTAAGTGCAGATGCATGTTACCGTTTGCACAAGTGGGAGCTGTGCCATGAGACCTTAGGAGAGTGTAAAGGAATCTCTGCTATGCTGACAACATTCCACTTCTCCTTGGCTTCTAATTTATTTAAATTGCCTTGCTTTCCTCGTCCTCTGAGGTATGCATTGAGGATATCCCACAATAACTGCCCTTGGCCTTCTGAGTTCAAGAAGATTATTACTATTTTGATGTCAGTTAAATACTTGCATTGGTTGTGATTAGGGTAAGGTTGAGCTGGTAGATGAAGTTAGGTATGAAAAAATGTGTATGCATGAGAAAGCTAAAACATACTGATTTCCCAAAATGAAATAGTGAAGATTTTAGGGCAGATTTATGGATTAATGTTATTTGGGAGGAATATGTCTTTGCATTTGCTAATGCAAAAGTTTACTGCCTTTATGTTTTGCTGTAGAGGTTTCCTGGCATTTTCCAAAGTAAATTTCTGCAAGATGGTTTAACTTTTGGGTGTGGTGTAGATATATATTTTTTGTGTGTGTTTTGTTTTGTTCTTTTAAATTTTTTTTAATTTTTAAAATTTTTTTTTATATTTTGTTGTCACCTTCTGATGATTTACTAGCTGTTTGGGAAGATACCATTATTTTCCCAGTTTTGTCATTGGTTGGTCTTTTTTTATGAATAGCTGTGAAAAGAATTTCCCATATTTCTGGGGAATGTTGATAGAAAAAGATAGCAATTGTGTTGATGGATCTAACTTACAGATGGTATGCATTTATAAACCTTAGTGCACATACTATAAGCTTTGTCAGAGAGTGCTATAATAATCCTTTTAAAGTAATTTGTTGCATTACCAAAATCTAACATTTTTTTGTCTGTTATTACTTTAACTTTGCATCTCAAGATTACCACAGAGCTGACAAAGCAGTTTCCCTTTTTTGTTCTTCTCACACGGAAGGTAAGCACCGTGATCCACTCAGCTCTCAGTTGGATTGATTCATCTTAATACATTCTCCAACTTCTGTTGATTCCTCTGTCATCTGGTTGATACTTTGAAATTAATTGTCCACTATTCTATTTCTTTTGGCAGCTCTTATCCACAGTTTTTGCCAGCTCTCTGGAACCCTCTGGGAGGTCTTGTCTGCTGAGGCAATGCCACTTTTTTTCCAACATATTTCCAGATGAATGGGAAACATTTTTTGTAGTTTTGTTTTATATTTATCTTACTTTATAGTCTATAGTTGCTGAAGGCTAGCTCCGATACAGACTCAAAGGGAACAGTAAGGAATATATACTTCTCACAGGAAAGAAAGGCACTACAAAACTGACATCTCACCTTAGTCACATCCACATGCTGGAGCTGAATCATGCTGCCTCTTTTGGCCACTGTTACAGGTCTCTGCCGTAAAAGAAGCACGCAGAAAATAAAACCACCTTTGTTGGACAGTTTTAGAATTTTCTGCATGCTCTAATGCTTTCTTTTCAAAGACATCTCTCCAATAGCATGAATATGCACAGTGTTAAGGAGAGCTAAACCAATTGTGACACCACTTTCCTCCTGGGAATGTCCCAGAGAATGGTAGTAATTGAACATCGATAGCCTGGTGACTTCTGGTTTTGCTTTACAAGGCTGGGAAAAGAAGCCAACCAAGTGTGCAGATGTGATTATCAATATTCCTCTGTCAAATCTGGAATGCAATTTTGCAATTGAATGCAAAAGACTGTTTGTGCCTCCTGTATGTTCTGTGACTAGAGTTATACAAAAGTATACAAAGATGGGTGTGGATTTGTTGATTTATTTATTGTGAACATAAACCCAGCTTATTTTTGTCACTTTATTATCTTTGCAGAATACCAGGGATGCCACATAAAGTGAAAATTAATCACCACACATGAGTGTTATTCAGCATGATAGATTGTGGGTTTAGTGCATCAACAGCCTAGTGACATATCAAAAGGGCATCTTTAGGAGCAATCTGGAGGAGAATAGTGAAGGAGTTTCTTGAATGATTCAGTAAATTCTTCTTAAGAAGGCAAAGCATAATAGGAAAAAAAAATGTTTCAGATGGAAGCTATCTGATAGGCTGGTTGCAGTTAACTTCTTGAAACTGAATATGAGATAATTGTGAGGATTGAAGTAAGTTGTGAAGAGCCTGTAGAGAGAGAGTAAATACCTGATCTACAATGCAGTAGATGGCAGAGCTGAGAAAGTGATTCTGAGAGGTGTGAAAATCAGGAACAATGATCACTAAGCATGATTGCTAACTAGGTACAGGATAAAAGCTACAGGAAAAGTTTGAAGCATTTGAGCTTTAGTAGCAGCTTGGAGATGGCAGGGTTGTCTCTTCGTAGTTAAATATGTTATGCAGAGAGAAGCTGCAACATCTAACAACAATGTCAATGTCAGGAGTAAAGAGGTTCACTTTGAAGATGATGATCTATTTATATCCAACATAAGACAGAGTAGGATGACAGTACCCATGGCTGTTGAGAGATAATGTAGTGATGAAGGTTTGCAGAAAAATGTTGATGGTGAGAATCGTAGGTGAGATAAGTCATATCAAAGGTAAAAGGGAAAATCTGGAAAAGACAGAGCTGAGATCTTCTCAAGGAAAAAATGAATACGTGGACATGAAACTGTATGAATAAATGACTTTTGGGGTCTCTGAAAGAATAAAAAAGGGAATATAACTTCTTATGAGTTCAAAACAAGTTTTCAGTTTTGATGGTGAAAGGGATTTAATGTTTACACTTTATTTTCTATTTGTTCCTTGTGATCTGAAAAAATATTTTCTTTAGAAAATTTTTGATAGTTAAAAAAATGAAATCTGTTTTGAAATGGAAGCAGTTCAATGTGAAAGACCGACTGTTTCATGCTGGAATTATTTTAATAAATAACGTTGACCCTTTCCAGAAAATATGAGCCAAAAAAAACTTGATACAAACTTACTAATATTTTTTCCCTGATCTAATTGAAGGCAAATCAAGGAAAACAGGGTCATGTTAGGACACCATGCCCTGTGTGAGGCTGTGGCATCAAGGAAGATGAAGCTGTAGTACTGGTGCTGCAAACTGTATAATTTTTTCTCTTTACTAGTAGGTGCATATATGAAAACATTCACACAGACACCTGGTTGTTAGTGATACATTGCTCCTTTGATGCTGTGACGATTAAATATATTGAGTGGTTAGAGACATGAAAGGGTTTTTCAAGGGAAACTTAGACTTATTGTCAGAAAGGTCTGATTCATTAAGAATGATTTTTTATTTGCAAGTGCCTACCATGTTTGACAAAGCCATTATATTCTGGTTGGAATTTCCATTTGAACCAATGACTAACCAACCTCTAAATTATCAGCTGCTTCATGGCCCAAATGCTGATCTGAAACATGCATGGTCCAAATTGAAATTCCATCTCAAACTGAAAAATAAAAGGACGCTGTCTGGATTGTTTTGGCGTCTTAATGTCTAATTTATATTTTTAAAAAATATCAGAAAGGTCTTTATTTCTATGGCAGATTATTTTAATCCATTTTAATCTAAGAGCTGTTTCTGCCCAACTTGATAGATAGTGTTAAACCTGCAAGCTTCAGAACACTGGAAGCTAAGTATCCCAAGTATTAATGGGATAGGATTTTTTTGTACATGGTTTTGCACACTAAATATTATCTATGTTACGTTTCTACTGTAAAGAACACATGGTGAGAACGACAATGAACGGAGGAAATTTTGGAATACAAAGTAAGGACTGCATCTGAAAATTTATCAGCTTATATCAGCATACTGTATATGTTGGAAAAAAACAGCTGTATGCAAATTCCTGGGTTGTTTCCATTTTCTTGTTCAATCTGGCTTGTGAACTTTGGTTTTATTTGTAGTTTACATGGACGAATGTAAATGTTGCAGTACTTCAAGGATCCAGTGGCATTGTATACAATCAGTAACTACTAGAGTGATTGTGCCAACATATTTTTTACCCATGTGTTTCCACATACTTCACAAAACCCATGTTATTTCTACTCTATAGATGAAGGAACTGAAGTGTAGAGAGGTTAAGGAACTTGTCTGAAATCTCAGAGTGAGTCAGAGGCAGAGACTTGAAAGAGAGTCTAGGTTTGATTATTTCTTGTTTACCCCTTTATTCACTGGACCGTAGTCTTGCTCTCAAATTCCTAATCCTTCTGTAAGTAGCTGATGAGGTTGCTGCTGGACAGCTGGCTGGCACGCTTTATTTGAGTGAAACTGCATTTTCCATATGCAGGTGGTTAATAATGTAACGTCTTACCGGGTGGGCACTGAAAGTTTCTATAACCAACAAAAGTGAGGAGAGCCAAGAAAACAACTAAATCCTTACACTGAGACAGTGAAAATTCCAAATCTTAATAGCTCTCCCTCAAATCCCTTTTAATTTAACTTTTATTGAAATATTTCAGTAGAAAAGATTAAAAACTCACAGGGGAAATAATTAATGGAAACAAAAAAGTACATATCCCCTCAGAAAGGAATAACATTAGAGGAATTTTACACCTAGCTCCTATGTTCACCCCCTTTCTTGTGAAAGTGCATCCTATATACATTTATTTAACCTGTTGAAAACTGCTGTTGTTAACTTGTTTCAGCCTCATTCTCTGGACAGCCAATGGTTTAAGGATCTTTAAAATGAGTTAAACCAATACATTTGGCTAAGACACGAATGGTAAATCTCTGTTTAATTGCGCTAAAATTCCTTTGATTTACTGGAATTGTCCCTGCTTATAAAGTGAAAAGAGTACAGATCAGGGCATGAGACTTACCTGTGCAACTGATTGATGGTCCCTTGCAGCTTTTGGCACTGGCTGAGCACCTCCAGGGCAGAGCTCTCACTCAACATTTTCAACACTGCTACACATTTGGAAACTGCAAGTTTAATAACATTGACCTTGGCAGTCTGAGCTTTTGGTCCCCTGGGCCAGGGACTGAGTCCTGGCACTGCTTGGTTTGCTAGTATCTATGTAGCCATATACTGCATTACCCTCAGGACAACTAGAGCTCAACAAGGATGCAAACAAGGGACCTCACCTGAAAAAAGCCTGTGGGAAATCATACAGCAAGCCACCATCTGTGAGGAATTTGAATTTTGGTTACTTAATGAATTATTGATAATGTCTAAACAAAAAAAAAGCAGTGAGTTTTGAACACTAAACTCTCAGTAGGAAGCACTGATTGCTCTAAAGATAGACAATTGGTTAACCCAGGCTTTAAAGGAAGTGAAAGACAAAACCCCGTTACCAAGGAAAAGTTTATGTGGTAACTCACCGCTCTTGATGGGAAATACGTCATCAGTGTAATCTGTTTATGTATTGCCTCTCACAAGAAGTGCAGCAGGCCAAACACTTGGAGCTGATTTTATTGATAATACATGTAGTGACATCAACAGAAGATTCAGAAAGGTGATGTGTTCAGACTCAGCACCACAAAATATTGCAAAACCGCTGCCTTTGCCGCATTCACAGTAAAATAGGAAATAAATTAATTTAAAACTACATGATAAGCAGAAAATAAATTTGAAAATAAAGGGATTATGTATGGCGCAGAATGATAGAGAATACCGCTTTAGGGGTAGGAGCTGGAGGGGACCAGATTTTCAGCCTCGTCGTGAGATGGTTTACAGGCTGGAGAAAGATCTGAGGAAGCGGTCCCTAGAGGAGCTGGTCAGATAATAATGAAAATCCATGGGCATTTTTGAAAATCAGGCTTCTTTTCAATTTGTATACAGAATTTTTCAATAATAAACACAAACATACTTACATAAATTATACTAAAACTATGTGGTATGCAGTTAAGTACCAAACATTGTATACTATCATTTTTGGAGTATGAAGACTTGGGACATAAAGGTCTGATCACTCTTTTCTTTTTTTCTTCCTTTCCTTCAAGCATGGAAGAATGAGTAACCCTGGAATTTACACTTAGAAGACCTCCAAATGACATAATTACTAACAAAGTCTTTCTCCTATTTTGAGCCAAATGGTGTAAATCAACATAACACCATTGAAGTCAGCGTTCTGTACAAGCTGCTGATAACAAGTGTTTAATAATGAACAGAGACTTCAGAAGGGAATTCTAGGGATGTTAAACCCTAGCCTACTCAATTACAGGCATTTCAGAGTAGAAATTTGGTCCAAACAGCTTCCTAGAATATTTGCTCTGCACATCTCACTCCTCTAAATGACCCTCCCTTCTCGCATTGGAAACCTGGCATTCATAGCAAAATGCTCAGTGTTTCAGAGAGAAATCAAGGCCACACTCAACATTGTAGAATGCTTTGGTATCAAGAGATTTGGAAGGTGAAATTTCCAGCTGTTGGCAGAAAGCAGGTCATACCCTTCGATGCTAAATTGGCTCGTTCTTTTTCCGGAAGGAATGCCTTTTGCTCACCTTTCCAAAGAAAGATTAACTTTGTAGGTGACCAGGGTCTGGACCTTTTTAAATCCTTCCCTTCCCCCTTACCCTCTAAGGACTCTCCCTCCCCCAAAAGAGAAAACATATCAGGTCTTGTTTAGTTTTGAGTTTTAGTTTAGTTTAGTACTGAGACATGAACTTTTTTGCAGAAGTAGCAGCCACCATTAGTCCTGTTAGATCAATGTCCATCTTGCTGCATCACTGTAATATTGTTTTCACTGTTCCCACTTATCCTTTTAATCAAGATGAAACTACAGAACTGATAGCTGAGCTTCTTTAAAAGAAAAGCAAACACCCAAAGCAATCCAGTGAAATGTTTCAAACACTGCTGCTGAAGCCTCTGAAGGAAAATTTGCTTCATGCCTTGGAATAAACATGCCTGCGCTCTGATACTGATAGATCATTTTGTAATTTTTTTCCCCATATGTGTATATTTGAAAAATCAGTGGTTCTTGTTTTCCTTTTCCAAATGATGATAGAACAAATCTAAAAGCTACCCTTTTCAGAGTAGGCTCACCCGTCTAAGTCCTTCAGAAATTATATATTTAGTGTATTTTCTTGCTTTTTTACTCATTTCCAAACTGAAGTTAAGGATATACCTTTCCCACTGAATACTTGTTATCTCCAGATGTCTTATTTAGATCTGGCTTTCTAAACTGGATATATAAATAGCTCCTGGTTACCTAAGGATTATCAGTGATTCACTGATGTTGGAACATGTTTTAACCAACCTCAGCAGTGCAGCATTTAAAAATAAATACATGAAATCAAATGAAAGAATGCATTATTGACCAGCTGCACATTCATCCTGCAATGCTGAATCAAACAGGAATCATTTATCACTTCAGTCTGAAGAGTTTACCCATGTCTTTAGATGATAGTACAAAAAATAACTGCAAGAGCTAAAACTGTACAGTCCTTCAGAAATGGCACTCAATGCATTAATCTGGGAATTAATCTGGGGCTTAATCTGGGAATAATTGAATAATAGAAATTGCCTAGATTTTGTAGTTTGCATCATCATTTCTTCTGAAGGCAATGTGAATTGCTGCTCTCAAAAGAGTGAAAAAGAGTTGTCATTTAATCTAATTCGCTGCTATTACTGGACAAATCTATTGAGCTCCATTTTATGCATAATTAAAGTGTTTTCCCTCTCTGCTGTAACTGAAAGAGACTTCCAAAGATGTGTTCTTTTGATGTTTAGAAACCTTCTTCTCACCTCTGGTTGAAATTTATTCATGGTCACTTTATAACCATTTGCTTTTGCGTCAACATTATCTCTAAGTTTGAATAGTCCCGTTTCCCTCCCTTCTGTTTACCTTTTGATGTATTAGCAGAGAGCTTTAATATCCACTCTCAGCCTTCATTTCTCTGGGTGTATGAGCTAGCCTTCTTTACTAAAAATCAGCTCTCCGCTTCCTTGATCATCTTAGAAATCCTTCCATGTATCTGTTCCAGATTGAATTAATTTTTATTGCCCTTGGGAGATGAGGGTTGTACACAATATTAAGAATAAGATTTTACCAGGGCCTTATAAAAAAGGCTGACGCTTGAAAACATTTCTGTTGCTGCTTTATCTACCTCTGTCTAGTTAATGTCCTCTTTTAAAATATGAATCTATTGGCTGATACTACTTTTCAAAAATGTGAGACCAAATACTCATAATATATATGTGTGTCTGTGGTAGTTAGAGGGGAAGGAGGGGTTTAAATAATCTTTTATTAAAAATGGCAGTGTGCTCCTCTTTAGTAATTTGCATTCATGGGTGCAAGAATATATTTAACAACAGGAATTTATTCTGGATACACGGAAAATTCCTTAAGTGAAATTCAGATTCCAGCTTTTTGTCACTACAGAGCCTGTTGTAATATGAGGAGCATCTACAACACAGGCTGCTGAGTTCTGGACTATTAGTTTTAGTTTAATATATGGCAGAAAAGAAAGAAAGCAAAAACTCTTGAGTTCTCCAAATTGCAGTGGCATCTGTGTCAGTAGAAAGAAGTAATGTGTAAATAAATCAATACCATCAGCATATCGTGACAGCTCCTAGATCTGTTCTGGCATGGGAGTTAAAGTAAAGGAAGCTGAAGAAGTGTTCAAGCTAATGGATAATTCTTGTTCAAACAAGCTCAACTGGTAATTACTTTCTGGGTTTGTTTCATGACTTTTTGAGGTTTGTGGAAGCCATTTTCCTTGTTTCTAGAGAGAGGACCATCAGGTGAGGCTCCCGGTTATTATTATCATGCTATTTCCTTTTCACTGTTATGAAAAATGTTTTCTCTGTCTAGGAGAGAGCGGCCTGTGACCTGTCTCTCTGGCAGGCTGCCCCCCCTGCTGACCTGCAGGAAGAGTTAAATTATATGTTGGAAGGGTTTAATTAATCTGCCATAAAACCGAGCACTCCTAGGTTAGAGCTAAGGCTTTCTCTGCAAAGAGGATTTCCTAGGCAGTTCAATGGAAGCCACTTCCAGCAAACTTCAGGGCATGGAAGTAAAGATTAAAAACCAGCTTTTTCCAGCTGAACAAAATCCCTGCAAAGTTCTGGGTCAGGAAAGTATATGCATAAGTAGCCCATCTTTTACAACAGGGTCATTACCTATGTGGCAGATATTGCCTTTCCCTTGGAGATCTCCTGGTTCTGTGTTGATAGCATCCCTTTGAGACATATTTTTAGCGCATAACCTGCCAGGCACTGATTTATAGTCTGATTCTGGAAAAAATCCCGGCATCATTGCTGCTGCCTGGAGCCTTGCTGAACCTCATTTAAACAAATGCCTTGATCCCTTTTCATGTTCCATCTCTTCAGCCTTCCTCTTGGGTCTGCCTTTCCAGAGCAGGCCCTTCTTTCTCCAGGCAGCACAAGCAGTAAGTAATCCTTGTCTGGAGCTGCTTTTTGTGCTACCACCCCATTATGTGCTCTCTTCCAGCAGCAGGCAGAAACACGGGCACATCTGACCTTCTGCTTGCCTCTGACTTCGCCAACCTCCTGGCTCCGAAGTGGAGCTGCTACTTCGTCAATGATTAACTGACTTAGCTGGGTTTTGTTTTCATGGTAGATCTGGTGAATGCTGAACAGAGGCTAAAATTTTATAAGTTTTCTTTCATTTCTACCCTCAGAATGACTGAGCTGAAATCTATAAAGACCTTGTAACTGGATAAGTGTCAAAGGTCCATTCTGAATCTTTTTGAGGTTCCAAAGGCAATTCTGAGATTAAGCAAAAGTTAACCAACACTTATAGCAGTTCATATTCAAACAACTGCTGCCTATATTCTCCTTAGTAATTCATCATTTCAAACAAGAGTTGAGGTATTTTTAGGCTCCCAGCACCTCAGGACAGGAGCTTGTCTGGTGGGAGATTTATCAAGGTGGTCGGGTACTACAAATTTTTATAGGAAACCCTAGGTCTTAGGCTGGCCCAGCTACCTTGCAGAGGTGTTTTATTCTTTCTCTTATGGGAATGCATTTCTGAGAAATGAAAAATCAAACAACAATCAAACTGTGCCCTGAGATAATATGATGGGAGGAGAAAGGGAAGTGAATTCATGCTACCAAACTTCAGAAATCGAAATGAGGTGCTGGAGTTATGTTCATCACACCAGGCTCTCTGTACAGTCCATGCAGAGTAGAGGTGCTAGCCCATCTCATCTGAATATAGTGGTATTGAAGTTTAGACTCCCCAGTTTGGCACCTAAAATTAGGATGGCCCCTTTGCACCACTTCCCCCTTTTCTAGAGGCAGGGGGTGCACCTTTGGTGCAAAGCTGAGTTAGCTTTGCCCGAGAGAGGGTGCCCATAGTGGGAACAGAGTTTTAAGCTGTGGACGGATCACAGCAGGAGCAGGGGAGTTATTTTAATGAAAACTGCAATATATGTTGTTTAGCATGTCCCCAAAATCAAGGGTAAAGATTAGAAGTGTCACTGTAGGTAAGAGATACCTGTTTATACATGGACAAAAAATGCAATAATAACAAGATACACAACTGTAAACTGTGTACATGTTATACAAGCAAAACTTATGAAGTTCTTCTTGTTCTATTAATTTTCAATTTAGTTTACGCATTCAATTGTAGGACGCACAAGGTATGCTTGCTGTCTTAGTTTCTCTAGGTCACTCATAATGCTTAGGGGTTGAATCATGCTGTGGTTTGAACACAGACCTTGGAAGTAGGTGCCCGGATCCCTTTGATGTTTGAGATGTAGTGCATCCTTCTCCAAGGCTTCGCTGCTTTGTATAGCCACTTATGCTTGTACAAAATAGGTGTAGCAGAACAGATCATAATAATTGTTTGCGCTCATTTTACTCTGATGCAGATGACTAGTGTGAGGTCCAAAACAGCAGGGAAAAATCAAAGAAGCAGCGTGCTAACAGTAGGGTCAGAGGCTTGTTACACGGGTGGTGAGGCATGAACATCCTGAGCATCTTCTATAAATGGATTTCTAGCTTCTGAAAGACTTTCAAGGTTTACTCTTCCCTTGTGCATGACTGACAAGTAGGAAGCAGTCATGCACCTCAGGAACCATTCTGAAATATTTACCTTGTTGTTTTTAAGATTACTGTAACTCATAATAGTTTGCAAGATGGTTTGAAATTTATTGCTGAGCTGGAAGTAGCCAGATGAATTTCTTTCTTGAGGACAGTAGAATTTAAGGTCCTGTTAACAAAGCTGAGTCAATGTCACTGAGCGGTAGAATGGAGAGAAATAATTTATTCTAAAACTCTAATGACAATTGTGTATTACCACTGTCACCCAGAAAATACACATTTTTCATTAGATATGAATGTGATAAAGATGTCATGGATTGCCACCTAAAAACATGAAGAAAAAAATGTGGTATTTTGCAATTCAGTAGTTACTGAGTCTACCATCTGCTGTGTAACCAGAGTAGGGAGCTCCTCTAGAGAATTCACTGTTACGGCATACTTTTTTTTTTCATTTTTTATTGTTGTCCCTTTGTATTGTACCTTTTGAAAGAACTAGCTTCTACTGCTGTTTGTCTGGGTTCATTCCGCAGTTCCCATAGTGTATGAGGCACCTGTCTGGCTTAATTTAGTTGAAAAGGAAGTGTAAAATACTTAGATTTATACTCTGGCAGCTGTCACAAGAGAAAGAAAACAAATGTTATTTTTATTAGTAGGCAGCTCGCTCTTCCAGTGCAGCAGTTCACGCTTTCTGATGTGGCTGCTGGCTGCTGTCAGCCATCCCAGCAGTGATTCAGGATCTCTTAGTCACAGAGCAGGGGCGGGCTGGGGCTTTCTGCTGGCTGGTTCATCAGAGCCAAAGGATTATATTTGGCTAGGGCCAAACAACTTTGAAATATCAGAAAAGTAGGATGATGAAGGGAAGCTGAACAGTGCATTTTGAATTAATCAGAATTCAGTAGCAAAGATGGGACATATATGCATGCCATGTGTAATGTCTTGGTCACAAGCTTGCATCAGGTGTAAGCCTGGGCAAAGTTTTGACCTACTATGGTGTCAAAGCAGTATTTTCTTCTAGTTCATAAACAAACAAACAAAATTTTTACTCCTAAAAATACTGCAACTTTGTTACTGTATAATGCATCTGGATGGTGAGGACGGTGGTAAAGAAAAAAAAAAATCACATTGCTACTTAGCTGTGGCTAGAATCATTTGGAGCTGAAGAACTAATCTTTCATTTGGACTCAGTAAATCTCCAATGAGAATTTGCCTAGTGGGTCTTGTCTTCTCTTACGGGAGACAAGAGGACTGTCAGATTTTAGCAACTTTGGAAAAAATGGAGAGAAATGCCTTCCATTTAAATACTGGTTGTGTGAATGGGAGACATATGAAGGTTTTTACAACTACTAAGATGTTATGCTGCAAATTATCAAAAGAAAATAAATTCTGGAAAAAAAAACCCTGGAAAAAATGAAGGTCCACTAGACCCAATTTCTTTCCAAATGCAAGCATTGCTGAAGAAAACTAAAGGATCTGCTAGTAAGAAGGATATGTGTACGTTTGGCTGCTTGTGCCTATATCCTTACAAAGAACGGGAAAGACTCTCCTTTCAGCTGAGTGATTTCTAGGCATGGAACAATGATAAGCAAAGGTGTCTCTGCAGTTTCAATGGGCTGAGCATAATCCAGTGTGTGGTAGCTCTGAAATGCTGTTTGGCTTCATGCTCCACTAGTTTGGATGTTAGCAGTAAGGTCTGGAATCTAGAAATGCAGTATTTGATGATGGAATCACTCTTGCACTTAAGGCCAGCTTTTAAACTTTAGTATCTTATGTAGGATAGATGCTTCAGATTTGCAGTAAATAGTTTATGAATCAGGATTGAGTTGTGCAAGTATTTTCTAATAAATGTTATTAATTTTAACAGTAAATAAAAATGATTGCTTTAAACAGAGTTCTGTGACTTCTCTAAAGTTTTATTTTCTTCAGCTAGCAAACAGCTGGATGCATAGTTACTGTATGGATATAGTTTGCCTTCCCATTTCTATTGACTGTTTTCTATTATGCGTAATAGAATTAAAGATGACCATCAAATTATTAAAACTTCATTGTGTTAATCTCAACTATGTCCAGAAAGAAGGTTTCACATTCTGAAGTTTATGAGTGAGGTTAAAAAAAGACCCCAAATGCCAAAGGAACCTCTAGAAACAGCATCAGCCTTAATAGCGTCAGACTTCCTTTGCTTTACTTGTGCAGCTGTATCAAAAAGCAGTGTCTCCTAATGTTGCTTCAGTGGTAATTCAGGTTTTGTAATTAGTGGCAATAGAGCTGTAGGCAGATGCTTTGCAACCTTATAGCAGATATTTGACAAGAAAATTCCTTGGAGAGAAATGGATTGAAGCCATTATTGAAATATGTGTTAGTACCATGTTTTTAAGCCCAAGGATTTCCATTACCTTGCTTTTAAGAATTTAAAATGGGATTGTGTCAAATATTTAACCGACCTTAGCTCCTTTAAACATAAACCTAATACTTACTGCAAGATGAGTAGGGCATCTTATCTCTAGTGAATTATTTTTATCATAGTTTTATCATCTTTATTATCTATTTTTGTTTCCTTCTTTCTGCATTTATAAAGCAAAGTGTAAAGGAGAGAAAATTATGTTTTTAAAAGACTTTTAGTTCGTATTTTGAGGGTTTCTAGATAGCAATCAGGAATAGGTGAAAACAGCACCACAGCACAGAAAGGAAACCTGTGAGGTGTTTGTGTAGAGCTTTTATTTATATGCTCAGCGAAAGCTAATTAACAGGCTCACCATAAAAAAAAAAAAAGGTAAATTGGTTGGATGTTATTTTAAAGGCTATCAGGGGTCTTCTAAATAAAGTAATGTTTTAAGTCTTCTCCTTCTAACTTTTAGCTAGTTAGGCTCCTACCCATAAATCCCAACATAAGAGTGTTTTAGTGTGTCTTGCTTGATCAAACCAAAATTTCCACACTGTGAACCTGGAGCCAACAGCTTCAGGGGTGCAATGGGATGGAGAAGTATACCTTTAATTATACAGGCCTAGGATCATTTTACTGTCATCATTAACAAGGTTACTTAAATATTTCTTGAGGAATGGTCTATGTAAAATTAGGAATGAACTTCCATGCATCTAGATTAAGTTTGTATATGACATTTCAAAAATGCATGTGGTATCATGGAAGGTCTTAATGACCTCTAATGCTATCATTATGACATTTCAACTATCTCACTGCTAATTCCTCTGCATTGTCTACAAATAATGACCGTTCTGTAGTCTTGCATTCATTATTTCAATTTTTTTATCTTGTGTTTTATCCTGTATCACTAAGGAATTAACTCTTTTTACTCTAACTATATTTTTATTATCCTTGTCTAAGATGACTCTGTGATTATGAGTTTTCACTGCTGTCTGCTGGAAGTTCTTTGTTGCTCCCATTCACCAGTCATAGCGTCCCATAATATGCAGGCGAATATATTGCTATGTAAACAGTGTACAAATTTATTTATTTTCCTCACTAGATTTTAATCTGACATTTCTCTTTTAGAGGCTGATTCGGTGAAACAGACCTAGATAGAGTAGGTGGGGGAAAAAATGTGTTAAAACTCTGGAGTGGCTGGTATAATACTGACCTGCAGTTTTTCTGTACCAGAAAAGAATCAATTTCCTTCACTTATTTCCTACAAGTTAGTATGAAGATGTACTTGACTTAACATTCAATATACACTGTTGCTAAACTTGCATTTTATACTTCAAAGTTCTGTAATTTCCTTGGCTTTATTATGAATGATTTATGGAACATTCTGTTAAAGTAAACATTGATAGCATCAGGTAGTCCTTTCAGAACAAAAGAAAATGATCTTATTTCTGTTAAAATAGATGGAAAAAATAAGAAGACAATATTTGCACCAAATGCAAACCAAATTTTGTTCTTTATTCACAAAGTTTATTTATGTCTAGAATATATTGAAATAGAAATACTGTACAGAGTAGAAATGATAATATCTTAGAAGTTAGGGACTTTTTGCCTGTATTTCTAGAAGGCAATGTATCTTACAGATGCAGTTAGTATGCATCAGCTAACATTTTTAATAATACCTTTACAGGGAATCTGGAAGGGTGTTACCATGAAATAACTACAACCTCAGAAAAGGATATAATCTCAGAATTACAGAGATATTTATTACACTCCTTAATTACAAGTGGGCTTTCTGGAGTCTTCAAAGCAAATAAATTAATCAGTGTCAGTGAACAGAATATTAAAATAGGAGAATGCTGAATTTGATTTTTAAGTCTGCTTTAGAAGATGAAAATGGCCTTGGGTATGATTGTAGGCTGTGCTTGGAGTTTACATAATTTGCATGTGATGCTGTTATGAGAATACAGATGGCAGACAGAAAAGGTTCTTCATATACTGTGGAAGTTGCAAAACTAAATACTGAAAAAATTAGGTGAATATTTCTTGTGAATAGAGGGAAATATACTCTGGAAAATAAAGTCCTGAAAACCTAGTACCCCTTCCCCCCAATCCACTTCCCAAGTGCAAGATCAGTACAATACATTGAGAAGATTTCTGTTTCTGAAATTGGTGAACACAGAACAATGCCTAGTTTTCTAAGGAAACAAAACTTCTCTATTTTTGTGTATATGTATACATAACTATATATATGCATATATTTATATACACCTATGTGTGTGTATGTGTCTCTACACGTGTGTGTATGTTATTTTCTTTAAAATTTTTAAACCCACTCGCTAATGTCATTCTACATTTGCCATGGAAGAGCCAAAGACATCATTATCCCTGCAGGTTCTGTGACAGCAGGTGACCAGGAAGAAGCAAAACATTATATATGTTCTGAGAGAGGACAAGGATTTTTAAGAAGGAGACCAGATGATTTTTTTTTTTTTTTAGCTAGGGTTTTTTTTTTGTGTAGCTAGTAGGAAGGGTGCTTCAGCACGGTCTGTTCATCTTTCTCTTACTTTTACCTTTTAATGTACAGAATACCATCTTAATTAGAAATGGAGATCTGTGTTCAATGGTTATCTATCAAGGTCATACAGATCACACATGTAAGTAAATGTGAGTAGAATGAACACACTCACCTTCCCTTCATCTGTCACTGTTCACCCGTATTCCTTCAGACTAACTCTGATCTCAGTTTGCTTAATTCTAAATTTTTTTAAGGCTTATCCTTTAATTGTTCATTTCTTAGATTTCAAATCCATTGCTAGCATAGTTGTTGTATGATACGTAATTCTAATATAAATATTGTCCAAATTTCCCACGTCTTTTTCACTAACTTTCTGTATATATGGCTTATTTCAGATCCTTTTCCAGATATTACCCATTGCCAACTGATATATAATGAAATTCATTCTGCTAGTTCAGAGCTTTAACCTCTGATCCAACTTCGGATGACTCCTTTGAAAAAGTATGTATGTGGCAAGGGATCTTGTCAATGTGGTGGAGTTTGGAAATTTCTGTGAGTCTGTGACAATTAAATTATGGATGCTGCTAACTGTCAGAATTGTTTATTTTTTTCAAATTCAGCTTAAGAAGCATATAGCTGATAATAAGAACTGCAATTTGGAATAGCCGTTCGAGGGCTTCATGGCATATCTAGCAATAAAATATACCACTGCAAAGTGTAAACTACATATCTATCAGGATAAAGATGGAATGCCCCTATTGTTTCATCCTGTGTCCCCTGATGCAAAGTACTTAGAACAAAAAGCCCACATTTGCTTTTCACTCAGAAGTCTTACCCGTGTGAGGCCCTTCCTTTCACCACCTTCACCTTCATCTCCCAGTTAATTTTTGCTGCTACGGTCCTCAGGCATATGAATGAACATTGCAACTATTACTGCATAACTTTCATTTCTGCCAGAGTAGATCCACTCTAAAATGAGTACCTTTGCTTCATAAATCTTTGTGTTTAATACTTGAATATATCATATCTATGGTAATATCTCACTGAAAGAGATATGTTTTTGCACTATATGGCAAATGCTGAGAAATCATATCTGTATTATTTAATTCAAGTTACTTTAGACATGTGAGTTGATAATCGTGCAAAGGACTAAAATCAGGAATGGAACTTTCCCACATCAAGCATCTAAATTAGATGCTTACAACAGTGCAAGTACCACTAATTAGGTAGTAGTACTGTGCAAAAAGATCAACTGGGGATCATAAGCCAAAGAGGAGTTTACATCCCGCCATTGCCAGACTTGGACATGGCAACATATGGCAACATATGGCAACTTAGCCTCAGAATGAGCTGTGTAATCCTTTTAACTCTGTTCTGCAATTGTAAGTCATTACATAGCATACAGCATGTATTCAGATACTGAAAGACATGGACCAGCTGGAGAGAAACTCATGGAGGGAATGAGAGTGGTCAGAGGTCAAAGGAACATGATTTTGGATGAAAGAATAAAAGACAGCATTGTTTGACTTGAGAAGACTAAGTAGACTAAGGTCACAAATGAAGACCTGTAAGAGGAAAAGAATAAATTCCTTTCTGTATTGCTGACGGATTGTAATAATAATGAGCTTATACTGTAGAACTGGAAAATTTGTTTCCCTAATATAATTGAATTATATTGCCTTTGGGGCTGTGTGGTCTCTACTATTGCACATCTTTTATAATCGGTCTATAAAACAAAAAAATATGTCAGGATTGGCATAAGCAGTTTGAACAGGCAGCTAAACAGATGGCTTCTTGAGCGCTAGTCTGATCCTATGAATCTCTGAAAGCCACCCCTTTGTTTAAAGGTGGAGGTTAACAGTAGACTATCATGGCCTGAACGAAGTGGCACCACAACTGAGTACTGCAGTACCAGACACATTAGAGCTCCAATACGAGCTGGAGTCAAAGGCAGACAAGTGCTACGCTACAATTGAGATTGCCAATGCATTTTTCTCCATTCCTTTGGCAGCAGAGTGCAGGCCACAGTTTGCTTTCACATGGAGAGGTGTCCAATACACCTGGAATCAATTGCCCCAGGGGTGGAAGCACAGCCCCACCATTTGTCATGGACTGATCTGAACTGCACCGGAAAAAGTCACAGAATCACAGAATCACAGAATGGCAAGGGTTGGAAGGGACCTCGGGAGATCATCCTGTCCAACCCCCCTGCTAAAGCAGGTTCACCCCGAGCAGGTTGCACAGGACATCATTCAGGCAGGCTTTGACTATCTCCAGAGAAGGAGACTCCACAACCCCCCTGGGCAGCCTGTTCCAGTGCTCTGTCACCCTCAAAGTAAAGAAGTTCTTCCTCATATTCAACTGAAACCTCTTATGTGGAACAGGCTGCATGTTAAACCACATGAAATTATACTTCTGATTTATAGAATAAGTATTGTAACATTTTCAAAGGTGTTTTCTCCCAGTCATTATGCATTTTGTTTTTCTGACTTGACTATAACTGCACATTTACTGAAGAGCTTAGCTTTTCACAGTGACAGTCAAGTATCCTTTCTAAACTGATACTGACAATTGAGAATCTTTACAGTTTATATGAATGCGAACAAACTTGGTTTTAAAAGGATTTTTCATTCCGAATAGCCAAATTAGACCTTGGCCCTTTTTTAAAAAAAAAATGTAAATAGGTCCTAATTCTGCCATAACGGTTATATAAATTTTGCAATACTCTAGTGGATGCATGACACGGCTATGCAAAATTCTATTATTTTGTTTGCTTCTTTCTTTATTTTACAATTCAAAATTTAACTCCACAGTGAATGGTATGAGCTCAGCATTTCTGAAAATAATGCTCTTTTGCTTGGTAACACATTTCCCAGTAACTTGGAACTACACTAGAAATCGAGCTTCCATTTCAGCCAGCTCTCACTGACACTGATATAAGAAGAGTGTTTTGAAAATTCTACCAGCCAGAATTTTTTGGTAATCCAGAAACACAGGGAAGGAGCTACAAGAGCAATCAGAGTTTTCGGTTCCCCCTTGCAAAATGCAGGGCATTCTAAGACTAAAAACAACCCAAAATATTTAACTATTTAGAAACCTTCTGAAAAGTTCAGTTTAAAGAACAAATCCAGATCTTGCCTAGGTTTTCATTTATTTATTCTGACTTAATTTGGTTCCCTGACTTGATAGGCATAATTCAGGCATGCAAAAAACATGATGTAGCTCCCTGTGAAATAATGTTCCTGAAAGGGAATGTTATGCCCTTTATTTGAAAACAACATGAACCCATGGGGACATTTGTGCATCATTAACAACGGCAAGAAGGTGAGGACAATCATCTGTTATTTCATGTTTCTCTGAATCTTATGTGCTCCTTTTGGAGCCTTCCCAGAGTTGTCATTTTCCCTTGTTCCTATAGTAATTGTATTAACACCCCAGAAAAAATGCAATAGGTTGCAAAGAGGACCTTCCCAAACTTTATCATCCCCTTTTTGAGAGGAGTTAGAAATAGCACATCAAGATCCTCATGTGTTGGATTTTCTTTTAAATGACTACCACTGTAGTCACTTCAAAGGAATGATTCAACAATATTATTATAAGAAATTAAAGAATGACTAATAAAATTCTTTATTTTTTTCCATTTTTCTTCTCCTTAATATCCTTTTCTACATTTGCCTTCTTTAATATTCACTGTGGAGGCCTGGTAATACCCACTAGTTGAAACAAGACTGACAAGCTTATACTTGCTGAGGAAATATCAACATATTTGCCCAACAGCATGATAGGCAATTATGTGGGCTCAGGGTCATGTTTAAAAAAAAAATTCTTTTTTTTTTTTGAGGATGGACTATTTGTGTCTTAGAGCAATATTAATTACATCTTTTCTGGAAAGTGTCACAGAACATGAAACCTGTTATTCATTTATTTAAAGAATGCGACAGCTGAAGAGGTGACACTGTGAACTTGATTTAAAGACCATTCAATGTCTTCCCTGGATATTTATATCTACTGCACGGTTGTGTCCTAGTTGTGCTCCTTGCTGGGGGATGTGACCATGCAGCTGCAGGGACATGGCCTGCAGTCACTGGGGATGCCCCACTGCATCTGGGAGGGATGGGAGGAGGCAGAGGCACATGCCTCGGCGGTGCTTTAGTGGAGAAGGGAAATCCTCCAGGATTTCAGAGGACACAGGTAACATGGTGCAAATGACAAGAACAACAACTTCAGCCAAGCTGTAAGATATAATGAAATTATCCTGAAACCTTAAAATTTACGTTGTCTCTGCATAAGTGCTTTATAATATCTTGAGCCCATGTAAGTCACACTGTGTTTGTGGGGTCTGCAGCCACTAGAAGTGGCAGTAGTTGCCATTTGTTGTGAAATGGTCTGTAAAAATACAAAGGAGTTTTACTGACTGGAGGATAAGATGCAGAATTCAGTTAGAAGACTTGCAGTTTCTGTGGCTTTGCTTCCTTTCTCCCCCTGCCCTCTCCTCCCTCTTCCCTTGAGTTCATTCAGGAATGATTCAGGGCTATTTAAGTAATAAGCTCTATTAAAAGAACATGGAAATAAAAAAAAAAAAAAAAAAAAAAAAAAAAAAGAAAAGAAGCAGATGGAGGAGAAGACAATGAGACAATGAAAAAGTCCAGGGATGGGAAAAGTTAAAACAGAACCAGAAGAAAGGAGGTAGGGGCAGAAAAGACAATTGGGTCTTTAACTATTGCAGAGTGGATGATCCCTTTCCACTTCTAGAAGGAAAGGAAGCAAAGCTAGTAGAAAACTTTTCCTTCAACTCTTTAATCTGCTTGGCTTTTAAAAACTATTTTTTTAAAGTGTATGAGTAAATTTAGATTAGAATGGAGCTAAATGTCTGTGAATGGTTTAATTGCTTGAAATCATTCTTGAATTTGTTTTGAGTTTAGCAAAAATTCCCATCTAGTGGTGCTCCCCTTTTTGCCTAGTAGATTAGGGGTTTGAATCCTCCTCTCTGTGAGAATTTTCCAAGTGTCATGGTACAGACTATGCCTGACTGAAGGGGTGGGTGCATTTATTTCATATTGATACTGCTTTGCTTCATGTCAGATATTTAAATATTCATGCAGCTAATGAGATATGCTGTGTTTGGACCACTCAATAGAGAAGTGAGAGGTCTTGGTTTGAATTCACCAATGCAGTTGCTGCTCCAGACCACATCCTAAGCACTGCCTTCTATTGCACTGATGGATGGTCAGCCCTTGGTACTGTCTGTTGATGCTGTTCAGCTTCACAACGTGCTTCGTATTCATGGGGCAGGGACTCGGAACAGGAGTGTACTGCAATGCTGCAGCCACTAGAGTATAATGTCATTCCTTTCTCTGGCTCAGTGAATATTTAAGTACCTTGTACAAAGGTGGAACATACTCGCAGGAGACATTGGGAACTACCCCTCTCCCATGCAGATGATGTAGATTAAATCCTTTTAGGGAAGGGAAGAAATACAAACTGGGACTTCAGCAGAACAAGATGTGTGCCTAAATCAAGGGCTCTGTTGTCCATCACCAGCTCACATCATTTTGTGGACAGTACCTATGTCTTTCCCATTTCTGTTGCTTTCTTTTGCTATAGATACCTCAAGCAGTAAAGGGTCAACTTCTGCTCCCCATTTGCTCTGCCCACTTCCCATTTAGGATGTTAAATGAAAAAAATGAAGCATTTGCTAAGCTGTAATCTTGGCCAAGTACTTGCTATTGATGGCATGGTTATTAGGATTATTTGTTATTGCTATTATTGTTTAGGGAAAAATTATGAATGACCTGAAGCTGCGATGTACTGGTTTTCTACAAGTGCATAAATGTGCTCAGGAATGCTGTAATGGGGAAGCTAATTTGTAAGGAAGTGAGTTTTGAATTTAAGTGCAGATGAAGCAAATAGAGGTCAGGTGAACTGGAGGCTGTGAATAAAATGAGATAAAACGAGGGAGCTGGCAAGAAATGGTTATTTATTTATGCAAATTGCAGTTCTGTTATTTTGTACAGTACCTGGAACTGCTTATTATTTCCTGTGGCAGAGACTAAAGTTGGCTTTTTTTCCTTCTGTTCTTAATCCCATCTTCTCCCTCTCATCTTTGTATTTTGCTTATAAAGTTTTATATGCTCAAAGCTTGAAAGGCTTTCACATAATTCTGTTTGCCTGTTGTGAAATAGGTTTCTGTGGGCTTATTTGAAAAGCCAGTTCCTTCTGTAACTAAAATAGCATAGCAATAATCTCCTTTAGGTGGAATTTAAGGTATTCAAATACTTCTGCAATTTTTTAACCAGCCTTTATAGCCAGATTATAGCAGAATTTCTGCTAATGCCTTTGTATTAGCTGTTGAACTTGTTTCAGTCAGCTGTACTTTGTTTATCTCTGTAATTGCAGCCTTTCTTTAATAACCTCATTATTTTGTAGCTTTGTCCTTGTGATAGTCTTACTCTTCTTTTGCATTTCTGAAATATTAATAACTGCTGTTTGTCTGAAGCAATTTGTGCAGGATATCATATTGTCACAGTTGTCACAAAGGCATTACTAAGGTTCAAATCCATTCATGTCGTTGGCACTGCATATGATCTAAATCGTAGACTTAGGTTCTGCTTTGGCTAGTTTGTAGGTGTGCCTGTGCCACACTCATTTGAAGTTACCCCTAGTAGCCAGCACTTCATTTTAGCTGCTTTTTATTTTGGGCAGCTTGGCAGGTAGTGGCTGAATACTCTCCTCTGACTGCAAGCCTGTCTTCTCATTATATGCTGAAGTGTTTATCTAACACTTTTTTGTTTGTGAGGATGTTTCTAGAGAATTTCACCTGATGTAGAAATCTAAAAAAAAAGATGACCAAGTGAATGGCCGTGATGGGTTCAAGAATGAATTTGAGGAGCCTTAAAAAACAGTATTCAACCTATCAATAGAATTTTTATTTAGTGTCCATTGATTTGCACGAAGTTTTGTCTTTGCAAATTAAGTTCCACTACCAGATCTAGTTTCCCATATCTCTTTGTATGGAACATGTCAATGCATGCATTGCTACAAGAGGTTCTTAATCTCAGTTCCACCGAGTTCAAAAATGGCTTTGTTTTGCTGCATTGGGCAGAAGCTGCATCTGAGTTTCTTTTTTCTTTGTGAAAAGTAGATGCTAGCATGTGGTTTATGTAGTATATATAGGTTGTGTAACACAGCAAAGCTAATGTTGCTGTGGAAAGATAACATCTTACATTTCTTGCTTCTTGTGATGCCTACTACCCCACCTATAATATTTCATTAACATTCTTTAATTTATCCCCTTGATGCCGTTGGTGATCTTTACTTGTCATGTCAAGTCTCTGAGAACCATTCAGGTCATGGCTGATATCTTTCTATTTGTTTTGGAAAACATCCAACTTGCTTTTGGGAACTGTAAAAATAGTAGTCTTCAATTTTACACCTAATGTGAATTAAGCTTAGCATCAGCAGCAGATCCACCATCTATTTCATCAAGGTCTGGTTGTTTTCATAGGTAGCTGCTTCTTATTCCATGTGACAGACGTCTGCTATTCTGTGCTATTTTATTCTATGCAGACTTTTCACTACCTTCATCATCTTAGAGGCTGAGTATCTAGCATCTGCTATTTTTCATTCTTTCCTCCACTGCTTTTTTATAGGGTGACTAGCGTGTGAGGTATTGTGTATTCCTTGGGTAAGGGTTTTATTAATATATACATATTTCTTTATAGATACACACAGGTATACATACAGAAATTGTATAGGTCATTTTTCCTTCCTTGTCGTTGTAGTGTTGACAACTCATTCTTGAAACAACTGAGAGATCGCCCCTCTCAAAGTTCCATCGCATTAGGAGAAGGAAGACAGAAAAAGTCTAAAAGGAGAATAAGATGAAGCTTTTTTTCTGCCCATCAAAACTTTTGCTCTGTTCTAAATCTCTTCATTACATATAACTGCATTTTTCGGTTTTGAAAAATGAAATTCAAGATGTTTTATCCCGTAAAGTAGATTCAGCAATGAGGACTATGCATGAATCAGAGCTTTGATAATTTTAGCAATGCTTTTTGAAGGACACCCCTGCCTCCCTTTTTGACAGTGTTGTATCAGTTATTTAGGATTGAGACAGTACTGATGTGACTGTTTGGACTGAGTCACCAGATCTATTGTCCCTCACTACTTCGAAGTCTTTGTGATACTTAAGTGGTTGAGACCTTAAACCTTGAGGAGGTTTCTGCAGAGTGGTTCTCCTGCTACCAGTGCTGGTGAGGGACCTTTGTGGGGTCACACGCTTGGCTCATGCCTCAGTTCCTCTGCTTTTAGGACCACTCTTCTTTTCAGTGGGAATAGGAGGAAAAAATGGCTATTGTACAGCATGTGGTTGATTTTTTTTTCATTCTGTTTTCAGTTCTTAAATAATATAAACTCGTTTTCTATGGAAATCCTGTATTGATAGAAATATTTATATCTGCTGCTGTTGGAGACCTTTGAGAGAGTATGATTCAGCTAACATAGTCAAGGAAGGGCTGCTGTGAGTTAGTCAGCAAAGAATATGAACATGAGGCTTTTGAATTGACAGTTGTCAACAAGAGGGGCACTAAATGAGTCTGATTACCTTTGTTAGGGCCTTTCTTCCCCTTGGGGCATGCCCAACCATCAGGGTGCTATTTGTCACTCTCACTCCTATTGCCCATGCTAGATAAAGCAGCCACAGCAGCAGCTGGGGAAGATTTAGATTTCAAAATGGGGAGAATGACAGGCAGCCAGGGCAGAAATCAAACACGTGACAATAAGTGCACAAAGTACTTGAAGGTGGTGCTGCATGACAGCAATCAGCTTTGGACAAGCAACTAGTTATAAAAGTTGTAACGATAGTAATCTTTATGCTTTCACATGCACAAGGACTTTTTTCCATGACTGGGCTGCTGTTTTAATGCACATGATGAGAAGTAAGAGGGCAACCAGCAAGGGTCTGTCCATATAATAGATTTCAATTAGATCCCAACATCAGGCTATCTGTAAGTCCATCAAGGCTATAATTAGGGTTTATAAAAATGATTAATTTTGGGTTTCTGCTTGCTTTGGGATGTTTTGGACTGACATTTTGGCTCCATTTCCTCCACTGTATTTTCTGTAGGCCTACACTTTCTGAGACAATGATAGCCACTGTAGACTCCACACTGTGTACCTTGGTGATATATTTTACCTTGGTAAATCATTGGTTCTTACAACAGGTTGCAGTCTTCTGCAGTGGGAATTAAGAATTAAACCATAGAGAATCAGACTGGGTAATCAGTGCCAATTGATGAATCAAGCCAACTAGCCAAGTGTTAGCAAATTCTCCTTTGAAGTTATTTATTCTATCACTTTGTCAAGCCTGACAGAGAAGTCATTTATTTAGCTATGAGTATGACAGCAACTTCTATTTAATTTCTTTCCTGTGCTATGCAGACCTCTTACAACCTAAATTCTCTGGTGATGTTCTCTAAAATGTGCAAAAGTAGCACAGACTCTTGATTAGATTCCATTGGCCTAAGGACAAAAAGAACCTATTGCTTTTCCTTGTAGCATGCTTCCTTCTTTATTCATGCATGGCTTTTGCTATTCCAGCAACCTTTGGGACATTAAATGTATTGCCACCATGTTGGCATTTCTTATTTCAAATGCTGTAGGTGTACAATGTTTTCTATTTGTGGTTATTTCCTGTGAATTATTTTATGGGGTGATTAAATACATAATTTTTCTCTCCCAAATATGCAGTCAGGTGAACGTGGCATGCCTGCAAAGCCCAGCAACAAATTGATAAAATTACTGTGGGGTTTGGTATATAGTATTTCAATAATGGTATTGATTGATAGGTGGCATATAACTTTGCAGATGTAACTGCTCTAGCATGTGTTTGCTCAAGGAAAACATTATGCAGCAGAGCAGGAAATGGGGACATTCTCTGTAATACTGTTAGCATTCAGAGTAACACAGGCCAAGTTCCTAAATGGATATTATTTGATAGTGTGTTTAATAAGCATCTGGTTAAGTATGAGGGTCTGCCTAAAGTAATATGAAAAGCCATCTGTATGGTTTTTGTTATCAGTTTGCAGGACTTTCAGTTTAGCCTGCTCCTTGCTAGCAAATTCATTGAGTACCGGTCTCCTTGGTGGCCATGTCAGAATTACCTCTTCCAAGCAGGCGTGGCTTATGTGTGTTGTGAAAATTGTTGACAGCATTTCTTCATGGAATGCTCTCAACTTACATATCACACAGCAATGTACCTTTGTATTAAAAGTGGTTCATAAATTCAACTTTTCATCCTCCCTTCCTTCCTTGCTTACTGTTTTAAGAGGGCTTTAGCGGATCAGGGAGAGCGGCCAGGTTCTCTTTCACTGCTGTCTCAATAAGTTATTGTTATAGGATCTGAACAATGAAACCGCTTAATTTGTTGAATTTTTTTCTAGAACAGTTTCAGTAGAATTGATGCAACAATTGCTTTATGTGTCGTATATTAAAAAGCCTAAGAAAAATAAGTAAGCTGTTTTGCACCAGGGGCATTGTCTTTTGCTTAGCTTTTTAAAGCATTTTAAGCTTTTTAAAGCATTTTAGAGCCTTTTCCCCCTTAAAGCTATCCATCTGTAAACAGATGCTTGAATAGCCGAATTCATTATGATAAAAAAGGGTATTTTGTTCTGCTTGTTTAGCTATTATGAACACTCTGTATCAGTTGATTAAGAGGAGAAATCTTCGTAAAAGATAATCTTTCTTTTGTTTGTTGCCAAATATTTGCTAGTTTCCATTGGGATGCTTGCTTACATTTCTCAACTTTGTTAGCAAATGGACATTCAGACTTTAAAAGCCCCTCAAAGATATTAAGTACCAGCTTGCCATTTGTTTTCACAGGAAACTGAGAATCTAAATAAATGTGAGGATCTAGTACTCCATAACTGAATGGAGTACTAGAGAGGGATAAAATGAAGCAGGCTGAGGTGGAGAGAGAATTGCTGACAAGGAAGCTTGAGGGAAGCAGTACTGATTGTTTCCCTCTAGATTAAATGAGAAAATTGATAATGTAGTCCTTTGCTGCCAGGTTAATTCCCAGTTTCCTTCTTTCTGGATAAAAGAAAGGAGTACTTTACTCAATGAGTAAAAGGAAAAAGCTGGAAGGCAGTTCTGGTTGCTGACATTGGCATGGTTCCAAAGAAATTCTGTTACCTGAAAATTCCCTCTGTTACATGTAGTAACCGTATGTACCTGCAGTTATATGAAAACCTATGCACATGAGCAGATTAGTTTTGTGGAAAATTTTATATTTAGTTTTTCAGGTTTAGTTCTGTGGATACTCTGACATTTTCCTAGGCATAGGTTTGGTTGGCAAGGGAAGGAGAGAGTAGCAAAGGATAGCGCTTGGGGTTTTGCAAGAGGCTGTAAAATTCACCTTGGGATTCTCCTGGTCACCTGGCTTGGAGCTGCAGGTTGTACCTGACTCAGTGCTGAACTTTCAGGGAGTAGGATACGAGCTGCATTTACAGGGAGCTGTTAGCAGAATGGCAGTGCAGAATTTATGTGAAAAGCTAACCCATCCAGCTGATTTCTGTGTTTTCTAAGACAGGCTTGCCATGTCCCCAGGTCATTTGTTGAGCTGGAAGAAAAGAAGGAAAAATAAGTCTCTTCAAAAAGTATACACATAACTAGATTTCAATTTCGCATGGAAAGAAATTGAAGTATGCTTCTAGATGGGAATTTCAACTGGAGTTTGTGCTTCATTGAGAAGAAACCCTAGACAACCTGATAGACCCATCCCTTGCTACTTGTTGTGATTGCCAGTGCTCTAGTGCAGCCAAAAGTGTATGTTGATGAGAACTTTTCATGTCACGAATCTACTGTGTGAAAGCAAATTTTGCCTGAACTCCAGAATGAACACTCAAGCACAGTGTACCTTATTCTGAATGTAGGTGCCTCTTTGAAAATAGACGTTCCTGAAAAGTGTCACTTCTGGTTCTATATTCAGTCCCAAGTCCTTCAGTGACTAAATTCCAGATTGCTTACTTGCCTCCCTTCCTTTCACCTGTAGAAACAGGTCACTGTTTTGGAATGAAATGTAAGTTTCTGTTTCTTTGTCTGTAATATTTTTTCCTCAGCAGTAACCAGCAGAGCCTCAGCAGCAAGTTTCAGCGTCCCCTGATACACTCTAACAAAGAATGCAATGCCACAGAGCAGCACCTTAACTGAGACTCTTTGGCTAAATGCTATTTCTATTGAATTCATATTAGCATTGCCTGCAAGATTGAATTTTTCTGGGGAAGAACAACCCTGTGCAACAGTAGGGGGCTCGGGGGCACACAGCTGGTGGGTACCTGGGGGACCTTGTGGGTCCTGGTAGACAACAGCTTGAACACAAGTGTGATGGGTTGACCTTGGCTGGATGCCAGGTGCGACCAAGCCACTCTGTCACTCCCCTCTTCAGCAGAACAGGTGTGGGGAAAATGAGGTGGAAAAGAAAAAACTCATGGGTCAAGATAAAGTCAGTTTGATAAAAGCAAAATCAAAGTCTAGGCACAGTAGCAAAAGGAAAACAAGATTTTATTGTCTACTTCCCATTAGCAGGTCATGTCCAGCCACTTTCTGGGAAAGCAGGGCTTCAGTATGCATAGCAGTTGCTCCAGAAGACAAAACACTGTAAAAAACAAATCCCATCCTCCCCCTTTCCCCCCTGCTCCCAACCCACTGGTGGTAGGGGGGGGAATGCTGGAGACACAGCCTTGATGCTGTGCCAGCACTGCTCAGCAGTAGCCAAAACACTGATGTATTATCAAACCTTTCTAGCTACCAATAGAAAGCACAACACTATGAGAGCTACCATGAGGAAAATTAACTCCATCTTAGCCCAACGCGATATGATGAGTGTCCTGGTTTCAGCTGGGATAGAGTTAATTTTCTTCCTAGTAGCTGGCATAGTGCTGTGTTTTGGATTTAGTATGAGAAGAATGTCAATAACACACTGGTGGTTTAGTTGTTGCTAAGTAGCGCTTATGCTAAGTCAAGGACTTTTCATCTTCCTCTGCTCTGCTGGGTGCAAAAGAAGCTGGGAGGGGGCACAGCCAGGACAGCTGACCCCAACTGGCCAAAGGGCTATTCCAGACCATATGACGCCATGCTCAGTATAGAAACTGGGGGGAGTTGGCCGGGGCACAGCGATCGCTGCTTGGGGATGGGATGGGCATCAGTCAGCAGGTGATGAGCAATTGCATTGTGCATCACTCGTTTTGTACATTCTTTTTTATTATTTATTATTATTATTTTATTATTTATTATATTATTGTTGTTGTTATTGTTACTGCTCTTTCTTCGTTGTCCTATTAAATTGCCTTTATATCAACTCACAAGTTTCACTTTTTTTTCCCCAATTCTCTCCCCCATCCCACGAAGAGGGGCGGAAGGTGAGCGAGTGGCTGTATGGTACTTACTTGCTGACTGGGGTTAAAACACAAAAATGAGCCAGCAATGTGCCCTTGCAGCAAAGAAGGCAAATGGTATCCTTGGTTGCATTAAATAAACTACTGCCAGCCCGTCAAGGGAGGTGATCTCTCTCTGCTCAGAACTGGTGAGGCTGTACCTGGAGTATTGGGTCCAGTTCTGCCTCCCCAGTACAAGAGGGACATGGACATACTGGAGAGTTCAACAAAAGGCCACAAGGACGATTAAGGGACAGGGGCACCTCACATATAAAGAAAGGTTGAGAGAGCAGGAACTGTTCAGCCTAAAGAAGAGAAGGCTCAGGGAGGTCTTATCAATGCGTATAAATACCTAAAGGGAGGGTGCAAAAGGGACAGAGCCAGGCTCTTTTCAGTGGTGCTCAGTGACAGAACCAGAGGCAATGGGCACACACTGAAAGACGGGAAATTCCCTCTGAATGTCAGAAAACGCTTTTTTTACTGTGAGGGTGACTGAGCAGTGGAATAGGTTGCTCAGGGATGTTGTGGAATCTCCAGCCTTAGAGATATTAAAAACCTATCTAGACATGGTCCTGGGCAACCATGTGTAGGCGGCCCTACTTGAGCAAAGCAGTTGGACCAGGTGACCTCCGGAGGTCTCTTCCAACCTCAACAGTTCTGTCATTCTGTGATTTGCGTCTTCAGAAGAGCTGACCTTTGTGTGCCATCTTACTTTCCATTCAGACTGCAAGTATAGTGCCAGAAGCCTCCCTGTTTCAGTTAATATCAAATGTGCATAATAGCTATTTTCGGTCATCAAAACAGCTACTGCCTAGAGGTTGCAGCTGCTAAAATTGTACAGAAGTGTTAATTTTGCTTCAAGGTTTTGTCAGGAACAGCTGGTATTTTTATAGGTTTTTGTATGGATTTATTACCAAGAAACATTTTGCCACTGAAATTTTTATTTTTTGAAAATGGCAAGCTAATTTGCCAAACTTTATAGAATATGCACTAGGATAATATTTTCTTTCCTTTTATTTATTTGTTTTTATTGGTAGTTTAGCATTTAAATAAATAAAAAGTTAGCTGTATCAGCCAATGGCAAAACAAAAGTCCAGGATGTATGAATGTTTAGTTTGGTACTGGGAGCTGAAGAATATTATGCTTCTGGTCAGAAACATGCCCCCAGAGTTTGGGGCTGGTTCTGATAAATGAAATAAAGCAATGAAATTTGTTTCTGGTTTTGTGTGAAAAAGTGGGTTTTTTTCAATCCAGTTTTCCCATATGCTCAGTTGGGAAAATTCTCAAAACATTTTTCCCCCGGACATAAATACATGACTTGGTGTTTTGAACAAGCACTACTTTGCATTTCATGTAAAATTCAGCATGTGCCAACTTGCTGTTCTTTCCTCCTGATTTTGCCATCAATGAGAACACTTTTGTAAAAACCTACCTTCAACTGGGATAATTTTTACATATTCTCTTTCCTTTCTAACATAAGCTCAATGTATTGCTCTTACTGGGACCACCAATTGATGACCAGTTCCGTTTGGCTTGTTAATTTTTATTGCAGTATTCTTTTACTGTTCCATAGATTAAGATGCTATATAAATGTGTATCAAACTTTTAGAAGAGTTGACTCAAGGCTTGTCAGCTTTTTAGGGAAAATAAAGTGATGGGAAAGCATGAAATGGATAGATTTTGAATTTTTGCTAGGGGAGGTAAGGGGTGGCCAGGGAAAAAAACCCTCTCTTCTTCCTTCTTTCTTTACACCAGGTCATTGCTACCTTACAGTACTGTGTTTCAAAGGATGGGTTCATACATGGGCCGGTACCTCCTGTGACTCCCTCTTACAGTTCTCCTAGTTCAACACTTAGCTGACAACACCTAGGCACAGATTACAGCAAAATCCATTGTTTTCAGTAGAAGGCAACTGACCGATTTGGCTTATGCCCAAAGCTGGTTGCGCTTGTCAGCAGTTGTTTCTCTAGGTGGTTGTAGGAGGTGGTGTAGGAGTAAAGGAGCAGGACACCCAGGGATTACTGCCCCACCCCTAACCATAACAAAGTCCTAAAGCTGCAAACAGACTACTTACAGCTAATGCTGTTAAATTCAGCTGAAAAGGAAGAGGGTAGCATCAGTATTGCCAGCTGGAAGTGCTCAAGAGCTGTCAAAATCCTGATGCTTTTTGAAATCGTGATTTTCATTTTATTTTAAAAAAAGTCTTTTTAAAGTTGGAGCCTATAAAAGTTTACTTTATGAGCCATTTCTGTGACTGTAAGCTAAAAAAAGGAGATCCTTGAGCTAGGTTTTTAAGTAAGATTCATAAAATATTAAGACACTTCTATAGAGCTGAAGCAATCACTTAGATTTAGACAGGGACATGGCCACCCTCTTTTCATGGTTAGGAAAGCAGCCTGGGATCTGTTGCCCTTTAAACTGCAATTTTACTGTCAGAGGGTATTGGGAAATATTGTTCTGGATTGGAGTGTGACTTTTCTATTGTGACACGGAGTTACTCAGCATCTCCCGTTAGTCACGGCTTAAGTGGAAGTCTATGTTGTAACGTGATTTTTCTGTGTACAAGCATGCCTGTTGACTCTTGCTTATGTTTAAATCCATAATTTGCATGAGACTTTTCATTCATCAATTGTCAGTTTAGCCTACTGAAGCAGCCAGGCAGCTCTTCTCATTGAGGTTTTAAAATCAGAGGGGTTTTAGCAAGCACTGTTTAACTGAAGCAATAAGATAAACGTGGAACACTTCCCTATGGTTGAACTGTGAAGCTTTCGTAGGTGCAGCAGTGTTGCTTTTGCTTTTACAGGAGAGTGATACAAGTCTTGTATCTGCCCTCCCTCTAATGGGCACAAAACTTGAAACAAGGACAGAAAATATCCCACTTACCCTCAAAACCATGCAGCTTTACCTTGCCCCCTCCTTCCCCCTGGTTTGACTGTATTTTCTGTCTCCTGGCTGCAGAAGCACTAACGACCCATGGGGAGGCTGAGTCCCCTTTGTCTGGTCCTCATGAAGCCATGCTAACATACACGGCAGGTTTTGCTTCTCTCAGTTACAGAAGGAGAAGTACTCAAGCCTTCATGAAGTTACATCCCCAGAAAGGCAAAATAAATGAAGGCCTGGAAAGGCTGGAATGGACATTCACTAGATCTGGACTGAGTCAGCACTAGGAATAGGATACAAACTCTGTTTTGGAAGAAGGGGAGGCTGCCAGGGGGAACAAGAGAAATGTAAAAGTAAAGGGAAAGGGATACTTGTGTCTGAGATAGGAGAAGGAAGAGGTGGAGGGTTTGTTGCAGTGATTAGTCCTTCCTTCTTTGCAGTGGAATAACGTTTCTTGTTTTAACATGTTGCCTTCAATGCTACTGAACACTAATTGCTCTGCAGGCCTGGAAGAAGTTCTTCAGTGATCCCGTGTCCCCTCCTGGTGTCCTCACACCAGATTGCTATAGGCTGTATCACTGCTTCCCAGAGGGTTTCACAGCTCTAGAGTTTAAAAGAAAGTCAGAGTCACACAGCAAAGAAGCAACATTGTGAGATATTTGCTGGTGTGTGACTTGAGGCTTATGGCATGAAAATCAAGAGGAAATATAGGTAGGATCTGAGCTGTGCAAAAGATGCTGAGGAGCTTGAGTTTGTCACAGGGAGTGAGACGTCATCATAGTTCACATAAAAGACGGAATGACAGCATGCCAGGAAGACCTGAAGGACGAAGATTGAGAATAGGCCATGATTAATAGCTGTAGAGGTAGATGACTTCACAACTACATTTTCTTAATGGGAAAATGGAAAAGTTAGTGGAAAAACTGAGATAGAGAAGTGGGTGGCTTGACTAAGATGCCACCACAAGGCAGTTTCAGAAACAAAATCATTTCCACTTTGTGAAGATCCAGGAGGTAAAACAGAGGTCTCATTTCAATCTGGAGAAGTTTGGGTTTAGGTAAATGGCTCAGAATTATACTTGGAACACGAGAGTTTAGTCCAGTGCTTGGGATGTTTCCTCTCATGAAAATTTGTCATCACTTAGAACACACCAGTAAGAGTAGTTGGTGTCTTTCTGTTATTTTGCTTGGCTGGAAAGCAGAAGAAGGATTGAAGTAGTGAAACGGATTTTTTAACACATGTAGGCAAAATTCCACTTGCTCATTCATCTAAAACAAGTAGCTGTTTTGATAAGTAAAAAAAAAAAATATTTTCCTAAATTGTAACAGGAAGCACAGGCAAAAGCTTTTATACAGAATATTCATGACAATTTTATGCCAATTTAATTGTTGTGCTTGAACACAATTATTTTGCTGCCCTCAAAATAATTGGGGATTTTGTCCCTCCTTTTGGATAAGAGGCCAAGACAGTGAAGTTCCTAGAACTGGAAGAGTAAAAACTTCTTTTAATTCTGAGTGACCTGTGTCTTACATAAGTGAAAAAAAACCCCAACTCTCCAACCCAACAACAGACAGTCTACTGATTGCTCTGTGAGTTGAAATCCACTCTGCTTTCTGTAGCCTTTGGCTAACAACCCTTAGTTAAATTTTTACTTTTCTTTCTGAGTCTAAGGCTTATGAACATCAGTTGCTGCAAAACTCATGGAAAAGTGTTTCTGGCAAACAGGCTTTAAAGGCTGCCTTTCTGTGCAGTAGAAGACATGACACTTGTGCTAACAAGAGACATATCACTAGGAAGCCAAGTGGTATAATGGTGCTAGTGTGTGTGATACATGGTGATTTTTCTTATGCCTTTTTCTATATGTGATTACATATTGTATTTCTTTTTCCTATGTAAAATTAGTTCTTATTGTCCTGGTTTTGGAGAAAAGCTTGCAACCCTGCAGACAGAGACCAGATTAAGAATCTGAATTTTGGGGGTGAAGATGAGAGATGATAGGTCCCTAGTGCAGGGTGAAAGTGCATCTCTTTCTGGTTTGTTTCTTCTAGACCTGGACAGAAGGCCAGGAGTATATTTTATCTCCATGAAATAATTTCTAAACAAATAGCAGTGTAGGAAAGAATGTTTTTTCTTAATTTTTCTAGTGATACCAAGGTTAAATTGGTTACAAGTAATTTTATCGTTAATTTAAGCTGAAAAATTATTTAAAATAAAATTTATTTTCACAATTTGTGTTGCATTTTATAGTTTATCTGGTTGGAATGTATACACACATTATTATTATTATTATTATTATTATTATTAGTAGTAGTAGTAGTAGTAGTAGTAGTAGTAGTAATAGTATAGCAGTAGAGGTTGTTTTCAGCCAAACCTTGAACTGACTGGCCGTGTGGTCAGATGATCTCCAGTGACTAATCAAGAGAAAGAGCTGGGAATGTCCATCAGGGAATGAAAGGGCAGGCAAAACATAACTTGGCTTGGAAGAAGATTTAGACCCACAATTTAAAGCAGTGGAACAAGTTCTGTAATTTTGTTTCCAAATATGTAAAAAAAGAGAATAGGTATTTATTCAAGCTGTTTTCACTGGTAAAGTAGTGCTCTCTTCTACAAACATGATTCAGAACCATTAAATTCTGGGCCAGATTTCATAGTTCAGTGACAGACATAAAAAACGGAATGTATGCAAAGGAAGCCAATGAAAATTAAATTAGCTAATCATGAGTTTCATACAAATTTGGTGAAAACACACTTTTTTTTCCTCTTTACTTCTGCAGTTATAATAATCTGCTTTTACACTGAAAATGCCAATAGAAGAAAAATATGTTGCTCAACAGTATGCTTTATCTGTTTACTAGAGATAATTGGCTGGAAAAAATGTATGCAAAAATGTGGTTGCTTATCAAGAGCTGATGTTTTATCTATTAAATAAATACTTGACAAGAATCTAACTGTGAATCTCTGCTGAGAAATTTAACACAACTGAGCATCTTCAAAGTTCTGTGATGCACAGCGGGAACTCCTTGCTGTCATCTTGTAGACATTATGTGAAGGACTCGTCAAGTCCTCAACATAATGCAAGTGGACAGATTTAAAAAATGTAACATGATTTTGTTTTAGTACCTTTCATTTCTCCATTGCATAAAAGCACTTTTGAAAGCAAGGAGCTAAACTCTAGTCATTGAGTCACTATATATCTTGAAATGAAACATCATTTTGCACTCAGCAATGGACTGAAGGGAAACTTGAGTACAACAATAGAATTAGGGACATAGAATCAGTCGGGAATTTAAACAGCTCTGTTCACTCTGTCTTATCCTTAGGTGTTCTTGCAAAAATGGCCCAATTTCCAGATGTGATACAGACTTTATGGAGGTTCTGAAATATTCTGATGCATTTTCCTTTTCTCATTTTTATAGCCCTTGAGTTTCTGGGAGCTGGCCAACACTGGAAGTGCCAAGATACCTGGAGAGATGTTGCTGTTGAGAAGTTTCCAGCTGGAATTAGAAGTGTTGGGAGTCTTGACAGACAGGCAGTTTTTGTATTGAATCTACTGCCATTTGCAGACTTCAGAGGTCTGAATCTCATTTATTCCAACCTAAGTCAGAAGAAGTGCTACTGAATTCAGTAGATGTGACACAAGATCAAATCAGTGTGAGATCTAAATCCATCCTTCAAAGGGTTGGATACATTTTTGTAAAGATTATTTGAAATTCAGCGTGCTGATCTAAACTGAAAATAAATCCAAAACTTTTTGAAGTTTTCCTGTTAGCTAAAGAGCTCTGTTTCACAAGAAAGAAGAAAGCTGGCAGAGGTATAAATGTTATCCATAATAATTTAAAAAATAACTTGGGGAAATTATAGTCTTTCTTTGATTTTTGAGTTGTCATTTCCACCTGGAGAAGAACAAATTTGCTGAGACAAATTAATCTAATTTGTTCTTGGTTCTTGGTTGTGTGAATGGGTTTTACAGCAATTTATGCAGAGGTGGATATGGACTCTGACCACTGTTAGGAAATACTCTGTGTGTTTGCTCATTAGGAAAACACAAAAATTACAGCAACTCCAGTGAATCTATGAGCTCATAGGCGGTGTTACCCCCTGTACAGACATTGAGTATTCTAGACATTAAGAATGGTGTATATCGCACTTAATCTTAGCTGCCAGTCAAAGCTGGCTGTGTTATCTCTAGTAGTCAATGAAAAGAGTGGCTCATCCCACCTACGTTGAGATGAGGCAGATCAGCTTTGGATGTGTCTGCCTCCACCCATACGACAGAGGGAGCCCTCACACTTCATTTATAAACAGCAAAGCTTCTTCCCAGAAAACCAACCATCCAATAAGAAAACACTTCTTGCAAGAGAAGCTTTGAACACAAAATGAAAGGAGAAAGATAGATACAGTGGAGACTCTTTGTGTCTTAATAATGCTAGTGAATTTCCATTGGTGGGTCCTCACATCCACCTGAGCAGCTGAGTGGTACAATGTAGTAGACTTAAATCTAGTCAAGATCAAACATATGATTTCTTCATAGATAATTCTGGGAAAGTGACAAACATGATCTCAAAGACAATGTTTCCCTGTTGCAGAACAAAGGTGGTAAGACAGGTACGAATGAGACTGGAAAGGACAAGAACGTTTTCTGTACCAAAATTCCAATTAGGTTACATTATAGTCTTTTATGGTTTACTGATTTACTGAGGCAGCAAAATTATGACAAATGAAGCTGGTTGTACTGCCATTACTGTAGTTTCCTTGTGGGTGTTTTTTCTAAATACATAGAAAATTATATATTTGGTATAAAACTAAAATTTAACACTGCACATAAAAGAAGTAAAAATTATTCAGCTTTCCAGAAATTATGTTTCTCACCCATGAAAATTCTCAGATTATTAGTTTTTTTTAACGAATATATGAATTTTTTAGTCTGCCCTTGCACAATATTTATCTCCCAGCCTTTTTCTTCTTCCTTCACATACAGAAAGAAGACCGCATTCAGAAGACAGCTACTAATAGTATGTGTGACTTGGAAATATGTCTTCGATATAGTCTAAATCCAAGTTTTTGTCTTTATTTCAATGTCTCAGTGTTTCTAGTTTTGGAATATTTTCAAGTTATATCAAACATAAGGCTTCCTTTTTATTTGACCTGATAGAAGGATTTTCTGTTGTACAGGGTGGATTTTGTCAGAAGCAATGTATACATCCTGCAGGTGAGAGAATTGCGTGGCTTCTCCCACCACATACTGAAATGTAAAAGGCCTATCTAGACTCCCAAAATCTTGTATTTCTCACTTTTATAAGCATTCCCAGCTCTCCTTAATGTTTTAACTGGTAAATTTTTTATTATATTTTAATAAGTTTATAAACTACTGTTGCTTGTTTTTAAGGTGTAATTTCCCATCACAGTGTGTACAATACAAATATGTACTTTCGTAATCATATTTTATTTAACATACATGTCAGTATATGTTACATTGGGCTTTACTGAAGTTGCGTGGACAAAGTTCAATCAAAACTTTGTCAAAAGAAAGCAGTTAAATCACTACAAAATACTGTTTTGGTCTTTTTCTTGAAACAAAATATATTGATCTGATTTGATAAAAGGTGGAATAAACTGAAATATAAACTCCTTAAATTTTAGTTTTTATAGGACTGGAGTTTCACATTCTAACAAGATCTTCCTCCAAAGCACAATACTTCAGAATTGCTTAGTCCTTCCTCTGCGACTTCCCATCATCACATCTACTGAAATGCTCTGTGAGGATAGGATTCTTCACATTTTGTTTTAAAGTTTCTTTTCTTTTGAGAGTGAATAATGCATAAAGCAGAAATGTGTGTAGGAAAAGGCACAGCCACTGTGTGCAAGTTTGACAGAACAGCAATTGGACTTGCATTTGTGTTGCATGTAATGCAAAGAACAGCCAGTATATCGATATAACTTTTCAAAATATAGGAAGTTGTAAAGTTTTTGGGTTTTGGCAGTACAATTTCTCCCTGCTGGAAGACACACAAAACCTAGCAAGTATTGCACGAGGCTGGGCTCACAGTCATCTAGAACCCTGTTACTCCTCCCTTTCTCTCCTGAGAAAGGATATCTGGTATTTTTAGGGTGGGTATGCAAAAGAATCTGAAACTTAACAAAGTAACAGGTCATTTGGGAAACTTTAAGCTGTGTTGCTTTTCAGTTTGGTTTCTAATCTATATTGCCCCTAGGTATTAGACAGACCTTTCCTGGAGTATTCTTCCTTCCTGGGGGTAATCTCCATACACCAAAGTGGTTATTTGAATTAGTGAGGAGGTATTCCGTGTTAACAGCAGTAGCATCAGTGTGGCTATAGAGAACAAGACATTGAAGTTGCTGTTTCTGGAGATGTTGTGTCACTAACAGAATGGACTCCAGTGGGTATCTCAGCTGGTTACACAAGGAAATTTTAGAAGGATATTTGCTGATACTGGTGAACAATGACTCTATTTATGTTGAGAGCATATAATCTTTGGCATCAAAGGAATCTGAACACTATGGTCTATATCTGAAGATATTTTATCTAAGTAGCTACCCCGCTTGTCCATCTCCACCAACAAACTTTCATGGTCTGTAGAAGATTACAAGAGAGTAACACTAATGAAAGCATAAGAGATGCTTTAAGAAATTTTAAAAAATACTGTAAAAGCTATTCTTATGTTATATTGTTATATTATTTACTTTCTACATATTTATTAACACACTGAACAGAAGAGTACATGATTATTGAAGTGTAAATAAGAAACAGTACTTTGATCCAATCAAAAAGTGAAAAAAAAGGCAAGTTTTTCTTCAATTCGTACATTTCTCCTTCTATAAGACTTTTTTTTTTTGATGATCAGCAACCTTTTATGACCAACATGATCCTCTTTCTCAATTGCCAAAATTGAGAGTCCGATGTAGATATAGATGTCCGCTCATCAGGATGGACATGTTGTGGCTAGTCCTAGATTGTCTGGGTTCTACTCAGAAAGCAGGTTAGGACACAGATTTATTCAAGTAATGTTGTGCTGGTATAGATATTCCATTGTTACCAACTGCATCTCCCTTTGATGAGCTGAATATTTCTATCTTTCAGTCTAACATCCTGATCTAATCTTATCTATGTGAGCACTGAGGCTGGGCTATTATAAATTGATACATTTCTTTTTATCATTTTTATTTGTCATGGTCTTTTAGCTATTTTTAATTCATATGATGTTATCACTATCCAAGCCCATATGAATCAACTTTTCAAGATATTGAAATAGATCAAACGCTCACTAGCTTCAAAACATATTGTTTCTTGTATGATTTCTCCAGTAACTGCTTTTGCACTTCCTAAGGCAATCATGTTCATCAGCAGAAACTATTCTCTGAGCCTATGCTCCTTATTTTTTTAACTTATTTAAATTTAATGATTCTTTTCAATGAAGTGTCACTACATGATTTCAAGATGGATAAAATTTCCACTTATGCCCTTTTGGATGTAAGAATTGTAAATGAGTGCCTGAGTGCAGCAGCCGGACAGCTGTATGAATGCGTAGCACTCGTTGGCTACTCACTGAACCCCTTTCAGTTTGTGAGTGCTCCACATCACTTTAACAAGTTCATATATACCATACTGCCATTTAGGAATTCCTAAATCAGTGATTATAGTTCTAAATACAGTTTCGGTATGCTGCATATGATCCTGTGTTATACTTCTTCCAAGGCCTTTCTGAATACTTCATCTGAATATTGGATTTGATGCTAGGAGAGTGTAAAAAAGATGAAAATGTTCATGTTTTACAAGTTTTTCATGATTTTAACTTTATGTCACTATTATATTTTTTCTACTCTGTGCAAGTGAATCATGACGGTGTTGCAAATTCTTCATACTGAATTGCAATATATGCATTTACATGCTACTTCCCTGACAGATGCTTAGAAGTACTTAATGCAGGTAAATGCGTCCTTGTCCAGGGTCTTATTTTTGTTTTCTGCTCTGTGGGATTGTTCTATTTCTGAAAGTGCAATGAAGCAGCAATGATCTTCCAGCATTCTTGTTTCTGTTTGGTAAGTACAAAGACTGATAGAAGCCTTCTATACTAAACCTCTGATGTGTTGAAAGTCTATGTCTTATAATGCCTTTCATAGAGAATTATATTCACAAGCTGCATCTTAAACCTAGCTGCTGTAATTCCTTCTGCACATCACAGTTACACCTTTCTAAATGAGTAAAATTAGTTCATTCCAATAACTACTGCTGTACCAATGCTTCTGTTTCTGTCACCACTAATGGTGGCCCTAGGTGGCAGTGGAAAAAAATTGCTATAATAGCTTCAGTGTGTAAGACTAATATATGATAACACGTTCAGGAAGAATGTGTATATTCTTCAGCATTGTGCACCAATCCTCTTATTGCTCTAGCTTTTCAGAAATATGTAAAGAAGAGTTTAGGCTTTAAAAGTTTGCTTACTCTAAATTAATTATATTGTAGCTGTATTGATACATAGACATGATTAATTATATTGTAGCTGTATTGATACATAGACGTTAACCCACTCACCTGAATGAAGAGTGATCTGGTTTGCTGAGTAAAAAGGAAAGTAAAGTCATAACAATTTAGATTGTTTACTCAAGCTGCTTTTCAGTAATAGTGAAGACGACTATTGAAATGAAATAACAATGCAAGCATAGTAATATGATAGTAAGCATTGGTATAAGGATGATAAAATAGATACATGTAGCTAAGAAAACACATACCAATGTTAATTGATATGGCTAAAAGACGACTATGAAATTATATGACAAGTAGATAAAATACAGATGGGAAGGATGTTTCTTTAAAACTGTCTCCCAGGTAATGTCTGTTGTTGCAAGTGGGACTAACTTGAACAGGCTTTCAGTACAAGAGGAAAGCAGTTCATTTAAGGAAACAAAGAGAAGTTACCGTGCACAGCCTGAGCTACAGTGATGTTCAGATCTCACTGCGTGCAGCCCAATTTCCATTGATCCCTCTGAGCTGTGTGGTGAAGCAGAGTTTCTCCATACACGTCCCGTCACTCTGAGAGCCATTATATGAGTAAATACTGACTCGACACTCAAGCTGGGATGTGCTCCTCTTTTCCTTGCTCCTTTGCCTCCATGAATGGTTATCATCTGCTCTGCTTTTCCTTGGCTTTCTTTACATAATCTGATTTTTTGGGGTGTTCCATTTTTTCATAACTGTAGGTGGGAAAACACATTAGAATTGTTGCACATGAAAATACACCTGCTATGACCAATTTTACTTTTTATAAATAGCATCAAGCCGCTTGCCTTAGAGGAAGAGATCACCTGGAGGTTGAAGTGTCAAAGGTACATTCTAGCGCGACGCTACAGACTCACGCTATCCTGCTTCTTCCTGGCTGACTCATGGCAAATGAGAAAACAAGGACTTCTACCAATAATGTCAACTTCCTCTTGATTGCTGTTAGCCCACAGTTTTCTATAATTTAGTAATAATAGTATGAGTAAATTAATTTTAACTTATCAAAACTGAAGCATATGATGGATGAGAAACCTCTAAAAAGGCTGTTCCAGGTTTCATTACCTGACAGTGTAGAAACTTAAATTTTTCTGATCTCTTAATAACAGTTTACATCCTATTACATGTTTTTTATACTTTAAAGTAAAGCTTTATTTTTCCTCAGTTGCGTACCCCAGACTTATAGATAACAAAACCCTCTTGGTCTTCATTTTACTTGACCAAAACCAAGCCAATTTCACCTAACCTCACCTCATATGATGGGGTCATTGCTCAGAGCATACCAGTACTTATTCTCTACATCTGTTCTTGTCTGAGTTCATTGTATCTAAATATGTGTGGTGATAGCTGTATTTTAAATTAGGCATCACATTGTGATGCACACAACATTTATATTTACCTAGTTCAACTAGAAACAGCTTGACTGAAACACCTTTTAATCATATTTTTCATAGCTGCTTCTCTTTGCTGGTTACTGCTTTTGCTGTGATTAAATAAATTACCTGTGTTTCTCTCCTTCTCCTTCAGTTCTAGCTGATGCACTTACAACCTATAGAAATTCCTGTTATTTAGTTAGTTCAGGACCTTGTATTTTGTTTTACCATTACATTTCTGTTTCTTTATATTTCAAGGTCATCTTGTTCTTTCCAGGTGTTATTCTAGTTATCTCTTGAATGGATTATCCATCATGGATTTGTGCTATTGGCCAGATTCTTAATTTGGTCACAGTTTTTGTGTTAAAGAAATTAATGAAAACAGTGAAATAAAAAAAAAATGCTAAAATGGTGAGCAAATTCAGTCAATAAGAAAATTTCTTGAAGGCTGCTTTTTCAAGCCAGTGTCAGATAATGTCCTCTCCCTATGTTTCCATTCCTTCGCCTCTGTTCCTACTGGCTTTTCTGTCTGTGGTCCTCGCTTCTGCATCACTGTCATTTCTGAAAATGGGCAAAGCAATCTGCTCTGTAGCACAGTGTCTGAACTTCTTTCTGGTTGATCTTTTTGAGAAATACAATACATTTGACAGGCTATTAAAACTTATATTTCGGATTTGTAACTTCAGACCCCATTTCAATAAAACAGAATATCTTCTGAGAGAATATAACTTCAGTAATTTCTTAACTTGATGGGCTACATTTTACAACAGCAACCAGATCTTTCATTTTTATTTAATGCAGAAAAATTCAATTAGTTAGTAACACTTAATGTCTTTCCACTTTCATCCCATGACTAAATTCTGTCCTGAACTTGTCTTAGCTAATTCTGAAGTTTTCATGCTGAACAATTTTGTTCCTTTCTGCTTAATGTTTTGTTAAATGATATATCTCAGCAGGCAGTTTCTGAGTTGAAGTGGTTTTATTCTACAGTCTTCTGGGTGATACAGGGCCTGTCAGTCAGAATGAAATCAGTATAATTCTCTGTGTTGCCACGCAAGTTCTGTATCCACTTAGCTGGGTTTTGTCTTTTCTGGTCATTAAAAACCAAAATAAATGTATTAAATGAAGAATTTGTGACAGGCCCTTCAAGAGGCCAGTTCAACCAGCAGGTATACACTTAGAAGGCAATTCTGCTCTTTCCTGAATATAGATTATAGTTTAGCTTGAAGGTGAAAGAATGACGTACCATATCAGTTAGACATTATGCTTGTATTTTGTCATGTTGTGGAGAGGATTTTAGGTTTTTTAGAGAAGTTTATTCCATGATAATGACAAGACATTTACATGTATTTTGAGCTATTTCTATGCCTTGCAAGTTAGCACTATATTGAATCTGTTCTTTAAGAGAAATGATGTATTTCTTTATATCAACAATAACAATTTTTGATAGGATTAAGACTACTCTTAGTAGTTTCTACATCTCAGAATTTTCACATATTTTTTCAATTGCCTTCAAGGAAACATGGCATTTTTAATTTTCTTGTTTGAAGGCATATGGTATCTGGTATGTGGGTAGCTGTATAAGGTAGGAAGATCAGAAGGAGCCTCTGTTAGCGATGCTACACCTCTGTAGTACAGCTAGTTAAAATTCAGGTTCCTAAAGAAAGTTGGCATTGTCTATACCCATATCTCTTCTCCCTTTTGGCTCTGAATGCTGAGTAAGAGAGATGGCAGAGCCCTTCTCTGACTCCAGCCCGAGCAGGCAATGGAACTGTCTGGCTGAAGAAGCAGAAGTTTAAAAGGAGCTTAGTGCATCCTGGGTGCAATACAATTGGAGACAAATAAAATACTCTGTGTTATTGTTAGACCTTGATGTTACTGGGCTGAATTTTTTTTTGAGTCACAGCTCAAAACAAATGAATAGATAGAAGCAGCCTCATTTTTTCATTATTTTAGAGCTGGATCATTACTAGTAGTTTCAATTATTTCATTTTTTGAGTTCATGAAAAGCATATTACTTAATAACATTCATATTTAATTAACTTTACTTCGAAAACCATTATCAGTGACTCATTTTCCTGTAAATATATCTGAGTCTTGGTTGTTGACAATGAATAACAAAATCACAGCAAACCGTATGATATGAGCAAAAAATACAGAAGATATGAGTAGGAGTTTGGTTCCTGTTTCCTGTTAATAGAAATCAAAAGCTGCTTCCATAATTTAGAAGAGAAATATTAGGTTTTTTTAAAACACCATGAATTGTACATGGCAGAAACAGCACTATCTGCAAAGTCAAACTTTGATACATCTGGTATGTTTGAATGATAAACAATAGAAATCTAATCTTTGGGGGCAGTCAGTCCTGTCATTCCTGAATCATAAAACCTCATGGGTTATTTCAAATGTGCAGGACAAGGAATTGTTATTTCATATGAAAATATTATTAATACTCAGAAAAATGAATAATTCAGAGCTGTTAATTTATACAGGTTATTTTCTTCTTTTCCTTTGCCTTTGTCTGGGGGATAATTGTCTGTAGATGAAAAAAAGGAAAAATATTTTTTACATTTGCATATATTCTGCTGGCTGTTTATTAGAAGAGTGAAGGTCAAGAAAGTTGATTTTGCAGACAGAGGGTAAGGTTAGCAGGGCTTGCATTGGTTCTTAGGTCTTCTGAGAATGTTTTCAACAGTTTTGGACCAGCTCCAAGCAGTGTTTTGTCCAACAAAGAGTCTTTATTCACCTGGCAACAGGAAGCGTTTTGCTTGTTAACCATGGTGTTGGGGTTTTTTTTGGTTGTTTTGTTATTTTTTTTTAAGGGGTACCCACCCTGAAAGATGACCCAAAATCTTGATCATGATGGGAAATTCTGCAGGGAGACTAAAAGGCAAAGACTTACGGTCCTTTTGGTAAGTTACAAAGTTTTCTTCTGCATTTCAGCCTTAGCTGTAGTTTCTGGAGTTCTGTTTTTTGTTTACTTCCAAGACTATGTTGTTGCAGTCCTTCAAAAAATATCCAAGGGACACAGAGTCATGTTATTTAAGGGAATATATAATGGAGTGTCCCAGCCAAAATTAATGACTTCTCCATGGATAGTACTGTATGATGAAAAGTTCCCATCAATGCCGAATCAAAAATTCTTAAGTAACTTGTGTTAAGAATGGACTAGTCATGATTACACTTTAACAAATAAATGAGAACATGCCTTTTGCAAATGGTGTGCTTTTGTCTACCTCACAGTGTAATCTTAATTTTGATCTGATTAATTTTCAAACAGCTGTTATTCATCCATGAGCTCATGTTCATAAAAAAGTAGATTAATTTAGTGAGGGCAATATAGCTGTATGATGTGAAGGGTAAACAGAACTATGTATCATTAGATTCAAATTTGAGTCTGTAGTGTTCTCTAAATAGTCAAAGATGAATTATCTTTGTGAATCTCTGTGCATGAGGTGTCTACAATTTTAATTTCTGACTTTCTCTCTTTAGGTGTGCTTGCTTTGGAAGAATTAAGTGTGAATTCTCACCTCAAGAGAGTAGGTCCTTATCTAAGCAACCGCAAACAAAATCAAAGTATACAGTAGCTCAGGCTATGAAAGCTAATGGAGAAGAATGGTGTACAAAACATGAAGTACCTCCTTAGATGACACACTTCTGTCTCATGACGGAAACACTGAATGATGCAGAGAGATCCCAGCAATATAAGAATGAGCATTAACCTTCTGTCTATGGGATAGTCAATAACATGGCTAATGTGTTTTTAGTTCTGGATGTGGTGTGCGTAGCATCAAAATTACCAATAATGGCGACATGAGCTTTAAAAGCACTTCTCTGAAATTACGAGGAATAGAAAAGGTAGAAGCTAGACAAGCCAGAAGAATTTCATCAGGGATTCATCAGAGACGATATACTTCCTGTTGAAAGAGGAAATAAACATTCCTTTAGTGAGTGAGAAGGGTCCTTGAAAAGAACTAAATGACTGCAACTTTCTTGTATGCTATCTTTATTATATTTTTGTTAAAAGTAGTAATTACTTGATTTGAAACTCTGGAGTGATTTGTCAGAATTGGTCTGATAAACATCATTAAACATTTCTTCTCAGTGGTTGGTAGAAGAACTGAGCAACACTAGGACTTTGAATCCTTTGGGAGGAGTAGTAGTTTAAGAATATGTAGAAGATAAGTAAACGAGGGAATTTTACATAGCTTTCATCCTTTTCCTTTCTTTGCCACAGTTCATTAGCCTGAGGCATCATTGTAAGAAAAATTAGGCTACTGCAAGATTTATTGGCTGTCTGCATGGTTTTATTTTTTTTTAGTGTGCTTACTTGAAATATTGAAAGAGGGAAATGAGAAATGTTTTCATGCTTTTCCTTTTCTTAGAGCTTTGAGGCTTCTGTTTCGGATACAACCAGAAAGGTAATAACCAGCTATTGCAATGGGTAGGGTGCTCAGTGGAGAGAGAGTCCAATACTTGCAGGGAAGTTTGCCTACAAATCTGAAAATCTTGTTTCTGAGGTTACAACCAATGTGCAAGCCCATCTTGCTGCTGGGAAACTCAACAAAGGAGATGTGTTTCTGAAACCAAGAAATTTTAGTTTTGAGAAATTCTGGTGAAAACATTTGTTGTTGAAAAATTCTCACACAGGCTGCTGTCTACAGTCTACAGACTGCAGAGATGTGTTGTAGAAAGTGCACGTTGAGGCTTGTCTGTTTTATTTAATTGCCTCTGGGACTGATTTTTTATTAGGAGCTTGGGGAATACATGGTCCGTTATTTTAAGAATATCTCATTAAGATACAATAAGCCAAGCACACTTACTTGATTAGCTGCCCTGTAGTCTCCTAACATTGACAAAAATGAAGCTGAATGCTTGCAGATTGCCTGAGATATGTTTGATCAAGTTCTTTCCCGGACACAAATGAGCTGAGCCCGGGACCAGAGGCTGATAAACCACCTTGGAGTTTTCTGATTAGAAGAATAGGAATTACTGTAGTCATGAGCGGCAGGACTCAAAGGCATCCTAGACTCAGACTAGTATTTTCCAAAGTACACATGCAATGTGTGAATCTGATTATCATTCTGCATTTTGCTTTTAAAATGTGTATTCTGAAGAAGCCAAAAATAAATTTATAAGTTTTCACCTTACCTTTCTATCAGTCTCCCTAAGTGTCATGGGATGGACAATCATAAACTAAAGAGCACCACTGGCACATGAAGAATTTGTGGATGGAATAGCAGGGATGACCAGCTTGAGAATTGTTGCCAATAAATAATACTTCTTTTTTTTTGTTAAAAATGGTTGTTTAACCCACAATGTGATTCATAAATAACCAGGAATGAAGTAAGCAATTTGGTTCATTCTTTTGGACATGTGTACATCAGAGAAGCCAATGTAGAAAATGACCATAACTCGTGTGCTGATTTGTGGGATTTTAAAAAAAATACATTCAAAGAATACTTACGTCCAGATGTATCCTCTACCATCAAAGTAGAGAGTAGTTTAAACTTTTGCTCTCAGACAGCTTTTCCACCATGTTTACAGGATTCCATCTCTGTTAAGACAGGAGAAACTTGGAGAAACTCTCAGAGATATATTTGGCAATATATTTTGGAATGGTTTGTATAGGAGAGGGAAATAGCTCATCAGCACACTGTGGAAAGCTATTATGAACAGAAGCAGACAGACCTAGACATCATTTAACATTAATTGAAAGCAAAAACCCCCAAAGTAAAAGTAATAGTAAAATTGTCAACAATGAAAAATAAATATTTATTGAAAGTCAGGCCTAGTCATCATAAACAACAACCAAAAAGAGAATAAAATAAAGCTATTCTAAACCAGAAAGCCTCTGCTTGATTTTTTTTTTTTTTGCAGATACAGTGTCACCAATAAAACATGAAGACAGAATTTTCTTTCTTCTTCCCTTGCTACAAAAGTACAAGCAAATGGAGGCATAGGACATTTTCAATGTGTTTTAGAAAGACCTCCAAATGGTACAAAAAGTCAGCTTTGAAAAAAGAGGCTTTGGAGGAAAGAACTCAATCCGGATATCCACAAACAAGCCTACAAACTAAAACCTCAGGATAATATAAAATAACTGCAGAAATCATTGATGTACCGCTGAGTGCTGGAGAAGAAATCTCCCCCAGAACCATGGGAAATGTAACTCAAAATTACCTCTGACATCTGCCTGAGTGACTAATTGGTTTGGAAAGTTTCTGGTCTCAGATTGAAGACACTAACGAGGTCACTAATTGTGGCTGTACACAGAAAGTGTCCCCTTTTTAGAGCACATCCATTTGAAAGACCTTTCTTCATCATTCTGTCCATGCTTACATCTGCAGCATAAAGCAGAGGTTACTTCTTATTAGCTGGGCCAGTTAAAAAGCATCCTTTAAAAAAAAAAAATCTCCTGATACCTTTTTGAAAAATGGATAGATTACACAATGCTGTTGACCTCAAACTCAGATGAGCTTAATTTCATCATGCTTGTTCTTGCATTGTTCAATTTCTGTTGCATATAACAATGGTGAAGAAAGAAATGAATGGCAGCCATCACTCATCCTAAGCCTGGTAGACTATTCAAAAGCCTTTTGTGGCACAAGTAAACTAATTCTGTGGCAGACAACAGAAATATGTCTATGCTCTTGTAAAATAACCTGGGTCATTTAGAAGCACTATTAACAAACTAAAGATGTCAAGAATGGATTATTTGGGCTGGTCTTACCAGAATTATATAAATATGAATGACACTTGCTTCCTGAATGTACTGAGATGTGAAATGCAACAACAAATATTCCAATCAAAACTACTGAAGAAGTATGTCTTAAAATGTACAAGTCAAGCCCAAATGCTCTGAAAATCATTGAGAAAACTCATTGTCCTAAAAGAGATGCTCTGAGACCTGCTGATGAGTTTCCTGATCTGGACAGCATTATTTGTGTCCATATAATATCACTGTCCTGAGTATGTAAGACAAACACTATTTTCAGAGCCTTGTTTCACTTAAGCAATCTAAGAGCATCAGCAGCCACCTGGTAGTCTCTCAATTCATGCACTTTTGCTGGGTTTGAGCTATCAAAGCCCAGCAAAAATTCAGCAGTAAAAGGCAAATGGGAAGCTAATGAAGACAGGTAATTTCTGTGGGGACTCTGTAGTGTGACAGTGGCTAAGGGATCATTTAAAGCTTCAAACAGAAGTTTCCAGGAATTGGTCTCCTCCTGGTGTGTAGACCATACACCTACCCTATATGAATAACTCAGTCTTGGTAGAAACTGTGTGCTAAAGATTTTATCTGCTTTCCCCAGGCACAGTCTTGGCAACTGAAATGCACAAAAAAATGCAAATGGACACAGGGGCTTGAAAGCAGCTTTCAAGTGGAAATGTAAAATTTGACAGAACAGTCTCAGTCCTTATTGTTTCTTTTTCTCTCACTGGATGAAGGGGGCAGTTCGTTGGTTTATGCCAAAGGAAGCTGGCATAAGTCAGGGCTAGATCAGCCTGGCGACAGTGCTGCTCCTGGGTGCTAGCTGTTTTGGCAACACCACGCTGAGTGACATGCAATGTCAGTTCAACATGGCCTATAGCTGGGACCCATGGATCCCATGGCACGCTAGTGGCATTTCAGTGCTCTGGCATCCCTGACAGGGAGCTGACTGACTGAAAGGCCAGGAAGGGCATTAATTACATTATTACCAAACTATCTCTAAAAAAAAAAAAGTGAGAGAGGGAAAAAAAGAGAAATCTACATGGCACAAACCTGCTTCTGTTAGTATGAACCCATTTTCTGTATGGTTTTTATTTGTTCAGTTTTTAAAGAAAGTGTAAATCAAGAAAATTTGGTGATTCGTTAATCCTTCTGATTTTACTACTATTTGTGTTCCCCCTCTTTCACCCTAGATTTTATGTTCCTTAACTTGTAAAGCTTTTAAATTTGAGACTTCTTACCAAGTTGGCTTTCTACAAGATCCCAAAGACAATAAATTCCTGTGTTCTAGGTAGTTAGATTTTGCTTTGGATAGTAGAGTATTTGACTCTGTTGTATATTGTGAGTTACAGGTACGAATGTTTTAAATTATTGAATAATCTCAAACCTTACAGAAAGTTTTAAACTTTGTAATAAACTGATAGTTAAACAAATACATTCCAGTTATCATCATAACCATTTGAACTGAAGACTATAGGTTATCATGTCTAAAATTACCCTTTCATGGTCTGACTTAATCAGAAGGCTCTTTGGTAAAGGTAAGCGAATATATATATATATACATATACACACACACACATATATATATATATATGTTTTTTTCTTTTGCATGGCCAAGAACAGGGCTAAATTATCCAATTTAATGTACACAGGGCAGTGTGCTGTATTCTTTTTGGGCTGGATTTATGCATCAATGGCGCGTGTAAAGGGACAGAACTGTGATAGGAAGCGTGTCAATCTCTCAGGCTCATAAGTGAGCCAAATAAATAATTGTTTCTTTATCTATCTTCTATCTATTTCTCTATATTTCTATCTAGATATAAAATAACTCAGAAAACTGTCATATTATTATGTGATAGAATTTTCGTAGTTCCTAACACATTCCATTAGCGGTGTCATACTTGTTCCACATAACGTCTGATACAATGCATTAAAGGGAATTTATTTTAATTACTTCACAGAAGTGAGATGACTTACTCTTACTCATTATAGGAATATATAGGAGAATCTTGAAACCTTTGTAGACAGAATGTACAACTATTTAGTCTTTATTTCTTTTGTAGCCCCTTCAGATGTCTTATGTCAAAGGACTGCAAGCAGATCAAAGATATTAATTTACAATGTAAGACCTGATATTTATGACTTACTGCAATTCAGGGGTAAGGTGTCTTTGAGGATATTAGCTATGCTGTTTCCACTTATTGTAAGGAAGTGGATAATCAAATTCATGCACACCAAGTTGACACTGTGGTCACTGTTTGGTTGATATATTGAAATGCCTTAAGGTAGATGAGACATCTACATAGGACTGGCAGATATGATTTGGGTTCTGCACCCTTCTGAAGAGAAGCTGGAGACCAGATCAGGCCAGGCAACTTGGCATTAGGTGACACCAGACATTAGGTGCCTACAAGGTAGGATTTAGTTAGAGATTCAAATATTTAAACACAGGTGTCTATGCATAAGCAAGGCGCCCAGACTCCTACTACAATCAATGGAGCACTTGTCTGTAGAGCAACGGAAGCTAGAGAATGCTTAATAGCAATAGAGACTGCTTAATATCAACCTTATGCATGGGCTACATAAAAAGAAGCATGTCCAGCAGGTCAAGGGAGGTGACTTTTCCCCTCTACTCTGCTCTCGTGAGACCCCACCTGGAGTATTGCATCCAGCTCTGGGGTCCCCAGAACAAGGCAGACATGGACCTGTTAGAATGGATCCAGAGGAGAGCCATGAAAATGATCAGAGGCCTGAAACACCTCTCCTATGAAGAAAGGCTAAGAGAGATTTGGGGTTTAGCCTGGAGAAGAGAAGGCTTTGAGGAGACTGTATTGTTGCCTTTCATTATATAAAGGTAGCTTATAAGAAAGTTAGAGACACACTTTTTACCAGGGCCTGTAGTGACAGGACAAGAGACAATAGTTTTACACTGAAAGAGGGTATATTTTAATTGGATATAAGAAAGAATTTTTTTATGACGGGGTTGGTGGAACACTGGAACAGGTTGCCCAGAGAAGTTGTGGATTTCCCATCATTGGAAGAATTCAAAGTTAGATTGGACGGGGATTTGAGCAACCACATCTAGTGAAAGATGTCACTGCCCATGGCAGGGGGGTTGGACTAGATGATCTTTAAAGTTCTTTTCCAACCCAAAGTATTCTGTGATTCTATGATTCAAAGTAGGCAGCTGCTGGCTGGTCATCTGACAGTCACAGGTTTCATTGACTATTGGCTAAATCTCCATTGACTGCAATGGGCACTTGGGCCTACATAAGTTTATATGTGGATACATATATTTAACTTTAATCTACTTTGACTTGAATTCTACCCATTTGAGTCTGGACTGGTCCAAAGAACCAACTGCAAAAATGTCACTGGAAGCCTGCTCTGTCTGACAGCTCATGAGCTATGTCTCTGCAATGGGGCAGATGTGTTCAGTGGGTTGTACCCTGTTCTGGGTCCCTCCATCATTCAGACCAATAGAAATCACTAAGATTCCTTCCCCGCTCATGGCCAGGATTTCCTTCCAGCGAACAGATTGCATGAGAAGATGCAGTGTATCTAGGTCTCTGATTATACATCTGTGGCTGGATGTGCTATGGAGTGCACTGCCATTTGGTTTAACAGTTGTGGGGATAGAAAGAAGTGAACAAAGTAAACTGTTCTGTCTGTGTTTTGTCAATTTATGTGCAGAAGAAATACTAGAAATACAGGACGTAAAGAAAATGTGATGAAATATTCTCACTCAAGAAATACATTTTGCTTTTTCCATGACCTATGTAGATTTGAGATTGATGATTTATAAGCAGGAGGCACAAGTTTCTAAAAGAATGTACCTTGAGCTTGAGATCAAATATGAAAATTTTAGCTCTGAAGAAATGTGCAGGAGAAATCTAACCGTCTGACTACTTGGAAAGAAGACTGTCTGCCTATGTACCCTCCCATTATGTTTTTGCCAGGAGGAAGAGATTGTTTTTCCCTTCTACAGAATAGAAGCATGGAATCATGGAATCAGAGAACAGCCCAAGTTGTGTGGCGGTGTGCTCCCCCCTTGTCTCTGACTCCCCTTTCTTTGGCCTCATTCAAGTGATAACCACCTGTGGCGGTGGTGATAGATGTGTCTGGTTATGAAGGATGCACCCACTGGATGTACGGGGAGACAGATAACAATACAATAGCCAAGGGCTATTGTGGAATGTGCCCACCTAAGCACAGTGGTCAGTATGCAAATAGAGTCAATTACCTTACGCCCATAAATAACGAGCAGTCCAAGAGCCCTTTGAGGTCCCCTGCAGGGCAGCGGGTTGCACGCCAGGATCTCCCCTTGAGCAAGGACATCTCTTAAGGTTACTCCTCGAGGTTGAGAGATTCCTTACCACAACAGATTCTCGGTAAGTGGCTAACAGCATGCTAACTTTGAAATCTTAGCTAAGTGGCATAAAGGATTGATTGCGCATATATAATCCTTTAGACATAAACCATTGACCAAGTCTGGGACTAGGATTGGATCCAGCCCCACGTAGACTTCTCTCTGAGGGAGTTTTGAAAGCAAGGGGATCTTTTCTGAACCTCATGACTCAATGGGAGGGTCTCCCTGACAGTTTTGTCTGACCCTGTCCACCATGCAGTAAATAATGAAGTGTACTTTGCCATCAGATCTTATAAACTATTGTCACATTTACCACTGAACTTTGTTAACTCACTGTTTCACACCAATAACTCAGTGATGGAGTGTCCATCATGCCCCTGGGGAGGTTCTTCCAGCAGATGATTGTTCTTACTGTAAAAAAAATTCTTTTCTTATATCAAGATGAAACCTCTTCTGGTGCAACTTGTACCCATTACCTCTTGTCTTCTCCACGTGGCTCCTTGTGAAAAGAGAGCCTCCATCCTCTTTGTAGCTGCCCCTTAAGTACTGGAAAACTCTGATGATGTCCCCCCTTGAGACTCCTCTTCTCCAGGGTGAAAAGACCTAACTCCTTCATAGGGAAGGTTTTCCAGCCCTTTGATTATCTTTCTGGCCCTCCTTTGGATGGTCTCTAGTCTGTCCGTGTCCTTTTTGAATTGTGGGGGCCAAAACTGGACACAGTACTCCAGGTGTGGCCTGACAAGTGCTGAGTATGGGATGATCACATCTCTATCTCTGCTAGTGATGTCCTTGTGGATGCAGGCCAGGACCTGATTTGCCTTTATTGCAGCAACACACTGCTGATTTATGTTCAGCTTGTTGTCCACCAGTACTCCCAGGTCCCTTTCTGCAGGGCAGCTGCCCAGCTACACAGATCCTAGCCCATACTGAGCTCTTCAATTACTCTGTCCCAGGTGGAGGACCCTGCACTTCACTTTGTTAAACTCTATACAGTTCTTGTTTGCCCACTAAAAGTGTTTTATCTTATCCTGATGTGAAATAGGGAAAATTTTAGACTCTCAGAAAGTTGCGTGGGAAGGGAAATGACTGTCCTTCATGCCTTTTTTCCATCTGCCTTCACCTTTATGACTGTGCAAGTCCTATTTTCCCATTTCCTGAAGCATGAACAGTACTGAACATATTGCGCTTTGACAATCGTAAGTGAAAATGGGAAAACAAGCTAAAAAAGTCAACAAACCAGTCCTGTCTCCAACTCTCTACACACCCCCTAAGTTTCTTTCTACTATGGTTTGGCTCCTTCTAGAGAGGATATTTTTACTCACTCTCTTGTCTACGTGATAATGAAATAACCTCTCCCCTGGCATTTCAGTTGCATTCACACTGTAGTTAAAAATGCGTATGTGGAAGGGATCAAGAAAAACTTATCTGTCTATCGGTCTGTCTCTCTCTCTGTTGTTATTCCAAATGAGTAAGAAAACAGAGGGAAGAAGGGCTTGCTCAGCTTGTTTGTATAATCTACACATTGTGCTCCTCATCCTTTTTTAAGAAACCACAACTTGGTGAACTGTAATGTAAGTTTGTAATTTTCCTCTTAATGTTATTGTATTGTTTGTAGAAAAAGAAAAAAAATTGTATTGGACTGGAAAAAAATGTTTGGTGTTTTTTACCTGTCTCTGTGAGGATTTTGTTATTGTGGGGCAATAAAGTTCTCTATGAAATAGTGTGACAGGAGTGACTCTAGTTTTCCATCATACTTAAGCAAAGAGTGTGCATTGTAATTATGGAAAACTCCTCTACATTGATTTGGAACATGATGAGAGTAATGCACTCTTGTAGGTATGATCTCTTTTTTGCACGGACCTTGGGTCAGAGAGCATTTTTTATGGTTACAGAAACAAAATTTATCTGAAACCTTTCCTAAAAAAAAATGGTTTCCATCAGTATGATGCTGCCAGAGACCTTCTTTAGTAACATCAGATGGAAACAAAGTGTGTGAATTTGAAAGGCTTTCATTTTTCTCAGTATACACCCATTAAACTCTGCATAGGCTTGAACACCAGAGAAGTCTTTCTTTTCTTCCTGCCTCAGGCCTTAACATTGCACTCTCTTCCCATAGCAGACACCAGAGTGGGGTGTAAAAAAGGACAAAGTCATATTTCAGTGTAATCTCAGAGAACTCAATAATATAAGATTTGTTATCAGTGCACATTTATTAATGTTGTTTTCATTTTTCACTGCAGGAGTCAAGCTGAAGTATAGATACATGGCTCACATTTAGACAGGCACCAATTTAATGCATCTTGCTGTGTTCAGTTTATTGATATGCAAGCCGATGTTATTTATAAAACAAGACATTTAAAAGTAAGACATAAAGTAAGACATATAAATTCATAAAATCTTTGTTCTTCACATTTTTGGTGAAACTGCTTTTCTTACATGCATATCCTTGACCTGCCCCTTTCTTTTCCATTTGCTGTTGATGGGGAAAAGGGTAAAAATTATGATAGTGTATGGATCATGGATTTAAAAAAAAAAAACGAACAACTTTAAAAACTGGAATCAAGGTGTTAGGTACTAGACTGGAGAGTAAAGAATTGACAAAGCACTCTTATTAATGCAAGAGACTGATGGTGAAAGGTAATCAGAGGGAAAAAATAGGGATAATCTCTAATCCTTGTCATATGCTTTTTAAACTCAAATTACCTTAAGGCAAAATTGTTCTTGTGATTTCATCAAGAAATACTCAGATCAAACTGTAACTAACTAAAAATAAGATGATCTGTCTTTCCATGTGTGTGTGTGAGAGAGAGACTTTGCATTTAATTTCGGTTCTTTGCATTAGAATAGCCCTCTAAAGTACTTCGTAAGGTGAGTTAAACATTCCAGCATCACTATGAGGAATCAATATCTTCATTTTGCACAAGGAAAGATGGAAAGACATTAAATGAAAGTGTGTCTCCCAGGGTCTGCAGAAAATTGTAGCAAGCCATGGGTATGATTTCTTGTCTGGAGATCTTGATTCTCAGACCTATGGTTTTTAAACCTGGACTTTTTCTTTGCTATGTTTTTGAATGTTAATAAAATCTTTTTTTTTTTTTTTAAATGTGTTGTTTGGGAGAGGACAGTTAAAATGGATATTTCAATGTCTTCTTAAGAATGTATTTATGCCAACACAAAATATATACCCCAAAAATATACCAGATCTGGATTCTGGGAATATGCCATGAACTGCAAGCTTGCTTATGCAGAGAACTTTTATGTAGTGGGATCTTGTCAGGATAAAAATAATAGATTAAAATCTTTCTCTGTTTATGACAGTAGAAACAATGAAGAATTTAACAGAGCTTGTGCCTGGTCTATCGGTCATCCTCTGATACAACTCTGGTACAACAAAGATGAAGAGCTGGCATTAAATGAAGTGCTGAAAGGAACTACAAAACAAAGAACAGAAAGTTCGTCTTAATTTATTAATATGATATATTCCGGTGTGTCATTTAGTTTCACTGTCTACTACATAAATTCCTAAGTTGGTCTTCAAAATGGATGGTGTTCAGGAAAATAGAAACAAGGAATTCCTTTTTCTTTTTATTTATTTTTTACATTAGTAATGATAACTGAAATTGTTGGTTGTGTCACCAACTCACAAGCAGCAGCAACTGAAAACCATTGCTGAGTATCAAAGAAGTTATTCCATTGCTGCCTGCTATGTCTGTCAGGTTTTTTTGTAATAGACCATGTATTACCATTTGATGATTCTTATATTATAAAAAATATTCTTTTACCTTTAAAATGAAATAATTTTGCTGTAGCCCTGAGTTTAAATAGGGCTAGTAAAGTCACTTTAACACACTTTATGTTACAGGGGAACTGTCTGAGTAGTGCACAGTTTGTAGCACAAAAATAAAATTGGCTGTTTGGGATGAGGAAGGCGAAGAAATTTCTAAAGCTTGTAGATCACCTTTTAAATATTTAAAAAAATTGGATGTCTTAAATGTTATCATTTTCCTGAGATGCTTAACATATTTGATTACATTTAGTCATTATTTTATGATGATTAAAAAGGTTTTGTCTGTCTCTGCTGTCCTCTGTCTGCTTTAGTCCTGACACAATGGACTGCAAAACCAGAATTATTTTTATTATCTGCTGAAAATATATTTTTGCCCTGCAACCTTAATTTCTTTTTGTATCTTTTTCTCTCTCCTTTTTAAACTCAGTACTTATACCCAGTGAAGTATGAATAAGTATTTTTATTTTGAAGATGAAATTTCAGATATTACTAGCAATCCAGCTATAAAACTAAACAAATTTATCATTTTGTACATTACTCTTGACAAAGTTTGAATTGCTTTTGTCTTTTTTGTTAAAAACTTTAGTTTTAAATTAGTTTTCAAAATATGGTGAAACTGCTTATATTTCTAATTTTTAGCTGACTATTCATGACAAAGAAAAGAAACTAATTCTACTGAAATCTTCACACTTGTAGTTTATTTTATGTATTTGTTGTTTCTTTAATGTGTATGGCTATGTGATTATGCCATCAATTTAAATATGTTCTCCCAATATGACCTCTAGTGAATACAGATGGTATCTCACTCTTAACAATCAGCCATTCTTAAATCTCTTGTGAAGACACCTTTGTTACCTGATCAAATGTTCCAGAATTACCCTGCTTTTTAAAAAAGTTGGTCAGTCTTCAAGCAGCAGTTTCAAAAAGGATTTTTCTTTTTGTTTTTGAAAATATCTGTCCCACTGAAACTAATGATGTATGAATTTTAACTAAGTTGCAACCTGGAGGGTTTGTGAAGTCAAGGGAGGGAAGCAAAGTCAGGCAAAATCAAGGAAAACCTTCACAATGTTCAAAGGCATGGGCAGCAGGTTTGACTCTAGGTTTCAGGCCATGTTTCTGCACATGCCTGTGGGACTATATCTATGTAAGCTGGTAGAGCAGAACACTAGCAGAGAAACTGAAGAGCAAAACTGTTGATGTTGTAAATGTGACATCCAACCTACATGTATGTCAGAGGCTTTACTTCACAGCAGCTCCAGTTTGGTCCCATGGATCTATTATCAGTTAGGGTTTGTTCGGAGGGGCCTAGACCTATATCTTCTGGTTTCATCCGAAAGGCACCAATTTGTGCAGTGCAAGACCAATTTCAGTACAAAATGAAGCATGGTGGAAGATGAAGAAGTTTTCTTCAGAAGTGTCATCACAGTCTGAAATAGGAACGTGCTCTAATACAGGTAAAGGTGCACTCTGCATTGCATCTCTTGAACTGAACTCAGGAATTTGGTAAGCTCTGTGATGGTGGTTCTCGCCATATGCTCTTGCTGCAATGGAAGAGCTTACAGCACAGTTCTGTTGCCTGGAAATAAAGAATTTAGCCACTGATTTCTCATCCCATTTCTCAATATCCTGGCCCACATCAAAAGTGCATACAGAATTCTGTATGCTTTTCTATTTCTGTCTTCAGAACCATAACAACAAAAACCTACTCAAGAACAAATGCATGTATCATCTCCTACCTATTGCCACTTTGCCCTTCTACTCCTTATTTCATTGCTTCCAATCCTTTCACTATCTTCCTTTGCTTCCTCAATACCCACCTACCATCTGACCACTTACTTTATTGGTTGTCTATTTCTCCTTAGTCCCCAACTACTTCTCTCAAATGAATTCCTGTTGAGAATTTTATTATTCCTTGCTGCTTTTTCTGTAGTCCTATTCCTTATTACAGCTTTCTAAAATATCACATAACGTTCTCACTTGTGTTTGCATTTTACCAGACAGAAGGTAAATTTAACTAGTGGTAGTTACCAGAAAGAGGTTCTTTTGCGTTTAAAGATGGAAAGTGTATTGAGCATTTTCTAAATCCTCTGGAACTCCTAAAATTAGTTATTTGGTAAAGACCGCAACTAAAAGACTCTATCAGTCAAAGCGGTGACAAAAACACATGTTTTGAATTCTTGGGCATATGCATTTTCTGGCCCGCTGGGTTGTATTTCCTGAAGTTTTCACCCTAGCTAAGGTGCTTGCATAAGTTATTTTTAGCTGACTTTAAAAAAACGTTCTTCTGATACTTTTAATTTTTTATTGTTTGCATTGTGGCAACTTTTAATACATATCCCATTCCTATAAATTAGTGACTGCTGGAGTTTAGATTAATGAACTCTCCTTAGTTATTTCCTTTGCATTTTGTTTCCTGTATAACTTTGGAGATGATTGCTAAAATAAATTACATGTACACGCAGTGGCTTTAAGTGCTTTTCTTTCTTTCCTGCTGTGGTGACAAGTGCCTCATTCAATTGTTTCAAAATGAATGTCTTAAGTGGCTTTTCTCCTTTTTGAGTGTCCTCCTCAGTTAAAAACTTCACTGAAGCTAAAACTTTGATTTGTAGGATCATTTCTGTTCATTAGGATTTACTGCAGGAATTTTTTTTTTTAAAAGTTATTTCCCAATAAGTAATGGCTTTAGTTACATGGTCCTGGAACAACTTGCAAATGCAGCTTCTCAACCTTATTGAATTAAATGTACCAGGTCTACAAAATGGCATCAAAAATCTTTTTATAATTTATTTTTGGGATAAAATGGGGACTAGTCTGTATTATGAGAAGTGCTATCTCCTCTGTAATAAGAAAAATGGCTTCACTCTCTCAAACCCAGGGCTGTATTGGAAAAGAATTATCATCATTTTACTTTAAAAAAATCCTGCCATTTCAGACTGTATCACAGATCACAAGCAACAATAAAGCAGAACAAAGAAGCTCATAATGGGAATTTTTTCCTCTCTGGACTCATCATGTTTACACAACATGTTGCCAAATGCAAAATATTGCATTTTCAAGTATGTACATTTTAAATATTTATGGATAGTGAATAATTCCTTTTAGTAAGAAATAAAACCAACTCCTGATCCTTTAGCACGCCACAGTTATAAAACCATTATTCAAATTCATTATTCCAGCTGTTAAATGAAAATCTCTGCAATGGCTTTTTACAATTTATTGAAACGTTTCTAATGTAGATGATCAGTTCTGACAGGTTTATGAGATTTGAGTGGTGGCAGATGAAAGATGTGCAAGTAAATTTCTATTTCCGTGATCATGAGTCCTACCAACGGAGAACATGAACAGAACTTTACTGGTCAGTGCTTTCTAAACAAGTGCAGTCATAAGAATGCTTAAATAGTTAAGTTGCCTTTGATACAGTAATAACACATTGTTCTTTTCACACAGTTTTCAGATTTCCCTTTGCTATTTTAATACAACAGATGCATATTGTGCCAAGAATTTGCTTCTTTTTCTGACTCATCATTTAATCTTTAACTTATGTTGCAGTCATGATTTAGGTAACTTTCTGATATGAAAATGAATTCAAGAAGAGATTTTGATATTGCTGTAGAATAATTAAAAAACTGGCTAATGATGAATGAGACTACAACTGATTTTAATTTTTTAATAAAGTTTTCCTTGACTTTTGATATTTTGTGTATGAGTAGTTAGATGTGATGACAATAACAATATGATGACCAGCAATGTAGCAACATAAAAAGGCCAGTGAACTTTTTATGTTGGTTTAAATTTTTCCAGGATGATGTTAAAAGTCTTTCTTCACTTAAATGCCTTTTCTGGGTTTTTTGGCTTTTTTTATTGTTGTTGGCTTTGTTGTTGTTTGTATTGGTTAGACTGGATTTCCCAAGTTTAGTTTTGGTTAAACACTGCTGTATTCACTTCAAATTCTAATATTCCAACATAGTGTCGTTTTGGAGCCTACTTTTACATGCTGATCCATCTGAGCTGTTTTGTGAGGAACTGCATTGATTTTATGTAGGCATAAGAAGGTAATCAACAGACCAAGCTGCAATACCAGTCTCTTTTTAGTTTGTATTAAAAATCGTATTTCAGATGTTTATCTGCTATTTTAGGAAAAAAGAAAAAAAAGGTAGGTAATAGTTATACAGAAAACAAGAAAATGCAGGGATTTTGTGACCAAGAAAAGCTCCCTAGTGACACATTGCATTGGTAAAACTATTTTTCTACAACTTTTTTGCTCTTTTCATCACGGTTAGTTCATATCTTTTCTTTATACTATGATAAAACATTACCCCATTAAGTTTTCAAATGCAAACATTCAATAATTAGCTCTAGTATCAATGGAAACTAAAAATTACAGGCAGCATAAATTACTTTAAGCTCAACTGGCCTATTTTTTAAGCTTGCATTAGTATTAAAGTTTCTCATTACAATTGAAATTATTTTAATGTGACATACTGAATTATAATTAATATAATTAGAAAGAATAAAATATTATTCAATGACTGTTTATTCAATAGAACTTGTTCCCATAGAAACAAGGAGCAAAAGATTCAATTTTCTCAGGTTTTATGGCAAATAAATATTCTTCTGCTGTGCATGTTTAATGCTCTCATATCTATGTTTCACAAGAATATCATGAAAAATCAATAGGTAACTGAATATAGGATATTTCCTTTAGTCTTTACATGGATTTTTTGTTGCATTCATTGTAAAAACAAAAACAAAAACAAACCCCAGGTAAATCTGTTTGTGCACCAAGAAAAGCCACAGATGTTTTCTTGGTATTGATCTTCAGCAACAATGATTTTTAAGCATTGAAGAAGTGCATATAGGGATTTTGTGTGAAGGCCAAGAAAAGAAATACAAAAAACAACAACAAAAAAACCAGGGACGAAATAGGAGGCTAAAGAGCTGCATCAAGACTGCCAGCAGTCAGCACAGCTTTCATCTTATGCAAGTACTGTAGACTTGTGTTTGCAAAACCTCATGATTTATTTAGAATTTTAATTAAAGAAAAGAAGTTATTGGAACAGCATCCTAGCACTACCTAGCATCTGCCGACCGTAGCTAATGATTTTTACAACCTCATCTGCAAACACTCCATTAAAGAAGCTAACCATGACGTGTGACACAACTGAAGCAAATGAGTGAGGGAAAACAAACTTTGCCTGCAGCTATCACTAATATAAGAGACAGAATAAGGGTAAAAAAAAGAGACTACATGCAAAGTGTTGTAGCTTCAGGGCTCAATCTCAAGTCCTCGGGAAGAAGGATCGTTACATACTCATGAGCATGTGAAGCATTTTGGCCTCTGGATGCTCTGCTGACAGCTTTTTCAGAATTTGCATTTTTTTCTGTTTTCCAAAGAAAAGAAAAAAAGACACTTTCATGTTTAAAAGCATAGGGCCTTCAAATTTTTCTTTAATCATACTTGTCATTTGGTCTCTCTATTGGTAGCTCTTTAAAAACTAATGCTTTGCATTTGATTGGGATTTCATTGTGCAAGGTACAACTTCAGGTATAGCAGCTACTGGGTACAGAGGCAGACTATGGTCAGAAGCAGTTATTGATGGGGAATACAAAGGGACGATGTGGCTGTAACTTCCCTGCTCAATGGCTTCAGTTTTCTTCTCTGCTTAAGTACTCTCTCATCATCTTCTTGGTTTCAAATAAGTTAAATATTGCAGCAAACTGGATCCAATCAAGATTCTCTTCAAAGTACCCCTTTTGGGATTTAGCCTAACAACCGGCAAATTCTAGCATTTCCCTTGGAGGAAAAAAGAAAAAGAGAAGTAACTGCTACAGTGCTGGCTAAACTGTTTCAGATTTGCTGTGCTCCTCTTACATAGTCGTTGGAGATGGGAAAGAACTATTAAGTGTTGCAGCCCTCGCCCTGCCAGTGCAGGGTGCGTTACTGCTTTGTAACACAATAATACTGTCGCTGTACTTATGTGGTGCCTTTATCCCTGGATATCTGCTAGAGAAGTCCTGAATCTTAGGTTTGGCTCCTCTCCAGTCCAATCTGAGCATAAGGACAAGCACCACATGTGAATGTACAGGCACACCAAAATGACAGTAAGTGTCTGCAACAACAGCTGAGCTCCTTCTGATAGTCAGGCATGTGGAAAACAAACAGAAAAACCCCAAAGGTCAGATATTGCGTACTTCAGAGTTTTAAGAAGGCTTGAAAAAGTTGACTAGAGTAATAGAGAGCTTCATTTGACACAGAACATTTTAATGGGGAGGCTCTTGTGATGGCTGAATGGATGTGAAGCTTGACACATATTTTGTGCCGTGTATCACAAGTTAAAAAATATCCCCCTGCTGCTACCTAAGTCATTCTATTGCTCGGTGTATTTAATGAACGTATTACACTTCGGGGTTATAAGAGACTGTGTAAAGAGTACTGATACAAAGAAAAGAAACATGCCGAGTTTTCCATCCCCTGTTCCTTTCCAGCAGTGGGAAAGTTTCTGATGGCTGAAAATGACTCTATAGAAAAAGAACGTGCTTTCTTTTGGAAAGCGAACAGTCTCCTTGGGGAATTGAGGCTTTTTTCCTGGCAGATTTTTTTTTTATTCCAAACCCAAGAACAGTGTAGCAATGTTTTTTTATTGTTATGGAAGAAAATATACCTGTATAATAAGCATTCTTGCAGTTAATACAATCCCTTCACACCAGGCATCTTTGTTAGTTAGCATGCACTGGCTTTCACTCTATTGTCTGGCTGGCAGGCTTCAGCTGCTTTTTGTAACACTGCAAGCACATATCAGTCCTTTTACAGCTGAAAATCCTTAAGCTTTCTTTTGACTGCCAACCATTAAACTTCATGCATTAAACTTCACCTAAACACTGTAATTAAGTGCATTTTTTCATGTCCCACCTTTTTGCAGTGTGTTACTTTTAAATCACATGGGTATCACGGAATTGATTTGCTGAGAACAGGTGGGATTTCAGAAATGTCCTCTAAAGAGATGCTTCATAAAATGCTGCATACAGGAGCATTCAGAAAATTCAGCTGAACTTGTATGAGATCTTAAAAGACTTAAAAGATTCTGTATTGATTTACAGAAAAGCCACTGGACTTATGTTGCTGCAACACTACTGACAATTTTCAGACAGAGAATGGAAAAAGTAATTTGGAATCAGCTCAGAAAAAGCTGTATCTGCTCTTATTGCCCATCTTGCAATTTGTTAATGCTTCAGTTGGGAAGCTGACCTCAAACACATTCAGACTAAGTAGTTTTATGAGGCACTGAAGTGGAAGAAACAATCAGAGGTTCAAGTGCATCTCTAGTCTCAAGCCAAAAATCTCAGATTTACGTGTTTTAAATTAGTCAGAATTAGAAGCTGAAGATATTTGGTCTGAGTTTTAAGTATCTGCAGTTAACACAAAATTGGATGGGGATTTCAGATACCCCTAGTTATTCCCAGCTATAGTTGCAGCAGCTTTGAAAAGAGCAACTGTCAAAACATATATAGCGATATTTAACTTTAGACAGCTAAATGTTGTTTTTGTGGGTCATTGGTTTATTTTTTCTCTATACGAACCCTATCTCCATCAGAAGATCTGTTGCATTCAAATCCTGCTTTCTTACCTGGCTGGATTCTGCACAGCCCGATCATTCTCAGCTCAAAAGTTTTGGCTGACCAGAGTTATTCATGTCAGCCTTGTGAAAACAGTGCAGACACAGAAAACATGCCTGATTTCTTTCTATTTGTTGCATTACCTTTGTTTCCTTGTTTTCCAGGCATGGATTGATGGGCTAGAAACAATTCATTTTTCATATTCTTAGATGAATTGGAGGGGGCAAAGATCTGTCTCTATTGCAAGAACATATTTGAAATTGAATTATTATGAGACAATAGAAATCTGTTTCTAGAATAATTTTTCAAACTATCGCATCACTTTTTAAACCTAAAAGTACTGTTGCCTTATTGGCTCTAATTAGACAGAGAGATGTCTAATCTCATATTTATGGATTTCAGTATTTGTATAGTTCAAGCTACATGTTGAAAGTCCATGACAAATTCTTTTACATGTCTACTGCTTTATAAGGGAAGATATAAACTATTGTCCTTGAAAAAATGAGTTCACTGCCAGAGTAGTTCACAGGCTGTGTTCCTAAAGAGGTGCCTCTTGCTGTTCTGTGAAGGACTAGTAGTCTTTATAGCCAGGTCCTTGTCAACTCTCGATGAGTTATCTTGGAGGATTATAGAATATGCTAAATGGTTCCCTAATGTTAATTTCTTATATACAGTTTTAACAATTGCTAGTCAGGTGACAAGGAATTACAAACCAGAAAGGAGGATGGTTCTAGGAACTTTAAGTTAAATGTAGGCTAAAATCAGCCAGCCTATGGGAAAGATAAACACGGTGATTTTTTTTGAATTTTATTTTGATTTTTTAAAAGTGAAATCTAAACCCATTGAAAATCAGGTTTGCACTTGGCCTTTTTATGGGCAGGTAGTCTCTTGCCTTTATCTAGAGACTGGAAAGAACAAAACGCCCTGGTCTTTCCCCTGGCACGTGATGAGACTGTTGAGCCTTTGCAGAACAGTAGGGTAAATTCAATAGATCCAATTTTACTGTGGGCTTATGAGACCGATCCTGGCAAAGCTGTGTGTGTTAGCACATGACATCATCCCAGAAAAATGAATACACTGCATAGCTGTACCAGTAGTTTTGGCCCAAGTGACTTTTCTTTTGCTTTGTATCCTTTTTGAAAATCAAATCTATATCCTGCCAACATTCTGTTATTCACAGGTGAATTATTTGGCTTGGGGATTAAATGTAATCAGTGTCCCAGCAAGCAGCACCTTTTATTAGATGTAGTGTGGTGCTGTTATCTCTCCCCCTACCATATGACTTGATGTGGTTGCTTGGAAGATGAATTCTTTATTTCAAGTGTAAATATAGGACAGTACATTTACCAAATGAACTGATGTTTTAAGTTTGTGCTTTTATCTGATTTATGGCACTCCATACATGCCCTCTGCTCCCTCACTCTTTTTGCCTGATATAAAGCACACCTAGAGAATACATTTGGCTTTTTGATCAGGCAGAAGGATCTGGCACCTAGGATTTTTGCACTTCTCCTGGCAATTTTCACTGTTTGACAGATAGAGGAGCAAAGATACCAAAGATATCATCAAGAAATTATTAAACTTCTCTGGTGGGGTTTCTTCTCGACTTTTAAAATTTCTTCTGCTGATGTGACTATCACAGGTGAGTATGATGTCTGAACTTGATGAGAGGGAAGTATTATTGGCATTGAGGCTGCCTGGAGTGTTTTGTTCACAAAGCACTGGTAGATTAGCTTGTTTGTCTTCTCTTTTGCTCTGCTGACATATTTCAGGGGAGGCGGAATTGCCCTGTAGAAGGTCAATTGGCAATTAATAGCCATTGTTGCTATTTAGAACCGTTCTTCTCTCTGTGACTCTAAAATGGTATGTTTTCAACCTTATAAAGCACAACATGTGAAATTATTAGACTAGTCTAATTAGAAACTAGTACTGTTTTTGCATTTTTACTGACTTTTTACTGTTTGACTTTCTGGAAGCGTGTAGTAGAGGCTTGAATTGTCTGTTTGACAAGAGACACTGAAGATATTACATGAAATGAGCTAGTCAAGGTTTAATATTTGGAATTAATCTTGTGGTGAGCAAACTGTGTATTACAGCTATCTATGCTATCGCTAATCGATGTATTTGGTTTTATTGTTTTAACAGTGATAGTAATATCCACACAAAGTGGCACTATGTCCCAGATACTTCAGATAGGTTTATGTCAACCCTGGAGCAAAGTTAAACTGGGAGCTTTATAGCTAGATGATTCTTTTATATAATTTCCTATATTTTTTGGAGATCCCACACTTGGTTACCTTAAGCAGTATAGAACTACTTTGGGGTTGCTCTTACATTTGTTTCATAGTATACAAACATGCATGGTAAATTATCCTTGGTTTTCCAAGACTGGTGTGTGGCTATGACACAATGTTACCCAATGATACCAAACACTATTGTGCACAACAACTACATATCTGCAATCTGAGGGAATGTTTCTGCATTTTAGAAGCTGAAAAATATTTTTTTTAGATTCCTTTCTTGAAGCTTTCTGCTTCTATTTGCCATTGTATTTGAAAGCCCATCTACTGCAAGAAACTCCCCATTGTATCCATATTTTCTGTGTATATTTTGCTTGAAATTTTCAAGTGCTAAAAATACTCAGTTTCTGCCATCACCACATTCTGCATGTAGACACATTCAGAAATCTCTCTCTCTCTCTTTTAAAAACAGTTAGCTGTTCTTTGTTTATATAGATGTAGTTGGTTTAGGGCCTATTGTATTGAACACTGTTTTCCTTTGTGTTCATTGATGGAGGCATTCAAGCTACAGAACCCCAGAGGAAAAAAGAGAGCAAAATGCTGGGAAGAAGACCTCCCACTAGAATCACCTCCTGCTTTGTCCAGTAACTTGAACTGTAGGGCACACTTAAAAGGTTTTGTCTTTCTGCAGGCTTTTTTCAGAAAGAGGTACAAAGCATTGGAACTGATTCAAAACAGAGTTGGGTATTTCTAGGTTTTGGTTGGTGGCTGTGTTTGTACCATCTTATTCTGGTGTGACTGAACCTCTAAAACATTCTCCTAAAACTGATGCCTAGGAAATCAGTTCCTGTAGCAAGTTTGGCAACAAGATGGCTTGATTCCACTGTTGACGGTTAGGGCATGGAAACTTGCAAAGGGCTAGTTATTAATATACATTGATCAATGATGTTGTGGCAAATAAAAACATGGGAAAACTAACATTTCTGGTGTCCCAGGCTTGGCAGCGGTATGAAGAAATCTTTATCCCTTTGATTTCCTCACAGTCCTGCAACTGACTGCACTGCTGGTGTTGAGTCCCTGTAATCTCCCCGACCTCTTTTCAATGTAGGTCCTCACCTGCACTTTTCTGCAGACAGAAACATGGGACAAGTGTCTAGGGACTAAGGAGGTACAAGAAAGAAATAGACATCTGAATAAGAGTCCTGGAATATTCTCTTTCTCTTTTTCTTTTTTTTTTTTTTCCCCCTGAGTCATGTGCTAAAATTTCCAGAAGACAGAAAAGGGGACAGGTCAGATCTGAAAACCCAGTGTGTCTTGTGTGCTGGAAAAGGGCAAGGTAGTAACTGGTTAAGCACTCATAGGGGCAGAGTGTGTGCTCAGATGATGAGAGACATACATAGAAGCTCAAACTGTGTACCTCCTCCTGCTGTCATGTTGATCTGTGAATATATTATCTAGCCCCTTGATTCAGTGACACTGAGTGGAATAAAATGACAGTGCCAGTGTGCAGGGCACATTTTCTCCAATTTGCAGCTAATCATTTTGGTAATGTATGTGTTAAATAATCTCCGTAAATGCCTGAAAATACAGCTTAATGAATACCCACTCATATGCTTGAACATAAATGATTACAAAGATTCCATATTACTACAGGCAATTAACTTACACTTATTTAAGATTTACTTTTTCATGGCCAGCAGGGATACATCCCTCCTGGGTTGTGACCAGATGTTTAAACATGAAGACTGTAATTTTAGCTTTTATAGCAAGTATATGCCTCAGTGGTAATGGATTTGACTCTTTCCAGCAAGCATCTCAAATCCTGCAATTTGGTGGTCAGCTTAAGGAAAAGAAATGCTCTGCAAATGAGTAAAAACTGCACTGCATCTCATATCAGTGGGTCCTCTCGAGCCAGCTGCATAACTAATGGAATCAGCTGCTGGCCTCTTCACCTGTGGGGACCACATTCTCTCTTAATAAAATAACTGCAATCCCACAGTCTGACGTAGTTTGGGAAGAAGTGAATTTTGGACTCACTTAAGCACAAGCCTTTCAAGCAGCATGTTTGGTTAGGAGTGAATGAGTCCAGCATTAGAGCTGGTAATGGAGAGGCAAGATGCCTAGAATCTATTTGCAGCTCTGTCATTGATTCCCAGCAGGAGCACAGATGCATTCAAGTGCTTGAAACTCATTCTTCTTTTTTTCACTATCCATCTCCAGCAAGCTCTGTTTAATAAACATTCATTTCTGCAATGCCCCTGCCCCAAGTTTTATGTGCTTGTGAATCTAAGGCACTTAACGATACAGTTCCCAGCGCTGCCTCTTCTTTCCCTGCCAAAACTTAATACACTTAGCAAACAACATATGATCTCAAATACTTACAACAAATCTGTTATGCAGATATAGCAACTTTTTTATTTAATCCATGCAGGATTCTGCATCGTTGCTTGGACTTTTTCAAATATCAGTCTTACTTATTATTTCTGCAGACTGGAGCGAGATGATACTTGTGTCACAGCTTTTGAGCCTCAAATATCATATTGAGATGACAGGTTTCACATATTTTCATGGAAAAGGAAGCTCATGCATACTCGGCATTTCAGAATCACCATCAGCTGTGCCTAGAAAAGTAGGGCCTTGAAGATAGGACTCTACAGTCCTAAGTACCACCTGCTCTTCAAAGATGGAGATTTTCCTTGTGATTTTTTCACCCAGGATTTCTGTCCTGTTAGTTTTCACCAAAATTCCTGTTTTGACTTATAATTATGTTTTTTGGGGTGAAAAGAAAGTCTTGCAGTTCACCTTTAGTAATTTCCTAAGGCTTGGTTAGTTTACTTAATACTTGCCAAAGCAAAGATATGTCTTCAATTGAAATGGTAAATTTAGTACCCTTTGTGCCACCCTTCTGGGAGCCAAGATTTGTTCCTCTTGAAGCACATCAGTTTGGGCAACAACTTGATGAGACAATGGGCAGATCTCTGCAATATGGTCACTGCAGCTGACAAGTGCTGGGTTGCCCCACACACCTATATTGCCACATGTTGAGGACAATTAAAACCCACCCTGTTCCCAGTCCCGTCTCTTCATTTCCTGGGCAAGATGTACTATATAGTAAAGAACACACAATCCCAAATATTTATAGCTCTAAGCTGGTAGAGTCTAAACCTATTGTTTTTAAATAGCTATTTCAGCCTCTTCATATTGATACAATCCCTAGTCTCTCTGAATGTGCCTAATATTGAGGCACATTATGCTAGTTCTTAGCTATTTACATGAAAAATCACATTTTATTGAGTTCATGTTTCATCAGGGTCATCCTGTAATTTAAAAGAGCAGCTGACAAAAATGCTTGAAAGGCTGAGGATGAAGCATTTATGCTTCCTGCAAGAAGGAAAGAAACAGAAGTGATTTGGGGAGTCAGCAATTCTAGGAAAGCTATTTGGTTGCTGGCAACACAAACCCTGTGTTATCACTGTGCTCTGTTTGGACCAGGATACCTTGCTGAACAGATACTGAGCTCTGGCAGCTCAGACTCCCATGCTGCAGACATAGGCATGGAAATGTTGTTTTTTAAATGATAGCAGTAACCCATTTTCCTTTAACCCTCTAAAGGACATTTTTGCATGTTTTCAAGCGGCAAGCAGGATTTTCACAGTTTTCTAACCCAATGGTATACCTGGAAAAATGCCATCTTAGCCAACCTGTAATCATCCTTCCTCCATGTCATCCAAAGCTCTCCCCCCACAGTCTGAGTTCATGCCTGGGAACGGACAGGCTTGTTGGGCTGCGCTTTTGTGCTTGCTTTTGTTCTGAGGGGAAGATGTATTGAGCAGTGGTAATGACGGGGTGCCTTATTTTTACTCAGATTTAAGCTGTCTCTGAAGTTCCTTCCGCTATCCTGCAAGGGCAGTGCATTAGTGTCTACCAAACTCTTCTCAGGCTTTATTCAGGCACCCAAGGCCAAGAAGGGCTGATGGTGTTTCCTGCAGCTCTGGTTCCCTAACAACAAAGAGGTGAAACTTTGCATACCAAGGCATCCCACAAAATCCCCATACCTGACTATCTAGGGAAATGCTGATGCTCTAAGCAGTCAGGGTCGATGGGGCTTTGTCTTTGCCAGGGACAGGCTGCTGGTATCGCAATCGCTTGTGAAGCAATTGCTGGGGATACCCCATGGCGTCTTGCAAGAGCCAACGCATTGAAGTCCGCTCGTGCAGCAGATGTGTGGGCACAGGCTCAGGTGAGACCAATGGTTGCCTTCTGGAGCATGTGGTAAGTGAAATCCCAAATGTGGGAGGCTCCTTGCAACCCCTCAGGGAGCACAGATGGTGGGGGGCTGCGGCAGCTATGTGGATGGGAGGTGAGCAAGCCTGCAGTAAGCCCCCCCAGCAGACTGCTCTTTTTGTGTTGTGTGGACCTGGGATGACAGGTGCAGAATGTTGTCGTATCAGTAGCAAGTCTTATGCACTCTCTATCTCTCTCTCTCTTCTGAAGCAAATCAATGTCAGATTAACTGCTATAAAAGAAATAGCTATGTTAGAAATAAAAGGTGAGGCAGCTAGATAAATGATATTGTACCCTTTAAGGGGTAATATCATGCTTGTAGTACTTTTTCATAAAAGCAGAAAGATCTTACAAGTGAACAAAAATGGGAAGATACTTGGAAAGCCTGAAGTAACCTCAGGTAAAACGAGCATTAGAAACAGCAAGACATTCCGGTCCATGCACAGCAGGGCGTTAGCTGCTGCACAGACAGCAAGCTAAGCTTCTCAGAGTTGTGGGCAAAACTAAATCTGCCGCCTCCAGGTCAGTATTTAGTTAGCTAGCCACAGAGGGTCAAGCTGGCTCCTCCTGCAAGGCTGAGAGCAGGCACAGTTGTGTTTTGGATGGGACTCCTTTCCTCCACTCCCCGGAGCAGCTTCTCTGCCGCACAGCCCCTGCAGTGGCATGGTCCCAGCTGCCAGCCCCGAGGCTCTTCACAGCCTGGTTGGAAACAGGCCATGGCTTCCCTCTGCAAGAATCCTTCTCCTGCCCCAGGCTTTCTGCTGCCAGAGGCAGAGGATACTCTGATGTCAATTTAGCCTATCTATGCAGTTGGCAAGGAAGGCCATTACTAGGGTTCAGATAGTTAATTTACCTTAGAGACCTGGCTTTTGGGTGCCCAGTCCTGTTCTGAAGTTTTTCTGATTGAGTAGGTCAAAGGCTGAGCATTGTGTATGTGTTGATCCATTGATCTCCATGCGGTGTGATTTTAAGAGGAAACATCTTCCCCTTCACCACCTCCCAAATCTTCTTCCTCTCTCCCCAAGGAAAACAAACATCCCTAAAGACCAAGCAGGCTCCAAAGGTTTTATCAGCAGCTGCTAGAAGAAAGTTTCATTCAAAGAAACTTATAAGCCAAATGAGACCTGAGATAATTTGGATTGGACAACAAAGCAAACCCAACCACAGATCAGGTCATGCTCCCCTCCACTTTTTATCTTGCTGGATGAGGAAATGCACTTCGGGTTGGCTTTCATCTCCTTGGGATTGCTGTTCCCTCCTTATGGACAGCTGGGGATTTGGGCTATGAAAAAAAGTTAGCAGCTTTGTGCTCCATGTGTGGAAATGTCTACTTCTGACCTAGAATTTATGAAAGGAGCAAAGCAATAATGGCAGTGAAAGAGCTGTTGGAGTTGCTATGCTCAGTAATGAGGAGATGCTCTCTGCGGTGATGCTGGACGCAATTGCTAAGGCCAATTAAAGTAGCTGAGAGGGGAAGAGCCAGTCAATGTTACTTTTTTTCCCTCCTCGACAGGATTAACTGTTCTGCAGGTCATAAAAATAACTGTTTGCTGGAGATGTTCCTAGGCATGCACAGACATAAATGTGCAGGACAACATGTAAAACTAGGGACCTGATGTCTCAAAATATTTCCTGTATTTAACATCTTTTCTCACAAAGAGTAAGCCCTGTTCTTCTCAGCACCTTACTGACCTCAGATATACTTGATTAAACATTAGTAAATTAACTCTGTTACTTTTACTTTACTTCCCCCCCCCCCCCCTTTTTCCTCTAGGGCAACTAGTAACCAGAACATAAAACCATTATATACATTGGAAAGCAATTTTGAAGCTGTTACACTCATTTCAGCTGAGGACTGATATTTGACTTGTGACTTAAATCTTTGAATACCTCTGAATACCTGACTACCTCTATTTTAAGGAACTACAGATATAAGAGACAAATGTTTTTTATAGGGCTGTGGCATATTCTGCTAGGGAGGGTTACTTTCTGGTGAGCCAAAAGCAATTGAATGTGGTGGATTCAGCTTGGTAAAAAGAAATATTTTCTTTACGTGACATAGAATTAAGAAGCTACTGAATCTAAAAATGAAATTAGTTTCTTTGATGCATATCAAAGGGTTGTGAACCTTAGCAGTAAGTGCTATCCCATTTGAAAATACCATAATTAAGGATTAAAAATGTGTTTGGAAGAGAATTCTCCATGGCAGACCATCCTGTACACCTACTTAAATTGAATATCCTAATAAACTTTCTGTGCATCACTAGGTATCCCCTTAGACCATTTTTTTCTTTTAAATCTAGAAAATGTGGCAATAAATTTGGTGACATTTAGAAACCATTTCCTTCTCAAGTCTGTTTCGATTTCCAATTGGGATGAAGCATACTTTGCTCTTTATAGGAGAGCAAAACATAGTGTCATTACAATGTTTTATTCAGAGTATCTTTCATTCCCTTTAATCCATTGAAATATCTTGTTGCTTGTTTAAGCACTCAGGAGTGATGGCTTCATTGAACTATCCCATTCATCAGCAGCTCAATTCACGCCTACCACTGCCTGGCATTGAGAATCTGTTGCCAAAATCTGTCAGACAAAAAGAAATTCTTGCCTCTGTGACAGATGGTTCTCCTGAACAAAGATCTTTCTGCCTATAAAATACTGTCTCCTTTTTTTTTGTCACAGACTTAGTTAGGTAGCCACAGTGCCATCAATACAGTGTTCTTCCACCAGGCTGGGATAGCAGGTGAGAATACAGATTTGTGCCACTGCTTCATAAGGCTGGGTCAGCAGCTGAAAGCCCAGTCCAGGCACTGTACTGCCACACTGTTAGGGTGCTGTATCGTGATGTCCAGCTCTACTTAAATGGACTATACTAGCTCAGGACCCACGCCATACTAATGTGGTTATGGGACTCTCAGAGCTGAGCTGGTTTGTCTCTGGCTCCTGTGCCGCATGACCTGCCCTGTTCATCTGGGTGCAGCTGAACATGAACACACCTCTAGCTTGTTCTTCTGTACCCCAGACTGCTGAGGAAATAAACTCTGGGCAAAGATTTTGCCTGTCTTGTTTTTCCATGTCCTGTTTGAATCCTTTGAATCCTTTTGAACATTTTCAAGTCCATAAGACACTTGAAGAGCATTCTCAAAGACGCTAAGATCCTTCGCATTTTCTGGAGGAAAAAACTAATTCATTGCTGCCACTGAAAGAGTATCAGCAAAAGCGTAAAACTTAATGGACATCCTAAAATTTGTATAGATAGAGAGGAAGATAGTTAAGCTTTCATTTGAGCTCACTTTGTATCAGGAAGGACTGCTTTGTTCTACAAATATTTCTTTAAAGCAAGGAACCCTTCACCTTCTCTAGAATCCCTTTAGGATTTTGACTTTTTAGGGAGAAAATTACAAAGTACATTTTCCCCTCTTACGGCACACAAAAGATTGCAGGGCAGTACCACACTAAAGCAGAGCTGTCAAATCCTTTACTCTTGTAATGCATTCAACTAGTTCAGCAGAGCTTACTGCAGACAGATTTTGTTGGAAAATGGGTTAACATTATGCAGTATTGTATACTGAAGCCATCAGATCCATGCAAATTCAGTAATCATGTTATGTGAAGCATCCTGTTTGCCTGCATAGCCAGAGGAAGTAAATGTATAAATTAAACCTTTATCCACATCCAAACATTGTTTTTAAATGATGCTGAGTAGCATGAAACCTACCAACCAGCCTAAATAATGAACCATGAAACACATGAAGAAGGTTTGCTGGAACCCTCTTAGGTAAGTTCTAGTGTATTTGTCCTGTTATGCTTCCATCTTTCCTTAGTGCTTACTTATTTTTCCCTGCTATTTTAAAATTCTACCTTGATAAACTAGTTGCTTCCAGTCACCCAGAATAAGAATGAAGCCATTCTTTCTGTAAGTTTTTTGTCCTGTAACCACTTGGATGATGTTTTATGTTTTCATATTGTCCCACTGATAGAAGTTTGAAATGTATCTCAATATTGGACTTGACTGTAGTAGGTCAGGTTAGCTAAAATTCCCACCCTGATGGTGACTTCTTCAGCTGATGCAATGGCTGAAGAGTTGATGTGAAGCAGTTATACTTGTCTATAAAGCAGAAATCTTGAAGATTTCTTGAAGAAATCTCTGCAAAAAGATTTTTAAGATAGGACACTTCAAAAGTTAATATCTGTCCTCTTGTTTAGTCTTACCAATGTCAGTGGTGGAGTTGAAGTGGTAGTGTCTTTACAGATAAAACGTTACTACATTAGCTTCCCTGGTAGTGTGGAGCAGGAGGCTGGATGAGCTGAAATACATTGCTTAGCTCCAGAATTTTTGAGCCTCTTTCTAATTGGGTGCTCCAGTGAAACAGGTAGGAAGTACACATCATGGAGTCTGGTGGATATCTGGCACCCTTGTGTTCAGGCATGGCCACAATCAAAGCGGCTTTTTTCCATCTAGAAAAAAAGAGAGTTGTCAAGCAGTATTTTAAATTACTACAGGGTTTCTGCCTCCAAACATTTGATATCTGTGGGAGTTAATTCCGTTCAATTTTATTTTGATAAAATTTTGAGGACAGTATTCAAAATCATATCTTTTAGATGAATTACACAATCATTTCTTTGAAGCTAGCAATACAGATCATCTTTTTAATCATGCATTTTGTTCTAGCATTTGAAAGTTAAAAGATGCAAGGATTACAGTCAGCTAGTAATGCACCAGAAGGCTGCCTAACTCCACATGCACTTTTTAATAGGACCTGATTGTCCACTAAACCTCATAAGGAAAGAAAGGACTTTCCATTTCTGTAAGATATATATATAAACATTAAATAGTTGATAAAAGATCTTTTGTCTGCCTATTTTGAGTTCCCTCAAATTTGTCCTGTTTGTGTTGTTGCAATGCACTAAATCTAAACTTCAGGTTCTTGATGCACAGATCATTCCCTCACATATCTGCTTTACTGAAAAGGAAGTGAAGCTTAATATTAATTATGAGTAGGTTAGTACAAATAGGAGAACAATAAAGTTCCAGTTTGTAAACATCTGGAGTACTGTGCATGATGTAGGACTGACACTAGAAAGGATGTAGGAGAAACAACATAAAGTCAAGAAAAGAGAAAGAGAGAAGCAGGTAAGACATGGAAAGACTGAAGAAAAAAAATTTGTGTATTCTTTAAAAGAGAGATCTGAAGGAACACAAGAATCCTAAAGAATGAATCCTATTGAATAAAATTCTATTGCTGCATAGATTCCTAAAGGATTTAGTCAAAATCAGAGTTACCCAGAACCACTGGAATGCTGGGGGAAAGATTAATTCATGTAATTGTTATTTATTTACAACCCAATAAAGGCCCAGACTTCACTAGAACAATTATTTTATATTAAATACTAATTGATTACTAACACATGGCAATTGAAAACTAATTACCATGGCATCGGTATGTAGTCTTTTATTTCCCAATCTCAGCAGATAGATTTTTAATAATTTCTTATCAACTAATGCAGATAAATGTCTTACTGAATAAAAATGAAATTGATATTTGAGGACTACCACTTAATCATTTCCTTTCATTATTTCCAATAGGGTTCTTTTAGACCCCTGCCTGGTTTTTTCCCCCTTCTTCCCATCTTTATGCCTGAGGATAATAATAACGATGAAGTAAGAGTAGAAAGTCATAAGACTCATTTCATTCTTTGGCAGGTAGTAAAACCTTTTCTCCTTCCTAAACTGCACAGAATGTGCCTGTGATTAGATAACAAATTCAATAAAACAAAGCATATTGATTGCCAAAGGGAGGATTTTTTTTTTTCCCAAACTAATGGTGCTAAGCACCGTTGGAGGCTGTTCAAAGTACAGCTACTTCTTCAGACAGCTGTCATCTGCAAGAGTGATCTGGATGTCAGAGATAACACAGTTATGGAAAAAAATAGGATTTTATTATCACAGATAATGTCTGCAGAGCAATTCTTGTGGGGTGCAACTGTTCTAGATGTTAGGTATTTCTTAAAATACATGGATATTTGATCAGTGTTGCTGTTTTATAGCATTTTGCATCTGAGGATCTCAAAGCACTGTATCAGTGGCAAATATTTAAACTAAGTGTCTTATTTGTGAATGCCACCTGACGCAAAATCTAGGTAGAAAATAGCTGTCATGCTTTGTGAAATTTACCTTTCAAAACTCATTTGTGCTTCTTTGCAGTAGAGTGTTAAAATTCTGCATCAAAGTAAAATTTTGAAAAAATTTAATATACATTAAAACATGGTGTTCAAAATATGAACACTTTTCCCATAAAGTAGAAATTATTAATCTAGTATCTGTATATTATTATATTAATGCTAATATTACAGAAGTTACAGCATTTCCCCTGTATCTAAACAAAACACTTCAGTGTTATCCACTGTGTTATTTATTGAAACAAGCAAGCAGAAATTATTTGTTTTGACACTTCTCCCCCAAAATATAATCAAATTGGACACATTCTTGTGAAATGTTTTCATTCCCAAATAGCTGCAGTTTTTCTGACAGGACGCTGTCTGTCCCACTAACAGTGTTTTACCCGGCTTAGAGCTGCTTTCTAATTTAGCTGAGGCCCAAAGGACACGCTTTCTAGATCACACAGGAGTTGGTGACTTGTCTTGCATTAAATGCTAGAGCTCCTGGCTTTGCCAGACCCCTTCTCATCATGAGAGAGGGAATTCGGGTGTATTTGTCTCTTGATAGCTGCATTAGCCCAGGACACGCTGCGAATACAAGAAGTGTCTCAGCATTCAGCATTGTTCAAAAGGTGAAGAAATGCCTGGCCATACCCTTTTAAAAACTAGGACTAGGTTTGAGGTGCCATAAACTTGCTTCTGATTTCTCTGTTCAGGTAATGCCCTGGCATCTAGAAATTTGGAAAACAGCATGCTATTTCAAAACAGGTTATCCTGTCCAAGCACTTTTGTTTGGAATTTGAAGCAATTTGTTTCCCGATGTTCTTGCTCCTTCAGGAAATATTTCTTTGGTCATTGCTATTTTTTTCTCATTAAGGGAAAGGAAACTAACCCATGACCACACAGTGTCTGGTATATCCCTCCTCCTTACGAATGAATCAACAGTCTAGTTAAACGATTTTTACATGCACTTAGCAGCTTTCTATGGAGATTCCAGTTCTCAAATCCCACTGTGAGAGTCCAAAGATCAATCCCGCTTTAAAGATCTTCTAGCCAGTGGTTTTGTTGCAATTAGGGTTGGTGCTGGCATTGATTTAAAAGAGTTGCTAAAATGATGGTTGTTCAGTCATCTATATTCAACCAGCTTGATATGCCCATCCATTTCTCAGTATAAACACTAAAAAATCACAGTCAAATAATTCTCACAGTCCATTGTCTAATCTCATAATCTTGTGGATGTTACAAGGTGATTCTCAAGTTCTCATGCTCTTGTGAAAGCTCTGCATTTTTTTAGGCTGGAGTACTACTTGGTACAACAGGGAAACAAGGCTTCACAAACCTATTAGAAATTCACCAAGGATGAGCATGAACATGAACATTGTGTATTCATTTGCACAACAACTGGAAGCTGGGAAATGCTATTCTTACATGGCATTACAGGAATGAAAAAAAAAATGTGACTTAGCGTAACAAGGAGACAGGTTCACAGAATATTCGCCAGCGCCTTGCCATGTAACAGTTAAGTGAAGGAGATGTCCCTGTCTCTTTTTAACCTCAGAACTGTCCATGTGCACATAATTGCTTTGTGTCAAGGTTAATGAGAGAAAATCACATTTAAGCTTTGCATTCAGACAATAAATCTATCAATCAGAGTCCAAGAAGTTTCAGGTTGCCTGAATCTGCCAGTGAAACATAAGTGATAGAGAAGGTTTTTTTCAGAGTCACTAATCAAATTAGGCTTTCTACCTTGTCATAAACTGAAGAACCTCGAACTTAAATCCTCCCTCTGACTAAAGCTATACTTATTCAATTGAGGAACTGAAACAATATAATTTATCTTGTTTCTAACCCTGAATAACTCTGCTGGAAATGTGAAAAGAAAACGGTTTGATGAGAGTGAAAATTAGTCTATGGAAATGTGAGAATTATATTTGAATAATTCGAATTGACTGAATAAACAAATTAAATTAAATTCTATAAAACATCCAAAACCCGTCTAATCCCATAGTTGATATTTTACAAGCAGAAGTCTAATCTAACTGAGCATGTTATTCACTGCAGTGTATATGTTCAATTGTAACAGCAAAAAGGGATCATTGTGGCCAGATAGTTTGATTATAAGTACAAAATGGGATAAATATATTTTATTCAGGCTAGACAGAACTGTTGGAAAAACATCAAAACTTGATCTCCATATGACAGAAAATTTAAGAAAATCCCGCATTATGGTTAGATGCACTCAGCTGTGACCTTGTGATCTACGGAAGTGGGTATAAATTGATTCAGCTTTTCAAAGAGATGATCTTGCACTCGCATTTCTCATTGCCACCCTCATGTTGTCTCTTTGTGCCTCCACAAGCATTAGTGTCATCAGGTGGTAACGCACCTAGGCAACTGAGTCAGGTTAAAAGCAATGTAGAAAAAGAAAAACTAGTTTTCAGCTGACTTGAGTCCATAGTTCTGTTCACCATATGGTCTATAAAGGATTGGTTTCTGTGTGAGAGACATGATTGGAGAAGAGGAATAAATTTCATAAATATGAAGAAAAAGAAATTGTATTTTTCCTTTCTTTCTTCATTGTTGTAATAAAATTGTGTACCTGAGTTTATTACAGGTACCTCTGTGGGTTTGCTCAGTTCATGCAAGAGGAGCAGGAAAGTTACTTATTTCTGGATTAGGTGTTGACAGGCATTTCAGTCCGGATTACAGGTGTTGGCTGCCTTCTTTGCAGTTCTCAATAATCCTTCTGGGGGATTTACAAATGTTTTACATCCTTATCTTCAGAAATACTCCTCTGAACCCCATGGTGTCAAAGAACACTGTGTTACAGAGCTGTCAGGTCTGCCCCACTTGTGCCTTCCTCTGCAAAGTCCAGAGAACTTTCAAAGAACAGGTCAGGAGTGTGAAAGCAAACATTTCCTAAGGAAGGAAAGGGTTTTAGTTAGCCTCATGTGTTAATTCTCATAGAAACATTTTTAATTAAAAAAAAAAATTAATGATCTTGCTGGCTGGGAGGGGTTTTGTACTGATGCAAAATCAAGGGAGTGTAACAGGTCCTCTGTCAAGCTCCCAGTCACCATTAACATTGTGCTAGGATTTGAAGGGACGCTGAGGCATTTCTTAGGAAGAAACTTGTAATTTGTTAAATTTATGGGGTGTCACTATACATGATACCTGGCTACTACCTAGAAATTACATTGTCACCTTAGTGTCTCTGGGGAATTTTGACACTAAGCAAAATGATAAAAAATTGCAAAATACACCCACCAACCTCAGAGCAATTTTTTTACTAACACTTTCTTTTTCTTATTTTCAGTCTTTGCAGTGTCAGGGTTATTCTCTCCACCTTACACTTCCTTCAGCAGATATAGCAGCTATATAGGTCATCTTCTCATGGATCTGTCTACAGTGACAAGCAGTGTGCATCTGCTGAAAGTTTGTCTGCTGGCTGTCCTGATAAAGTGTCACGAGTGTGCTTACCTGTTCCTCAGAGATGTTCTACTTCAGTCCAAAACTGAATTTTGTTACTTGCATTGTTCAGTGTATCAGCAAACACTAGTCTCAAAATGACAACAGGGATGAAATATTTTCTCCCTTAAACCAAAATCTTTGGATTGTATCAGCAGTTGGCTACTAATGGCAGAGCCTCTTTTTCTTATGCATCTTCTCAGTGTTCTCTCAGTCCACCATTATTTAACTTTTGTCTTTTTAGAGTGGTATGACTATATGTTACTCGTAAAGAAAGTTTAATTGCCACTTTGTGCTTCAGCAGTCTTGTAGTTACCAGTGATTAAGAATGATGGCAATCTTGCATTCTTAATCCATGATAGCCACACAGGCTAAATCTCTGAGTTACTTCAAGGATTCAGAATTTAAATAATCTTTTATTAGTTTTAGTGTGGCTATTATAATTATGGTTATGGCTTTGATCAACATTTGCCTTTGTCAAAAAGTTCTGTTTTCCTGGTAGGGTGATTTTGAAGCATGCTCTTGGGGACACTGTATGGAGACAAATGAATGAACCTATGAGAGCAGGCTTTTATTGCATTCATGTCCTTACTTGTGTTTTGCTTATCCCTAAGTTACTGAAGCATCTCTATTATTGAGGCTTTTTTTAAAAAAGGTGGAGAAAAAAGGCCTATGACCTTGAAAAGTCCAAGTGTTTTCACAAATATGAAAAAGTGGTTTCTGTTTCTCTGCTGTGCTCTGTTGAATCAGTACAAACAACCTTAGATACTTCTTTCAGAGAGGATCACCCCAGTGTGCTTTCCCATGCAAATGGAAGAGAGAAACACATTGCAAAGTTTCAGCAGCTGTCTAAAAACGGGTAGTACTGATCACTGTTATGAGACAGTGTGAAAGGAAAGTACATCTGGGGAGTGTGTCAGAGCAATAACTTTGAAAATTAGGTGTGATTGCTGAAACCTGTTCTGTGCCTTTGGAAGGAGACAGTTTAAATACAGTCCTGCAATTTCAGCAAACAAGGATCTTAGTATGCATCCTCAGCTGTTTTTAACCAAATCCTTACCTTCCCTTCAGGGAGGCAGGCATGGTCATGTGAAGGTGGCACAGAAGAAAGCAAAGAGGCCAGTAAAATTTCATGAGTAAGTTAGTCAGTTAATACCTGTTGAGGTACCTTTGTGAAGATTGCCAGACATCTCTGTATGGCACATAATTTAGGTGGTAGAAGAGCATTTTTCTACATGGATGTTCTATTCAGGGGTTCCGAGGTAAAAGGAGATTTTTTTCTTTCACTTCTTGGCATTAGCATGGCCTGCAACTGAGAGGCTTTAATTAGTGTAGAGGTTTCCATTTTAATTAGTTTTTAGAAAGGTCAGTAACAAGGGATTTTTGATTTTAAGAAAGCAAAACCCAGATGAACTAAAAGCTTAGGTCGTGAATACAAAGGAGAAGGTGATATACTTTAATAAAAAGAGCATGTGATTTTTGATAATTACATTACAGGCAAATAAATGCTTCTTATGGATTGATTTGTTCAGTGTGTTTTGACTAGGTAGAGAGGAAATGCTAAAATATTCTGAAGGAATTTACTTAGGTCTTGAGTAAAAAGAGACCCAGAGATCAATAGTGAAGTGTTCTAAAATGAAACAAAACAAAGCCCTGCAGAAAAGGACCTGGGAGTACTGGTGGATGAAAAGCTGGACATGAGCCAGGAATGTGCACTTGCAGCCCAGAATGCCAACCCTATCCTGGGCTGCATCAAAAGCAGCGTGGCCAGCAGGCCAAGGGAGGTGATTCTGGCCCTCTGTTCTGCTCTGGTGAGACCTCACCTAGAGCACTGCGTCCAGCTCTGGAGCCCTCAGCACAAGAAGGACATGGAAGTGTTGGAGCAGGTCCAGAGGAGGGCCCCAAAAATTATCCAAGGGCTGGAGCACCTCTACTGTGAGGAAAGGTTGAGAGAGTTGGGGTTGTTCAGCCTGGAGAAGAGAAAGCTCCATGGAGACCTTATTGCAGCCTTTCAGTACTTAAAGGGGGCTTATAAGAAAGATGGGGACAAACTTTTTAATAGGGCCTGTAGTGATAGGACAAGGGGTAATGTTTTTAAACTAAAAGAGGGTAGATTTAGGCTAGATCTAAGGAAGACTTTTTTACAATGAGGGTGGTGAAGCACTGTAGATGCCCCATCCCTGGAAAAATTCAAGGTCAGGTTGGACGGGGCTCTGAGCAACCCAATCTAGTTGAAGATGTCCCTGCTCATTGCAGACGGGTTGGACTAGATGACCTCTAGGGGTCCCTTCCAACCCAAACCATTCTATGATTCTATGAAAACCCACTAAATATCCCTCTTGCTCTTTTGGGTTAGTTGATGTTTAGGCTACATAGCTTGTGAGAGCTGCTCTTTATCCTGCAATCTGTTACATACATGTGATTTATCTAGTTGTGAATGTCACAGTTAGTTGCATGAATTGTTGGAACACCTTTGCAACATCCAGCTCTTTTATGAGGACAAGAAAATGCATGGGAGGAACTGGTGGCATTGCCAAGGTCACTGTGTCACCAGCAGGGGTTGGCATTCCTCAAGGGCCCTTGTTGCTTCATGTTACCCTCTGTTTTCATACGAATCATCTTTTGCTTTGCTAAGACTTTCTGACTTTCCTGGCTGCCATCTAGCATAAATGGAAAATTTTGTACCCTCAGAGAAAGAGAATTGTACGTATATTTTGCCTGCAGCAGGAGGGGCAGGTTATGCTTGTGGGCACCAAATAAAGGGAGATCTCTTTTACATAAGAGCCAAAGCTAAGTATTTATGTGGTAGGCACTAGTTAGGTCCCATTCACCGTTCTGCTACAGATAATTGTGTGCAATAAAGAGCTGGTCCCAACACCTGTGTTTGTGGGGAGATGGAAGCACTCTGCCTCTATTATGTGGCTGCTATAATTCACAGACGTTTGCTGGTGGCTATTGCTAAAAAGACAGTGACTCTATATAACAGGTTTGCGCAGAAAAATATTCACAGTTAAATTCCCTCTGTCTGGAAAGTTCAGCTCTGCAACAGATGTAAAAAAGTCTCACTACTCATCCTTCTGTCCTTCTTCTGTCCTCAGTGTACACATGTCCAAGTCAAAGTGTGTAGGAATATTGTCAACCTGCCTTCCATTACACCCTGAAGAACCTGGAGCAAGTTTAGTAGTGAAGCATACAGAAACAGAGAATTAAAATCAACAGGGCTATATCTGTGCCACAGAAGAGTAAGGAGAGTCTGCTGAAAACCCTGTGGCAACAGTATAACCATATTAATGCATAAGCAACCATCTCTCAGCATCTTCATCCTCTGAAGTTTAAGAATTCTGTCTGTGGATTCACATGAAAAATTAAAAGCAAGTGATAGAAATCAGCCCTCCAATCCTAAGGGAATATTTCATCATGAATAAAGAGGACTCTCACAATCAAACTCTCATTGTATTCAGGGAGCTTTATGAGATAGCACAGTTAGTAAAAGAATAATCCTTCAAAAATATGAGGAATCCCATGTCCTCTCTTGATAGATAAGGAATAGTCATTTGTGGCTCATTTTTGTATGCTGTTTTGTTGCAACAATAACCTACAGAATATTGCAAAATTTACAAATTTAAGATTTGTCTAAAGTTGTTTCTGAAATTGTAGTTGCATAATTCAGGTGTTGGTATATTTGCTTTTTCTTACAAGCTTTTTATTACAAGATGAACCTGAAATGCAATTCTCAGGTGCATCATAAAATGAAATATTGTTAGTCTACAACGCTTCCCAGTAATTTGTAATACTGGGGTTCGCTTTCACTTGGTTGTACTTGGATGTCCAAATTGCAAAACTCCCAGAGATTTCAAGGTACGTGTTTTTAGGAGGAAAGGAGAGTTTTCAGTCCATTCATCGGTGTCACTAATAATGTTAGTAAAACTTTCCTCACTTGTACAAAGCTGTCATTAGATAAATCTGACAGTATAAATGGTGCAGTGTGCCCTCCTACACCCATTAAGTTGTTTCACCACTTCACTTGAATGGTGTAAAATAATTTTACTGTGAAAGAATCTGACCCATGGATAGCAGTGTGCATGAAAGAGCAAAATATTGGCAATCACAGCTGGCATGCGGATCCGGAAAGATAATTCTGTCCTGCAAGATGTACAATACACACCAGGCAAAAGTTCAATAAGCACTACTTACCTACAGCACACAATTTCTTAGCAAACAAATGCTATTCAAACCCCTCTGTGAGTTTGATAAATGTTTTATTTGCATGGCTATGTGTGAGAGAAGCAGGAGCTGGCACATCAACATGTAAATAAAACATTTGTCAGACATCTCCAGAGATTCTGGGTAGCACCGTTCAGCGGAGGAGCAGTCTGGGAGCAGCTAGGCCAAGTTATCGATGTTATTAGCACCATAATCCAAACTGGACTGATGTCGCTGCTGTTTACATAATTCCAAATGATTTTGTATTTGTGTACGAGAGCCTTAATTTTGTTTAATGAGCTTTCATGTGTTTGAGACTCTTTTTCCACCTGATACTCTGTTTTGCTGTCACAAATTAGATTAGTGGTACAGGGGGTAGCTTATTCTTCTTCCTACATACATTTTGTCCCTGCAAGATATTTCTAGAAAGAAAATTTTTTGAGGGGCTTAGGAAGCGCCCAAAAGAGCAGCTTTTAGTGGAACAGAATGGTGGATGGTGTGTCTACAAGTTGCAGTCACAACCTGGTAATTTTTGAACCGTGCAGGATATAGCAGAAAATAGAAAACACACAAATACAATTACTGCTATGTTTAATTTTCCTTCCTAACCTTTCTAGTACAGGGTTATTAACAGTAGCTGTGCTTTGCAAAGTTCCCCAGTCCTGTGTCAAATAACACTTCTTAAAATCTGTAATATATTTCTGTCTACACACACGCATATACACACAATCTAAGTTCTTTCTCACTCTCTCCTTTAATGAGTAGATGAATATCTCAGGCTAGAAAAGATGTATGTAGTGTTAACCTTAGACATTTGGAATACATGGCATTTCTTAAGTGGAGTGCAAAGCTCAAAGTACTTGTATTTTACATAACATGACACAAGCTTTTATGAACAGATCCATCCGGGACAGAGTAGGACCAAAAGAATTTCCTGTAACCTCTGAATTTGCTTCCCTACCAGGGCATACAAAAAGGCTTAAACTTATACCTTTACTATGCCTGTTAATTTAAACTTCTATTATTCTGTGAGCGCTATTCCCCTTTCTCTGGGCAAGAAATGTAAAATGAAATGAGTTGCTGCTATAGGCATTGCAACATGTGCAGAGCCGCAAAGGTCCTCTGTGGGGAACTGTATTTTGGTCAATCTCTGTTTCGGGCTGGTTACATCAAACTGTTACATATGCTAAAGGTTTACCTTGTGTTAGTCTGATCAATCAGATGCAGATACTGAGGAAACACACCTTGGAGCTGTATCGATTCCCATACAGTGTAGATACATAGAGGGTCGGGCCCAAGGTCTGGGAAGGCTGCCCCAGCTGGTCAAGGCAATGGGGCATCAGGGGTGAGGGCTGTGAAGCCCACTTTTGGCTTCTCTCTTCATGCTTTTAGGGAAGGGGTAGGGTGGGTGGGAGCGCAGCACTGTCCTGCCACCCCTTGGGCCCAGCCTGCAAGAGAAAGCATCTGCTGCCTGAAAGGAGGTGGCTCTGCCCTTACTGCTGGGTGCTGGGACAGTCAGGAGATGAGATATCACCCTGCTGAAGGTCAGTGCAGATGGCAGTGGCTGATTATACACTTTACAGCAGCAGGGAAAAGCAGAAGGGAGGGCATTAGGAATGGTAACTATTATGCAACTGGTAATTTGATTAATTGACTCTTGGGATCCTCTAGATTTCCTTAGTGTGGTTTGCTTAGTTTTAATTGAAGATATCCATATATGGGTTTAGATTTAGGTAATAAGGGTTTGTATTAGGTTTTGGTGTTCCTGGTTCTTGGGTAGAGGGGGTAACTAAAATAACCCCCCTGCTTTTCTGTGATTTACATACAATCCTACAAGGTGTCTCAGGCCAGTTCCTGTTCTAAACATGTTATTCTTTCTATGCTGCATTATAGCTGCAAAGGTAAACTGATGAAAGCTCTTGTGTCCTTGGCATAGCATCACACCACTGTGCATCCTTCAGACAAGGCGCCATTTCAGTGGTAGTTCCAGAGGCATACATTGTACCAAAAGTTTACCTGACTTCAGTCTGCTCGAGGTTTTTTGGTAGAAAGTCCAGAAAAATATGGTTACTACTGTTGTGAAAAAACATCTTTTGGGCAAACTGCATAGCTGTGAATTTGTTCAGTTTATTACATATATTTGTACCTATAAACAGATCAAGAGACTGACCAAATTAACGTGATCCAGTTTGTTCTAAGGGACGTCTGTGCAAGGATGCTTTTTAAAAAAACCTGATGACAACTCTTCCGAAGTGCATACTACTTTGTCATACCCTCTCCATCTTTGAAATGGCCGTGGTGCTATAAAACTACTGAGAAGATGTTTCTCATTCTTGGCTGTGCTAACAATCAAGATCTTAGCACGAGTCTGAGATTCTGTGATTATGATTAACCACCCCCATTTGTGTCTTTCTGTTATTTGCATTACAATACTGTCTGTGATTATTTAATCATATGCTATGTTATCCTCATAAATCCTTGTGTCGTGGGAGCATAGTACAGATCTTTTTTGGAGATGAACCAAAGGTTTATGGTTAAAAACCTTGATGTCCCTAGCTCCTACTTAATTGATTGCAGATGCTAAAGAGGAGGAGATGAGTAAAGCAGTGAATATACCTTTGGCAATACTGTTTTTTCCCCTTACTGCTTCAGAAGGTATACAGAAAAGTCTATTTAATATTATTATTATTATTATTA